>NC_135785.1:6390000-6757500 GCF_051106095.1 Pogona vitticeps
TTTTCCCTTTCTGTTGTTTTCCTCTATATCTTTGCACTGTTCATTTAAGAAAGCCCTCTTGTCTCTCCTTGCTATTCTTTGGAAGTCTGAATTCAAGTTTCTGTAACTTTCCCTATCTCCCTTGCATTTTGCTTCCCTTCTCCTCTCTGCTATTTCTAAGGCCTCGTTGGACAGCCACTGTGCTTTCTTGCATTTCCTTTTCTTTGGGATGGTTTTCGTTGCTGCCTCCTGGACAATGTTACGAGCCTCTATCCAAAGTTCTTCAGGCAGTCTGTCCACCAAATCAAGTTCCTTAAATCTGTTCTTTACTTCCACTGTGTGTTCATAAGGGATTTTATTTACATTATACCTGACTAGCCCAGTGGTTTTTCCTACTTTCTTTAGTTTAAGCTTGAGTTTTGCTATGAGAAGCTGATGATCAGAGCCACAATCAGCTCCAGGTCTTGTTTTTGCTGACTGTATAGAGAAATAGGGATAGCCTCCCACTCTTTTTATTTTATTTTATTTTTGAAAGTAGCTTTTTTTTCTTTTTGGGGGGGAGGGGACTCCACATTCTGCTCCCCCTTTCCTGATTGGGGTGGGGTCTCACGACTGAGTGAATGAGAGAAGGTGCTCTTTGCCCAAGGTCTGTGGTCCTCAATCTTGGGTCCCCAGATGTTCTTGGACTATGAAACCCATAAATCCTGACCAGCACAGCTAGTGATGAAAGCTTCTGGGCGTTGCTGTCCAAGAACATCAGGGGAGTCAAGATAGGGAAAATTCTAGGGCAGCTCCAGGACCAGAAGAGAGGTGGGTGGAATGAATGAAGGCACGGAAGAGATTTAGATGGGGATTAAAAGCCCACTGGATGTCACTTGGTTTTGCAGGAGGAAGGCCCGAGTTTCCGATTCTGGCCACCTTCCGATAAGGATTCTTTCCTAGCCCTATCCGAAGCTCTTGCTGCCTGTCCGTTGGGAAGATACAACTGTCTGTAACCTTTCTTCCAAGTTTCTATCACTTTTTAGTGTGACTAACTGCAAGAATCATCTTGCTTTCTTTGATGCACAGTTCTGATTTCACTTGCCCTACATAAAGATCTGTGTAACACACCTCTGTATACAGGTGCATGGGTCCTTCAGCACTAGAACCCATAACCTCACGTCTGCCTCGGGCCCATAACCACATTTGATGCCGTACAAAACTGTTTACAGAGGAGAGAAGCACCAAAGGCATATTCTGTGCAGAGGGTGCTGCTTATCCTACGGCCAGCTTTGTGGAGGACAGGATGATCTCTGAAGTTAGGACTAGGATGCTGGCAGAATAGTGGGGGTGCTGTAATAAAATGTTGCAGCATCAAGGGTTCCTGTTTAGGATTCTAGCTAGTAAGTCATGCCCATTTCGTTTCCTTTCCGGACAGCGAGTTTTCCATTTTCTGTCCAGCAAATAAGCAGCATTTTATAGCCACTGAGCACACTCATTCGTCTTTGGGCTGTTTGTGGGGGATACTGGGGGTGGGGTCCTAAATATTTTTTCTTGCTTTTGCAGACCTTGTGATTCTCCATGCATGGTGATGTTTCTCTGTTGTTTTTCCAGTGGCCCCATTTTGTCTAGCCATCATCATTCATCAACTGAGTTCACCGCATATGACGGAGAAGAGACTAAGCTATAAAATGGAAGACAATAATGATGATCCTCTTAGAATGGCAGAGCCATTCTAAGGGACCCTGTGGGATCATCAAGTCCAGCCCCTGTCTGGGAGGCCCCGGGGGGGGAATCGAACTCCCAACCTCTGGCCCTGCAGACAGAAACCTAACCCCCTGAACTCTCCAACTGTTTTAAGACCTTAAGGGTGGAGAGTTTGAAAAGGCTGAAGTTGATGCCTAGCTTGTGACTTGTTTCCATATCTCTTCCTATTAGCAGCTCAGAAACAGAAATCAGGACGAAAGGATACCAAGCAGTAATTTTTGCTACAGAATTGACATTGATTTGTTCTCCTTTTGGAGATTACACTTTCCTTCCTGCTGCCCACTCACATTTTTATTTGTTTGTTTGTTTATTAGATTTATATACTGCCCATCTAGAACGTGCCTACTTTGGGCAGTGTACACTTTGCCCCTGTCGGGCTCCCTAAGTAGGTCATCCAGCAGGGTGACGAATGCCGTTTCCATGGCACGGCCTGAAGCCCGACTGAAACGGATCCAGGGCATCAGTTTCATCCAAGAGAGCCTGAAGCTGGTTGGCCACCACCCTCAATGACCTTGCTGAGAAAAGAAACATTGGCAACGGGCCTATAATTGCCAATGTTGTCCGCTGCCAAGCTTGGTTTTTCTAATGGTCATAATGAGCATTGCCTTAAGGGCAAGGTTCCCTCAAGAAGAGACCCATTTATTATTTCAGTGGCCCATTCAGTTATCACCAGCCTGGCAGATTTGATGAGCCAGGCCAGGCAAGGGTCAAGAGAGGTGGTTGACCCTTTAAAATGCTGCAAATTGGTCACAAGAAATGCTAGATTGTTGTGCCCAATTCCAGATAGGTCGCATACTACAGTGGTGCCTCCCTTGCTGACGTTAATTCGTTCCAGTGAAATTGCTGTAGAGCAAAAACGTAAAGCAAAATAAAAAAGCCCATTGAAATGCATTGAAAACCATTCAATGCATTCCAATGGACTGAATAACTCACCGTCCAGCGAAGATCCTCCATGGGGCGGCCATTTTCGCTGCCTGTAAAGCGAGGAATCTGTCCAAAAACACAGCAGGGAGCCATTTTGAGCAGCCGGCAGCCATTTTGAAACCCTGACGATCAGCTGTTTTGATCATCGTAATGCGAAGAATCGGTTCCCGAAGCAGGGAACTGATCATCGCAAAGTGAAAAAGCCCTATTAAAACATTGTCATGAAGCGGATTCGTCGTTATACGGGGTAATCGTTAAGCGGGGCACGACTGTATACAGAAAAGTTCTGCCTGCTGTATGAATGCTTTGCTTATCCTGACAGCGAAATAGGTTTTTATAGCAGCCTATAATAATAATAATAATAATAATAATAATAATAATAATAATAATAATAATAATAATAATAATAATAATAATAATAATAATTTATTGTCATTGTAAGTATATACACACACTCAACAAGGTAGAGGTTAGACACAACCTTGGCAGTTTTTAAGTTATTTTCCATCAGGTTCCACCTCCAGACATTCTCTAACCTTCTCCTATTCCGCTTCATAGCCTACAGCTGCTGCTTAAACCAAAGTGCTGGTCGGGCTCTGCAGCGGAGAAGGCGTTTAGGAGCGATCGTGTCTACAGCCCTGGCAGTGGCGGCATACCAGCCATCCACCAGGGCCTTGACAGGAGCACCAGCCAGGTCAGTCGGAATCCCACACATGACATCCTGGAATCCAATAGGATCCAGTAGCCTGCGAGAGCGGACTATGAAAATAGGTCTCTGCTCCCCATGGGGAGGGAGGGCAACAGTGAGATTGTACTTTATCAGGTGGTGGTCTGACCACGACAAGGAGACCAACCAAAATGTCAGTCACCATCGGTCCACATTCTCCCTGTTCGGTGGAGAAAACCAGGTCCAAAGTGTGGCCACCCACATGCGTGGGGCCATTAACATGTTGGGACATGTCCAAGGAAGCCATGGTTTCCAAGAACTCAAGATCCAGACTGGCAACCTCCGCATGGATGTAGAAATTACCCAAAACAATCAGTCTCGGGGATCCCAACGGAGTTCCTGGCAAGAGCTACCATGCAAGGAAGTTGTTAGATGGAAGGTTTTGCATGGCCGTGCTGGGTTGGGCTCTTCGATTAAGCAAACTACTTTGCAACTCTTGCATTATAATTTTTTTTCATGAGACATTAAAACAAGGCGAGTCATTCTTATCGCTGTTGAATGGGCAGAGAATAGAAGCTGGGAGATGTTCACTCCTCTTGCCACCCATTGTGTGCCTTTGAGTAAGAATACCTTCCAAAATTTATATTCTGTATGGTCTGCAACTATTTAACATGTTTCAGCAATGCCATCTACATCGCCCTCATCCAGAACACAGCTATGGGGTCATCTCACATTAGTAATGTGGACCAATATCAAATCCATATTTTAAAATGGGTGATACATTTAATGTTTCTACCCCTGTGTTTCCACTCAAAGAAAACACTCATGAAAAACATAAAGCATCATGAAAAACAAGACTTGGCCATAAAACATGGTATAGTGATGAACCAATTAAAATCAACAAGATGTTAAACAAACCATCAAAGGCCAGTTTTCAGAGGTGTCTTTATACAATTCGTAAAAGCAACAAAGGTAGAAACTACATGGGGAATGTGAGTCCCCTCACAGTTGCAATCTATGAATAAGGCAAGAGGAAATTTTGCCAGCTGATCTCTGCAGGTGATGGTATTCTCAAAAGGGACTTCCTTGTAGACCTTACCATCCAAATAGCTTCATAATAAGATAGGCAGTTCCACAGATAGCCAGAGATAAAGGTAAAGGTTCCCCTTGACATTGAGTCCAGTCGTGTCCGACTCTAGGGGGTGGTGCTCATCCCCGTTTCCAAGCCACAGAGCCAGTGTTTGTCCAAAGACAGTTTCCGTGGTCACGTGACCAGCGCAACTAGACACGGAACGCCGTGACCTTCCCACCGTGGTGGCACCTATTAATCGACTCGCATTTTTACATGCTTTCAAACTGCTAGGTTGGCACTCCATGCAAAATAATGAGCAAAGGTGACCAGCGAATCACACAGATGTTTCTGGAAAGTATTTCGTGGGTTCCCCCCCTTCCCATATGCAACCCTTGGTCCAAGGCATTTCACTTCAAATCTCCAAGCCATCCCCGAGTCTTTTTCTAAAGGGTTCAGGAATATGGTTGGCCAAAGTTCTCGTGCTCCTACTTGTGAAATGCAGGATGAGAGATACATCGACTAGTCCAAGTTCACCCAACAAGCTTTGTCACTGAAGGAGATTCAAACTCAATCCTTTCCTATCCTTAGCCCAATGATCACCCTGTTACACTGGTCAGCATGAAATAGGAGCCTTTGAGACAGGTCAATGGCTCAAGAATGATGATGATTCATCCCCCAGGAATTGAGATTCAAGAGTTATTCAAGGACAAATTAAGGAATACATCTCTGTGGGCACAGAGGAGACAGAAGGCATTTCCCCCCTCCTGCCTTGCTGCTCCACACTTCTGAGTTTGTTGTCCCGAAAACACCCATCATTCTTGCACTGTCAAAAACTGTCCCCCTGTGAACGGACAGGAAATACCATTATGCTCCCAACAGTTCAATGTACCCTTACAAGCTTTTTGGCAAGTCACCAGGTACTTCTGTTCCCCCAGGGAACAATTGTACCATTGTTAACGTTCCACTTACATTCAAAGGAGAGAGAAAAATGATAAAAGACCTTTTGATTTTATCAATTGTTTTTGATCCTCCTCACCTTCTGTTTAATCCTTATCAGGCAAAGACATCATTAAAAAGATCTGAGAGTTCTCCTGGGTTGCTGTTCTAGAGTAACTCAGAGTGAGTGCAAGCAAACAGAGCTACCAAATAATAAATAGAAAAAGAGGAAACCATGCAATTAGGAGAAGCCCTTCCATCTTTATCAAATATTAGGATGCATAACAAGGAGAAAGAGCTGGCAGTGATGTTACGTTTCTAATCATTAATATAGTTGTGATGCCCTGCATTATGGTCATCAGTTTTATGTCTCAGTGCGTACAATAACCTTCCCAAATCTGGCATTCTCCAGATGGTTAAGGTACCGTCTACAGCATCACTGGCTAGTATGGCCAATGGCTAGCTGGGGACAATGGGGTTTGGTGTCTAACACAGGTAGAGGACACCAGGTGGGATAACCCTGCTGTGTAGAAAGAAAACAGCTGGTGCAATGCAATAAAGAGGTTTGAGATTTGAAATATGCAACACAATCCATTATGTTTACCCATCACATTCCCTGTCAAGTTCCTGCTTCATGATCTGACTGAGATTATCCTTGCAGGTTGTGACTAATTTTGCAAAGGCTAGAGTGTTTGGGGCGCTTAAAATAGGGGGTGAGAGGGACCCTTAGTCATTGAAGGGTGAGATCCAACATGGGTTTGTAAATACAGTATTATCTTACTCATCAGTCTTGAGAGAGTATGGTATCGTGCTCTGTATGGAGGTCTTGGAACAGCGTCTAGTGTGGCTGAGAAGGCCAATTCGAGAGTGACCGTCCCTTCCACCCTGAAGACAAACACAATCTGTCCCCTGTCCAGCTCCCTGGTTTTGCTGGTTTCAGGACGGCCTCTTTGCCTCGGCCTGCTGGACAAGGGTCTCTTCAAATTGGGAGAGGCCGTGATGCACCGCCTGCCTCCAGGCTGAACGCTCAGAGGTCAAGGTTTCCCATCCGTGGAGGTCCATTCCTAAAGCCTTTAGATCCCGCTTACAGATCTCCTTGTATCGCAGCTGGCGTCTCCCTCTGGGGCAATTTCCCTGCACTAATTCTCCATACAGGAGATCTCTTGGAATCTGGCTGTCAACCGTTCTCACAACATGCCCAAGCCAATGTAGATGTCGCTGTTTCAGTAAATGATATTTGTAAAATGATGTAGAGAATAGAGTTTGGATTTTTCCCCATGGTCACAGGTAAGACCTGGGCCAATTCAGTTCATCAGCATTAGATTCAGGCAGGCAGGCAGGAGTCAGTATTTCATCATACAGTTCGAAATTAACTTACAGAATTCACTACGCCAGGTGCTAATGTGAATTTTTAAAAAATGGGTGGGCAAAGAGGTCCTCTTTGATAGTTATTGGACCACACAGTATCCTTGACCATTCACTATGATGGCTAGAACTGTTGGGAGTTAGGGTCCACATTTTACCCACCCCCGCTCTAAAAGACAGTTAAATTCATGGAGGAGGATTTGCCTATTCATATTTGCAGTGACTATATGGAACCTCAAGGTTTACACAAAGTACACTGCTGTTTTGTCTGGGGTGGGAAGCCATTGTGTTGCAGCAAAACACCACTGGTGGGGCACCTTAAAGTCAAAAACGTTCATGGA
Source organism: Pogona vitticeps (assembly GCF_051106095.1). Taxonomy (NCBI): domain Eukaryota; kingdom Metazoa; phylum Chordata; class Lepidosauria; order Squamata; family Agamidae; genus Pogona; species Pogona vitticeps. The sequence goes on from NC_135785.1 coordinate 6,397,031, forward strand.
CTGCAGTCCACTTCATCAAATGTATGGAGTATGTAGTCTACGTTGGCAGGTATTTATAGATTTAGTAAGTAATTGGAGGGGGTTAGAAATGCAAAAGGTTGCAGCAGAATCATGAGCAGGAGTATACCCAGACGAATCTTTGGTCTGCTCCAGCAGCAACACAAGCATTGATGCAAAGAAATATTAATGCCGACATCCCATCGAACTGAGCTGAATTTACTTCCTAATCACTGTGCTCAGGTTGCATACCATCTGTTAGGCTTCATTCCCACGCTCCCCGGTCCAAATTCCCACACCACAACCCTATAACACCACCCTATAACATCCTTCACAAGTGTTTCATAACAGTCTTCAGAGGAAAGGTTGGCAAATGGTGATGCAAAACAAATCTGTTCTCTCTAAGGAGGAACTTTTATGAGCCTTAAGCACAAGCACGCCTTGTTTTTTTTTTTTTTTTTTTAAACAACACTGTTCAACTGAGCATTTACATCATTTTCACAATGAGAATTAGTATTCCTTGGGTAGCGTCTTAGTCGTAATGGGTTTCCTACCTTCTGCTTGGTAAATGCAATAATTCCAAATGAAATAGGTAAAGGTTCCCTTTGACATTTAGCCCAGTCGTGTCTGACTCTAGGGCACGGTAATCATGTCTGTCTCCAAGCTGTAGAGCCAGCGTTTTGTTCGAAGACAGTTTTCCGTGGTCATGTGGCCAGCGTGACTAGACACGGAACGCTGTGACCTTCCCACCAAGGTGGTCCCTATTTATCGACTCACATTTTTACATGCTTTCAAACTGCTAGGTTGGCAGGAGCTGGGACAAGCTCCCTCCGTTGCGGAGATTCGATCTTACGACGGCTGGTCTTCCGACCTTGCAGCCCAGAGGCTTCTGCGGTTTAACTCTCAGCGCCACCACATCCCTTTTCAAAATGAAATAGAATAATGTTTAAACCAGTAAGCTGTGCCTTTTCTCAGACATCAGTCCCACTGTGGTCCTATGGATGCTTTGTAGGGAGGTAGGGAGAAAGAATAACAATGCTAACTAGAAAATGTGTTTAGATCTATCTGCCTAGGCGGTGGAATTATAATACTGTATAATCCTGATATGGTAAAATGAACTGTATCCCTTTTAAAAGTATAGTTCATTCTTCTGTCTTCAGGTGGTTTTTTTCTTAATTTAAACAGAAGCAAAGCTCTCACACATAATACTTGGAGGTAGATAAAGAGTACAAGCCGAGGACCACCAGCAACTTTTGGCTTGCCATTCTTTTATTCCAGAAGGAGCGATGGATATTTATTTATTCATTCATTTCGTTGCCATCTTTGTCTGGTGAAAGGACCCAAAATAGCTCACAAATGGTAAAAAAACAAACCATGCATTGAAAAGCATAATAAGTTACAGCATTAAAATCCCTTAATCATATGGTAAAATTTAAAAGATGAGTAATTTAACATTTAAAAATGAGTCCATGTCATGTCATGGATAGAGCATATCAGATCAGGACTCAGGAGACCTGGGCTCTTATCCCTGCTCAACACACTGGCAAAACTGTCCTTTCATTAATATCCCACCAATCCCCCAAAACCTGCCAGGAGGGATCTGGGAGAAGGAGCACTGGGAAGAATCCCTGGAACTCACACCAGTTGGTAAAGGAAGAGGGGAATCTGTTCAGTTCCTGCCGGAAGGATCACGGCCTTGGCACCCACACGGGGTGACTGGAGCAGCAACAGCCAACCCAACACAGTTGGGAGGAGCAGAGAAACTCACCCAGGCATCTCTCACCCAGTTGAACCGATCATCCTTGAAAGGACTGGAGCTGGACCTGGGCTCATTCTCCCCTCCTATTTCATAATGTCAGGACTGACTGTTGAAAGGACACCATCCAGGGGTCTATTCAGAGAACCCAGCTCCTCAGGAACCCTGCAGAAGGAGTTAGAACCCCAGATCCTGTATCCAGCTCTGACGATTACCTCCATAAAGACGGTTATGGGTTAGACTAGTGAAATGCAGCTAGTGACCGGGGGCTCAGCAGCTGCTGGCACCCTTCATGCTGCAGCCAGCAGTGTTCCCGGAGGGATCGTTGACACCACCGAAGAGACAAATAAGTTCCAAATAGATCATTGAAAGTTTGGAGCAGTGGGCCAAAACAAACAGGCTTAAATTCAATAGAGATGAATGCTAAGTCGATATTTTGAAGTCACATTCTGCTTAGGTGAACAGAAAATTAAAGGAAGTAGCAACTGTTATCTTCGACTACCGGAAAACCTGTTACATAGAAGACGGACCAGATCTCTCTGTAGTTGCACTAGAAGCTGATTTAGTATGACATGTATCAGCAGGAAAAGGTTTCAGGAAAGGTGGTGGAAAGGGTCCCTTTTTGGCATGTCCATACATGCTCTGTCCTAAGGACTTGACAATTTTACTTCTATATAGGACAATCCAAAATGGTGTAAAACTGTCCTTCTGGCCTCTCTTTATCTGCTGCTATACCCAAAATGATGCATTTAAACCAGAGGGTCAGCTATAATTGTACTGCTTTCTAATTTAAGTTGCCTTTTTGCTTTTCATATTTTTTATGCAGCGTTGTCAGTATTGTTTCTCATTCTGCAGTCTTTCCATCCATTTGCCCTCAACGACCTCTGTCACTGTGGTCCCTGCTTTGAGCTGATGAATTGCACCCGAGATCGTGATTTGCTTGAGGACTCTCGAAAATTGCTGCATGGGAGATTACTTGTTCGGGCTCCACATCATATCTGCCATTCACTGAGCCATGCCACCTTTGAATGCTAGGTTGCAGAATAGACGCTCAGTACATTGAAGGATGGGATCGGGAGGATGGTTCCTGGTCTAGCTTGTCTGTTGCATACATCACAGAGCGCTGAATGCCACATCTTTACACCACATCCCTTGTGCTTTATAGAAATACAAGAAGTAAAGTTTTTAAAGATCGATGGAGGGTGGGGGTTCACAAACTATGCTATGGTGCCCAAGGAACCAAAATACAAAATCCATGCACCTCTAGCAAGAACCAAGCCCCATCATTTTTTGTCTGGGCGGGGGAGCTGAAAGAGAGAATAGGGGCTTAACAGGAAGCAGTTTATATTTTTAAAGAAATGCTATAGATTTAACTCCCCTTGGCTCTTGTGTTGGTCATCTGCATTTTCTAGAGGAAGGGCAAATAAACACATTAGTGCAAAGTTGCCCTCAAAACAAGATGCCCGTTTCAAAGGAAGGCCCAACTGGGAGACGTGCATATGCACACAGCCTGTGCTGCTTTGTTTGAAGAACTGGAGGTTACACTCAATCCACAACTGGAGCCTCATGGCGCAGTGGTTAAAACGCTGTACTGCAGCTAAAAACTGTGCTCACAACCTGGGGTTCAAATCCCAGGTAGCCGGCTCAAGGTTGACTCAGCCTTCCATCCTTCCGAGGTCGGTAAAATGAGTACCCAGCTTGCTGGGGGGGCAATGTGTAGCCTGTATAATTAAAAATTGTAAACCGCCCGGAGAGTGCTTGTAGCGCTATGGGGCGGTATATAAGTCCGATAAATAAATAAAATAAATAAACTGTATCCATAAAACAGCCACCATACTAGGTCCTGACGCATCTCAAGAGAAACGTGCCAGGCGAATTCCACCCTGCCAAGAGTTTCTGGATGTTACATCTCAGAGTAATTTTCCTGGCAAAATCCATCTTGCCATAAACTTTTGGACTTAAAATCCTTCACACTGCTACATGCCTGATGATGTTTTTTTTAAAAATCCACAAAACCTCATGTATCGTATCATGATTTTTGTGTGTGTGGTTTTAAAGGTATCACCTTTTTTTAAAGGTATCACCGTTACCTTCAATTTCAAAACACGGTGTACACCTTTGAGCCATAATGATAAGGTTTGAAGAGCAAACATCATAATTTCCTTGCGTATTACTTCAGGAGTGAAACAGGGACAACTGGAAAGTTGCTTTCTATGCACCAAGGAGATTTTATGCCATGCATAAATATCAGCATTTGAAAATTTGAGGACGAGAGCATTATTCTTTCACTGCTCAGTTATGGAATTCTAATTTAAAAGTACTTTCCAAACTCTACAAAATGTTAGTCTGTAAACTAATAGAAGAAAATAAAACAGCCTAGAGAGAGGAAAACTATTAAACAGGGAGAGGTTTAGGGTGAGGAGAGGAAGCGGTGTAGGGAAGGGCCTGCCTGATTGAGTTCCTTACCACATAGACTGAAATAAAAGGTGAAATGAAGGTCTGGGGATATGTACTGTGAGCCACACTTCCTTATGGGTGACCTCTGTAAGCTTGAAATACAGTTTATTTATTACAGGTAAAGATTAGAGTCATGGACCATGTACACCAAGAGTTTAAAAAGAAAACCAACCTCTGTCTCATTGCTTCCCGACCTTGGGTTCCTAGGTATTCTTGGACTGTAGCTTCCAGAAATCCTGGCCAGGACAGTCAATATTGAAGACTTTGGGGAGTTTTACTCCAGGAATGTCTCAGGACCCAAAGTTGGGAACCACTGCTACTGTACTGGACATGGTGTGATGGAAGGAAGGAAGATCGTTTGAAAGATGAGGACTCCCAACTGGAACATTTTCTATCAGGTGCTAGTCAATTGACTTCTGTGTGTATTAGGCATCCTTCAGTCTCGAGAGACGAGGGTAACGTGCTCTATATGAAAGACTTGGAACAGCGTCTCGTGTGGCTGAGAAGGCCAGTTCGAGAGTGACCATCCCTGCCACACTAAAGACCAATACAAGCTGTCCCCTGTCCAGCTCCCTGATTTGGCTGGTTTCGGGACTGCCTCTTGGCCTCAGCCTGCTGGACAAGGGTCTCTTCAAATTGGGAGAGGCCGTGATGCACCGCCTGCCTCCAGGCTGAATGCTCAGAGGTCAAGGTTTCCCGTCTGTGGAGGTCCATTCCTAAGACCTTCAGATCCCACTTGCAGATCTCCTTGTATCGCAGCTGTGGTCTTTCTCTCGGGCGCTTTCCCTGCACTCATTCTCCATCCAGGAGATCTTTTGGAATCCGACCGTCATCCGTTCTCACAACATGCCCAAGCCGACGTAGACATCGCTGTTTCAGTAATGTATATGTGCTAAAAATTCCAGCTTGTTTCACGACTACTCTGTTTGGGACTTTGTCCTGCCAGGTGATGCCAAAAATGTGTCTGAGACAACGCATATGGAACATGTTCAGCTTCCTCTCCTGCCATGCACAAAGGGTGCAGGACTCACTGCAGTACAGGAGTGTGCTCAGGACACAGGCTCTATAGAGGCTCGGAAGGATAGAAGGCTGAGCCAACTTTGAGCCGGCTACCTGGGATTGAACCCTGGCTTGTGAGCACAGTTTTGGCTGCAGTACAGCAGTTTAACCACTGCACCATGAGGGTGTCAGAGATTGTTGAGCCAAGGTACACGAAATCATGAACAACCTGCAATTCTTGTGTAGAGATGGTAATAGAGTTTTGTCAATTGACTTCGACATCACAAGGATTTGACATTGTTCACATGACTAGTTTTCCAAGTACTTCTTCAGCTTCCAAGTGCTGTCCCTCAACAGCCACATGTGACTCCAAACAGCTGATTCAGTTTGTCCTTCCAAAGTCCTTCTCTATATTGCTTGTATCTACACCACCCATATGCCTTTATCTCTGCTAACATCACAACACCCACAGTAAAACAAGTATTTGTGTGTACTGTGCAAGCTGGGCGAGACTATGAAACATTCATTTACCCTCTCTTCCTCAAAGTTCAAGGCTACCACATAGGTCAAGTTATTCAGTTAGTGACTTTTTGGTCATAGCAAGTAAATACCTAGTTCCACCGTATTGTGAAATTATACCCTGTTTCGCTGAAAATAAGCCCTAACCTGAAAATAAGCCCTAGTATGATTTTTCAGAATGCTTGTAATATAAGCCCTACCCCAAAAATAAGCCCCAGTTAAGTGAAATCCTGCCCTCCACCATTGTACAGCAACCAGAAGATGACATGAATAAATGTAGAATGTTGTACACGAAAAAAAAATCCCCTGAAAATAAGCCCTAATGCATTTTTGGAGCAGAAATCAATATCAGACCCTGATACTGATGTCTTGTAACACCACAGTTACAAGAGTGAGAACTGTCTCATGTTCTACTCTATGTTTCCAAGGTTCTTCTCGCTCGTAGTACTGCTGAGCCAGGTATCTCCCATCTTGTGACTATGTGTTTGGTTTCTTTTTTTGAGGTACAGGACTTTGCACTTAACCCTGCTGAATTTCATTCTGTTGTTTTCAGCCCAGTGCTCAAGCCTATCCAGATCATGTTGAATTTTTTTTCATGTCTTCCGGAGTACCAGTTATTCCACCCAATTTTGTGTCATCTGCAAATTTTATTTGCATTCCCTGCACCCCATGATCCAGGTCATTGATAAAAATGTAGAAGAGCACAGGCCCCTTGTTACTTCCAGCCAGTTTGAAAAGGAGCCATTCATCATCACCCTCTGAGTACGATTCTGCAGACAACTGTGTATCCACCTGACAGTTGTTCTATCCAGCCCACACCTAGTTAGTTTACTAATCAGAATATCATGGGGCACTTCATTGAAAGCTTTGCTGAAATCAGGATATATTATGTTTACAGCATTCCCTCTGTCTATCAGGGAGGTGACCTGATCAAAAAATGAGATTAGATTAGTCTGGTAGGATTTGTTCTTGAGAAACCCATGTTGGCCTCTAGTTATTACTGCATTGTTTCCATCTATGGCATCTGGATGTGAGATGTCCAAGGAGTTTCCATGGCCAGGTGGGGATTTTAACTCAACTGTCTTGAGTCTTCTCGCTATATCCCACTGGTTCTCATTTAGAGAGACAAAAGACAAAACCAAAGCATATTTTCCTTGCTACTTAGGATTGGCATGGACCTAAAATTTCCTGTTAAAATGCTTCCTCGAATGAACTTTAAAATAACTTAACATTAAAAAAAGCAAGTACTTTGTTTTTAAAGAAAAATACATTGTTTTCAACTTTCAGTATTGTCTTTCAGCGTTGTAAGCCACCTTGGGTCCTTTTTTGAGATGGGCATGAATCGATTTGGCCCAGTTCATACAAATTAGTTTCCTCTCCCCTGCCCCTAGCCCATTTCCCCTCTCACAATTCAGTGCATGTTGGCCAGGTCCTCCTCCTTCAATGGTTCTCCTGTCCAGTGGGGAACTGGGGGGGGGAGGAAATGCACGGCCCCTGCGATGCTGTGCTAACTGAGTCATACGAACCGTGCTGAATCAATTCGTGCCCATCTCTAGTCCTTTTCAAGAAGAAAGGCAGTGTAAAAACATTTTACATAATTAAATAACAGCACATTCTGTACAGTGCAGTGGTCTTTTTTTTTTACTTGTGGGAGTGGTGGGGTGCTTAAGAGGCCAGAAAAAGGAGCTTGGAGGGGGGGGCTTATGCAGCCTGCAGGTCATGACTTGCCCATCCCTCCCTTAAATGATCTTCGACTCTGAATTTCTGCAGAAGTGCCTTCCTGCCTCACACTTCCATTTATGTTTTCTCAAGATCTGTAGGACATTCCCTTTTGCATGGGCACCCTATCCGCTCAGGTGTTGCAGGCGAGTCACACAGGTGTGGTGTTTTTTGACAATGACACCTGCTCTTTGGAACACTTTGCCAAGACAGGGTTACATCTTCCCCAGATTCAGGACGGTGACTAAAAACTGCCTTTATAGCTTGGTGTTTTATCAGCAGGCTTTTACTGCCTAACTTGCTTGGTTTATGGGAACAGCTTGTCACCCTTATTATCCACTGCATAAATTTAATCTATTTAGGGGAAGCAGCTCTGGGAAGCCTCAAGGACTGGATAGGAAGCAGAGGATAACTTTTAGAAATAAAAATAGAACTATTTTTGTTTGTATTTAATATTTACGCTTTGCTTTTAGTATAAACATCCAAGGCGGTTTAATGAGCCTCATAACATCTATATAGGTAAAGGTTCCCCTTGACATTTAGTCCAGTTGTGTCTGACTCTAGGGCACAGTGCTCATCCCCGTTTCCAAGCTGTAGAGCCAGCGTTTGTCCGAAGACAATTTCCATGGTCACGTGGCCAGCGTGACTAGACACGGAACGCCGTGACCTTTCCACCGAGGTGGTACCTATTTATCGCATTTTTACATGCTTTCGAATGGCTAGGTTGGCAGGAGCCGGGATAAGTGACGGGAGCTCCCTCTGTCGCGTGGATTCGATCTTATGATGGCTGGTCTTCCGACCCTGCAGCACAGAGGTTTCTGCAGTTTAACCCGCAGCACCACCACATCCCTGGCTACATAGGAATTTTTAAATATAGAGTGAGAGTAGAGGAAGTTAGAATATCATTTAGTAGCATCAATATTCCTCTGAGTACATGCTGATACCAGGAGCCCTTCCTTCTGCATAACACTCCGTTCAGGGTTTTCTTCCAAACTTTTCAGGAGCCTGAATTGGACTTCTTAACTATGGGATTCTGGGAGCTGTAATGAAAAAACACCACCAACCTCCCAAGCTGCTCAATACAGTATTTCAGGTTCATCGCAATTTGTTTATGGTGGGCTAGTTCTTTTCATTGTTGCCAATATTAAAAACCTAGGAGACATTGAGGACCCCCTGAAAACTATCCTAGGATCCACTGTCAGATGGTTATTTACCTTCTCACCTCCCCAGACAGAGACCCACAGTTGTGGAGAAAAAATGGCTGGAAATTTGTACAGCTATGGTTTCAAAGGGGCCTCTCCTAAGTAAACATCACAGTCTGTGTAATACCCTATCTTCCATGATCAAGTAAGGTTCAGACACCAAGTCTAGCCAGCCTGAAAGGGGCACCATGGACCTCCCCCCTTGCCTCAGGCAGCAAGAAGTCTTGCATTGGTGTAACTCATAGAAACAAACTGGTCTCGGTCCCACCACCTTCACAGGGGTTCTTGGTGGGGGACACGGGAGAGAACCTTCTCGGTGGCTGCTCCAAGACTTTGGAACTCCCTCCCACTGGAGGCCAGGCTGGCCCCATCTTTGCTGCCTTTCCGCAAGCAGGCAAAGACCTTGCTCTTCAGGCAAGCTTCCTCTCAGTGACCAGCTGCCTGAGAGGGGTTTGAATGTGTTTTGGCGTTGCTTATCGTTTTTGGAATTGTATTCATTTATCCTTTTTATTATTTGTATGCTCACTGTTTGACCACCTCCAGCTTCCCAAGGTTCATAGATTTTACATTCCAGGTTCCTATGCAGTATTTTTCTTTGCAGCATTGGACTTTCCTTTCACTTCCAGGCGCGTCCACAGCTGAGCGTCCTTTCGGCTTTGGCCCAACCACTTCATTAGCTCTGGAGCTACTTGTCCTTGTTCTCCACTCTTCCTCAGTAGCATGTTGGATGCCTTCCGACCTGAGGCGCTCATCTTCCAGTGTCATCTCTTTTAGCCCTTTGTTTCTGTTCATTGAGTTTTCTTGGCAAAGATAGTGGAGTGGCTTGCCAGTTCCTGCTCCAGATGGATCGCGTTTAGTCAGAACTCTCCACTGTGACCTGTCCATCTTGGGCGTCCCTGCACGGCATAGCCCATAGCTTCTCTGAATTACTCAAGCCCCTTCGCCACAACAAGGCAGCAATCCATGAAGGGGTTGTCAGCTGTAATATTGTCTTTTAATGATGCTAGGGGCACTCCTCCTCTACCATTTAGGGGGACCAAGCCCTGTAGTTATGTACGTCACTAACAGTTACTGTTACTCTCTGAAAGGAGCAAAGTTTTCTCTTGCTCTCGTTTTTAAGTTCTTTTATATATTGAAGGGTCCAGTTAATACATATAAAATATATATTAGCCGTAGCCATCTTGCTTTCTGTAACTTGCTTCGCTATATAAATGTGTAAAGTAGATATGTTAAGGTTTTGCTTAGGCAGGCAAGGATGAATAAGGGACGAGGGGTGTCCATCTGAGTTTACAATTTACAATTAAGGCATTTCTAAATTACGATTTAGAATTAGAAGTCTGTCCTTGGGAAGTGGGGCATCTGACACGGAAAAATAAATTACTGCCCAAAGTTGAGTTCATGCAGGAATTTGTACCAATTATAGAATCCCCTTCCATTTCTCCTTCTCCACCCAACCCCCCCCCTTAGCCCCTCTTTCATGTTTTGCCTTATAAAAATGTATACTTTTTGTATTGGGGGAGGCGCTTCTTCTCCACATGTTTTCTGCATGTGAAGTTTGCGCCTATTTGCTTGCTTTCAGCTGAAAATAAACAAATATCTATTGGATCTCTCTGTCTCTGGCCGATTGATTAATGCATTAGAGAGAGGCAAAAATCAGGAAATAGTCCTGGTACCCTTCAATATCTTAGTTACTGGGGGAAAGGAACTAATGATACTGAAACAAGTAATTGTAACTTTTTCCAAACATGATACAAGGCAAGTGTGCCTGTCGCCTGCACCACCCATATTTCTCCCACAAGTTTCCTTCCGATTGAGCCATTCTGCCAGCACATCTCCACCGGTGGAACATCAGCCTGTTCTAGTAGAGAGCATCTTGTATTTCTGCCACTGTATCTGCCAAGGCAGCACACGCAGCATAGCCAGCATGAATCTAGTATCCCTTCCACTGGTGAATTTTAGAGGTCTGAAATCTTCATTAATCTTTCTCATGTTTGTCTACGTATCCCTCTAAAAAGCTCAAACAGGGAAAACTCAGCCTTCTTCCTTCTTGCTTTATCCTCACTACAGCCTAGTGAGGCGGGTTAGGGCCAAAGTCATCCACTGACTTTCACGATCAAGGCAGGATTTGAACCCAGACCTTCCACATCCTCCTCCAGAACTCTAACTACTACATCAGAAGGGCTCAACGTGGACTTCATTTCACAATGAAGCTCTGTGTTTTTCAATTCTCACACCTGCTGCCCCATCCAGTTGTTACAGTAAAAAAATAAGTACAGTGGTGCCTCGCACAACGAATGCCTCACACAACGATGAATTCACACAACGATGGCTTTTTCTGAAAAATGTGCCGCCTCACACAACGATGTTTCCTATGGGGAATTTTCGCACAACGATTTTGGGACCATGCTTCACACAACGATTGCGTTTTGGGTCCCCTGTTTCACTGAACGATGTTTGCAAAAAAGAGCAGGAAAGGTGGCTGTTAACAGTTTTAAATGCTTGGGATCATTGAAGCACCTTCTAATACGGGTGCACACCTGATTTGGCTTTGATCTGAGTCTTCGTTAATTTATGGTGAATATTTTTGTGCCCCATAGGAAACAATGGAGCTGTCAGATTTTGACAGCTGTCAAAAGTTGGTGGGGGAAAAAATTCAGCAAAAATTAACGAAAAGTGAGATCAAAGCCAAATTAAGTTTGCACCCGTTTTAGAAGGTGCAGAAGGTATTCCAAGCATTTAAAACTGTTTTTGACCCTTTTATGACACACTTAAATTTGCAAAAATTGACTTCGCTAAACCATTAAAATGCATTGGAAAGGCTGCAATGCATTTGAATGGAGGAAACATTGTTTCACACAACGATGTTTCCTATGGGGATTTTCGCTTAAGGACGGCAATCCGTTCCAATTGGAACGGATTAACCGGTTTTCAATGCATTCCTATGGGAAATGGTGTTTCACAGAACGATGTTTCACACAACGTTGATTTTTTTGGAACCAATTAACATCGTTGTGCGAGGCACCACTGTAAATCAAAATCAAAACCCTTCCTGCAGGTAAAGCATGCTAGTAGATGTTGCTGCAGCTTAGAAAATGGAGCAGTCAGAGCTGATAACTGTGTTCGGAAAAACAAACTGATCTTTGTATATTCCGCTTGCATGCCAAACCTCTCCACTGAATAAATAAAATGTTGTTTGTATTTGAAGGATGAGGGTTGGATGAGAGCCTGCCGAAGCGCATGCGATGCTCCTAAGTGTCAGGGCCAAACGGATGTATTTGCATCAGTGCCGGGAACCTTCAGGAAGGAGCTTTAGATTGTTCTTATCTGGGCAACTTGCTTTTCAAGTTTACTTGCAAAAGCATTGACCAAGATAAGGCAGGAAGGCTGCAGGTTTGCTTGGAGTCCTTGCAATTCTCAGCTTTGGCTTTTTAGATGTTTTACTGGGGAATGGCAGCAGGAAAGAGACATGTTCCTGTGCCTTTCTTCTGTGCTTCCCAGGGGTGTCTGGTTGCCCCCCCTCCCCGTGCAAACAGAATGCTGGATCCTATAGTTCTCCAGTCTAATCCAGCTTCAGGTTCTTCTTAAACTTTATTCTGTTGGCTAATTTCTATATGTCAGGGTGTGAATACACAGCGAGAAAAATGGAAAAACATCCACTATGAAGTAGCTTCGGCCAAATTCACAAGAATCAGCAGAGGGGAGGAAATAAACCTTGTTTGCAGCTTGTTAACTGTGTGATGCACTTAGTCACAAGGGACGTGGTGGCGCTGCAGGTTAAACCGCAGAAGCATCTGTGCTGCAAGGTCGGAAGACCAGCCATGGTAAGAGCCAATCCACGGGACGGAGGGAGCTCCCGTCGCTTGTCCCAGCTCCTGCCAACCTAGCTGTTCAAAAGCATGCAAATGCGAGTAGATAAATAGGTACCACCACAGTGGGAAGGTCACGGTGTTCTGTGTCTAGTTGTGCTGGCCACGTGACCACGGAAATGGTCTTCGGACAAACGCTGGCTCTATGGCTTGGAAACGGGGATAAGCACCGCCCCCTAGAGTCGGACACGACTGGACTCAATGTCAAGGGGAACCTTTACCTTTACCTAACTGTATGAATCCTCTTGTTCTTGTTACTCAGGTCCTATACTGAAGACATCTATACATCAGAACAAAAAAGCCACTGCACCCTGAGAGAAAAAGCTTTCACTTTTCTCCTAAATCTTGGTTCATTCCTCTTTCCAAGGGAGAAGGATTTTCCTTCTCCCTACTGAACCCTTCTGGGATTCCCCATCTGGGATGTAGGAGGAGGTTTTGTTGAACCAGCACAAACAAATTCTTCTGGATTACGTAGATACTGTATAACATTATATTTGCTGTGTCAGTCACATTTTGATTTGCTGCCCTAGCGTTGGAACTGTAGGCCTCCTTGGAAAAGTCAGGGCTGGCGGGAGTTCAGGTGGTGCTAGATAATACTTCAAGCAATTGCTAATTTTATAGGTCTTGATTTTGCACACCACAGATATTTCACTTAAAGAGTGAATTCAGTTTGTTCAGGGATCATATCTATCCAGATGGTTTTAGTGAGAGTGGAATCATAGTCTCCTGAGCACTTGGTTTGGTTTTAACGAATGTTATCATTTTCTTCATGGAATGCTGCTGTTCTGATTTCTAATTGAAAATGTTTCATCCTTTTTAAACTTAACGAAAGGTATTCACAATTTCTCTTTCTTTGGGATAAACTTAAATAAATGTTTGACTTACAATTGTACCTGTAAGTGGCTTCGTGTTATTTCTAGTTATGCCCTCTGTGGTGAAACTGAGGACCTGGGGAATATGAAATATGGAAATCAGTTGCTGGACATGTCAATGCCTTTGTGAGTGCCTTGGAGGCTCACCAAATAGGCAGAGGCCAGGGTGTAAAGGGACAATTCACACCTTCAACTTACCTCCTGTTACTGAACACTTTAAAGAATGTACTGAGAGAGAAGGCCCTTCGTCAGCACCTAGTTTATTCTTCAGAAATGCTGGCATTTCAAGAGTTTTGCCTTCTGACAGAAGACCAACAACACGGGAAAGGCTATCCTTTTGCAAGGGAGAACCAGAGTGTGAAAGCAGCCACAAAGTAGACCCTGCAGTTAGGCAGCTCTGCTAATAGCTCAGCTAGTTTCGTGTGACATCATTGCTGTGCAACCTAGCGTGCAACGTATCTCATCATGGCCAGTAGCTGAGGGCTTGTGCTACCTTGCACAGGCATGGGTTATAAATGCAGGGGAAGCCCACTGGTTTGAGGAAGACTTCCCATAATTTGGGCTGCCCCATTAAGAAGCTGGCCAGGTAGGGCCACATTGCTTTGCAGACTTAAAGCCCCCAGAATCTGTTATCCTGCATAGTATGTGGGGAGGGGGTGTCGGGAAGTAGGGGCAGGCTTCTGATCATTTTACACCCCCACCATCAACTAATTTCAAGAAAGCTCCGAACAGCCATGTTGGCACTTTCCAAAAAGCCTTTTTAATCCCACAGGTGGGTGAATCGCGTGCCTCCATGAAACCTACGAGCAGAACAGGCGCCGAAAAACAGCGTCCTGCTCACGTTCCCCAGCAAGGGGTCTCCAGAGGGTAAACTTTTTCAGCTCCTGGAGGGGACAGGAGCTCAACCGTGCTTGATCGCTGAGACAGACGGATGCCAGAGCTCACACAGCTTTGAAACTGGGAGGCTTAACGGATATCTGCAAGTTGTAGCAGCAAAAGAATTGCACTCTGTTTATGCTCAAAGGCAGAATCTTATACGGCAGAACTACAAAAGTGAAAATATGTGCTAAGGGATGCCCAGCCAGCCTCTTGCCTATAAGTCCAGAGAAACCTCACACCAGCCGTGTCTCTTTATCATGTTGCAAAGAAGCTTATTCCTTGCATGCTGCCACCCAGGTACCTAGTTCGCGTCTCTTGCTGAGATGCCAGAAACTGGAGACAGCGCCATAGGGCTTGCCTGCAGCTGTGGGTGCGGAAAGTCACCCAGACCTTTGTCTCAAAACCATGGTGGTTCCCCCCCTCCTTCTTCCAGGAAGCTCCTGCAGCATTCAGCTTCCTGTTGCCATGGAGGAGCGATGCCTTCCATTCATTTTTCCCCCATTCATCTGCTTCCCACAATTGGCCGACGGCCGAAGGCAACTTGTTCCAGCGGATGCTCTCGTATTATATTCCTGTTCGAGGAAAATCAAAGAGAGGGAAGTGAGGAAGGGAAGAGTGAAGAATTCTGAAGACCCTTGGAAAACAAATATTTAAATACTGTACTGTACTAAGTTGTCAAAGGATAAGATGTTCATGCCATCGGTTAGAAATCAATGTATATAAGCAACATTGTGTTTCCCTCCCATTAGATTCAAACAATTCTGGCAGAGAGTGAACAGATCACCACCAGGCTCCAATGCAATTCTCAGGGCCAGATTCTCTTCCTCAATAGCATGCTGGACGCCTTTCGACCTGAAGGGCCCATCTTCCAGCGTCATATCTTTTAGCCTTTTGTTTCTGTCCATGGAGTGTTCCTGGCAAATATCCTGGAGTGGCATTGCCAGTTCCTGCTCCAGGTGGATAAGAACTTTAGTCAGAACTCTCCACTATGTCCTGTCCGTCTTGGGTATCCCTGCACAGCATAGCCCATCGCTTCTCTGAGTTACTCAAGCCCCTTCACCACCACAAGGCAGCAATCTGTGAAAGGGAGATTAGGACGCCCTTATCTGTCTTCCTGGTGGTCCATGTTAGGCATGCCCTAATGCTTGCGTGAGAAAATATTTTCAGCATTCTTTCATCTTGCGAGTAGAGGGTTATTGGATGGAGGACTTTGCCCACAAGGAAGCCTTTACTCTTGAGGAGTCTTTTAAGGTGACTTTTCCTTCAAGAACAGTCTCCCCCACAAGCTTACCAACGTTTTCAGTCACTTCTGCTATCTCTGGCTGAGAGGTGATTCAGGCTGTAGTGTTTCCTTACCTATTGGGGCGAGATACTCCCTCAGGCTGAGGTATCCGCATCTCCTAGCCCACGCTCCGTGAGGGTCATAGGGCTCCCTGAGGGACCCTGGCCCATTTTAATAACAACACATTCGAAAGGGGCCACAGCCTGGCCACAGGTCTTCACACACCATGCTTCGTTATGCAACTTATATAACTCTGATTCAGCCTATATTTCTTTCCTGCTGTCTTTATGTCTGTGGCCAAAAAGATCCACTGAGAACATCTCCCCATCACAGCACTGTGTGTGATCCTTGTGTCCAGCTCCCGGTGAGCAATCTGGCTTCCACGTTTTGGATCCACCGAAGTTTCCAGAAACTTCCCAGTTCCCAGAAGTTTCCTTTCCAGAGATGTGTCATCAATCTGTGTCAGAGAGCCTCCTAATGCAGGAATTGTAGGGACAAGCTGGTACAGGGCAGTTGTGCATTACAGAATTAGGGAAATTATTTATTTATTTATTTATTTATTTATTTATTTATTTATTTATTTATTTATTTATTTATTTATTTATTTAGTTATTTAGTTATTTAGTTATTTATTTAGTTAGTTAGTTAGTTAGTTAGTTAGTTAGTTAGTTAGTTATTGTGTTTATACCTCGCCTATCTAGTCATTTCGACCACTCTAGGCGGCTTACAACATAAAGGATAACAAGTTCAAGAAAAATTTGTAACAATTAATTAAATGATTCTGCAAGATGGGAAAAATACAAAATAATTCAAATAAAGAGAAAAAGAATAAAAAAGGAAAGAGGACAGGGATTAACTGGAAGGGAAGGCCTGCCTATACATCCACATTTTTAGTTGGTTCTTAAAAGTACCCAGTGAGGGTGCAGCGCGAATCTCCGGAGGTAGATTATTCCAAATTAACTTCCTCGTACCATCCTTCCCATTTGGGCTCATGCAGAGCAAAGAATAACAGAGATATAACAAAACTTCCGAGAGGATTTGCTGACTGCTGGCCATGTAGAAATGATGATCTGCCTACAGGTCTTGTCCTGCAAAAATCAGGCACATCCACTCCCTGGCAACTTTAATTTCCCCTGCATGGTGAAAGCAAAGGCAACATCCTCTGTGTGCCTTGTAATAACACACTGCAGGATAAAATCCAGATCCTGTGAAACAACTCTGTGTGGGTCCTGCCCCCTACTGACTACTTTCTGTCAGGATCCAGCCTTTGGCTCGCGTTTCTATTCTCCAGGGACGGACGGAGATGAAGTAACGACTGGTTCTGCATTGCTGAGCAAATCGCCTGAGACATCAATACCCCGGAGTTACAGTACTCTCAGGTTAGGGCATTAAGCCCCACGGAAGTCGTATCTGAATATGCCCACCGAGCATGAGGCTGCAAGAGCTGTTTTCTGAGGGGGAAAAGGGAGCAGTTATCTACTTAGAAAAGGAAAATACTATCTGAATTCCCCCCCCCCAGATGTTGCTATCCTGGCTCTAACCGCTGCTACCCCGTGGGTGTGCCGCTGTTTTGATCCCAGGCAAGGTCCTTTTCAACCACGCGCTGTACCCAAAGGGGTTCACATCGCTCGGTGGTCAGAGATTAGAGATTGGGGGTTCAATTCCCCCTTGGTGCCTCCTTGACAACCGGCGGGCGCCCACGATCGATTCCACAGGGTCCCTTCCAACTCTGCAACAACAACAACAACAACAACCCTGTGGTTGTTCCTTTTCTTTCTTTCTTTCTTTCTTTCTTTCTTTCTTTCTTTCTTTCTTTCTTTCTTTCTTTCTTTATTTATTTATTTATTTATTTATTTCTCTCCTCCCCCTCCCTCCCTCCTTTCTTTCTTTTTCTTTCTTTTTCTTTCTTTCTTTTTCTCTTTCTTTTTCTTTCTTTCTTTTTCTCTCTCTCTCTTTCTCTGTCTCTCTCTTTCTTTGGAGCTAGTCATGGTGGTTGAGTGATTTTAGGAGCTGTCACCCAGCAAACCAACCGATCCCCTTTCTCTTCCAAATTCAGGGAACCACACGCGCTGATGGTACTGTTAGAATTAGGTGTGTGTTTAGTCGTTTAGTCGTGTCCGACTCTTCGTGACCCCATGGACCAGAGCACGCCAGGCCCTCCTGTCTTCTACTGCCTCCCGGAGTTGTGTCAGGTTCATGTTGGTTGCTTCGCAGACACTGTCCAGCCATCTCATCCTTGGTCGTCCCCTTCTCCTCTTGCCATCACACTTTCCCAACATCAGGGTCTTTTCCAGGGAGTCTTTTCTTCTCATGAGATGGCCAAAGTACTGGAGCCTCAGCTTCAGGATCTGTCCTTCAAGTGAGCATTCAGGGTTGATTTTCTTTAGAACTGATAGGTTTGTTCTCCTTGCAGTCCAGGGGATTCTCAAGAGCCTCCTCCAGCACCACAATTCAAAGGCATCAATTCTTCGGCGGTCTGCTTTCTTTATGGTCCAGCTCTCACTTCCATACATCACGACAGGAAAAACCATAGCTTTGACTATTCGGACTTTTGTTGGCAAGGTGATGTCTCTGCTTTTCAAGATGCTGTCCAGATTTGTCATTGCTTTCCTCCCAAGAAGAAGGCGCCTTTTAATTTCAGGGCTGCTGTCTCCATCTGCAGTGATCATGGAGCCCAGGAAGATAAAATTTGACACTGCCTCCATATCTTCCCCTTCTATTTCCCAGGAGGTGATGGGACCAGTGGCCATGATCTTAGTTTTTTTGATGTTGAGTTTCAGACCGTTTTTTGCACTCTCCTCTTTCACTCTCATTACAAGGTTCTTTAATTCCTCCTCACTTTCTGCCATCAGAGTGGTATCATCTGCATATCGGAGGTTGTTGATATTTCTTCCGGCAATCTTAATTCCGGCTTGGGTTTCTTCCAGTCCAGCCTTCCGCATGATGTATTCTGCATATAAGTTAAATAAGCTGGGGGACAATATACAGCCTTGCCGTACTCCTTTCCCAATTTTGAACCACTCAGTTGTTCCACGACCAGTTCTAACTGTTGCTTCCTGTCCCACATATAGGTTTCTCAGGAGACAGATAAAGTGGTCAGGCACTCCCATTTCTTTAAGAACTTGCCATAGTTTGCTGTGGTCCACACAGTCAAAGGCTTTCGCATAGTCAATGAAGCAGAAGTAGATATTTTTCTGGAACTCTCTGGCTTTCTCCATAATCCAGCGCAAGTTAGCAATTTGGTCTCGAGTTCCTCTGCCTCTTCGGAATCCAGCTTGTACTTCTGGGAGTTCTCGGTCCACATACTGCTGAAGCCTACCTTGTAGGATTTTGAGCATAACCTTGCTAGCGTGCGAAATGAGTGCAATTGTACGGTAGTTGGAGCATTCTTTGGCACTGCCTTTCTTTGGGATTGGGATGTAGACTGATCTTTTCCAATCCTTTGGCCACTGTTGAGTTTTCCAAACTTGCTGGCATATTGAATGTAGCACCTTAACAGCATCATCTTTCAAGATTTTAAATAGTTCAACTGGAATGCCATCACCTCCACTGGCCTTGTTGTTAGCCAGGCTTTCTAAGGCCCACTTGACTTCGCTCTCCAGGATGTCTGGCTCAAGGTCAGCAACTACATTGTCTGGGTTGTCCGGGATATCCAAATCTTTCTGATATAATTCCTCTGTGTATTCTTGCCACCTCTTCTTGACGTCTTCTGCTTCTGTTAGGTCCCTCCCATTTTTGTCTTTTATCATGTTCATCTTTGCGCAAAATGTTCCTCTAATATGTCCAATTTTCCTGAACAGATCTCTGGTCTTTCCTTTTCTGTTATCTTCCTCTATTTCTTTGCATTGTTCATTTAAGAAGGCCCTCTTGTCTCTCCTTGCTATTCTTTGGAAGTCTGAATTCAAGTTTCTGTAACTTTCCCTATCTCCCCTGCATTTTGCTTCCCTTCTCCTCTCTGCTATTTCTAAGGCCTCGTTGGACAGCCACTTTGCTTTCTTGCATTTCCTTTTCTTTGGGATGGTTTTCGTTGCTGCCTCCTGGACAATGTTACGAGCCTCTATCCAAAGTTCTTCAGGCACTCTGTCCACCAAATCTAGTTCCTTAAATCTGTTCTTTACTTCCACTGTGTATTCATAAGGGATTTGGTTTAGATTATACCTGAGTGGCCCAGTGGTTTTTCCTAATCTCTTCAGTCTAAGCTTGAATTTTGCTATGAGAAGCTGATGATCAGAACCGCAGTCAGCTCCAGGTCTTGTTTTTGCTGACTGTATAGAGCTTCTCCATCTTTGGCTGCAGAGAATATAATCAATCTGATTTCGATATTGCCCATTTAGGTAGCAATTAGTATTTCATCCAGCGTTTCCTTTCGCACCTCCCCGCCCGCTCGCCCTTTATCAGTCTGGCGAAGTGGACTCAGTCCAGGAAAGCTCGTATTAAAAGGCCATTGTGAGTCTTTTAAGGTGCCACCACTTTTTGTCTGTGTTGTTTTGTGTTGTTTCTTTGGATTTTGCCACACAGGCGTATGTCAGGGGGCCCGGACATTAAGCGCCTCCCAGCCTTTGAAACACGCGGGGACTTCGCGAGCCGCGAGCGCATGCGCGCGCCTTTCCCGTCTGCCGCCGCCGCCGCCGCCCGAGGGCTTCGCGTTCCGCCGGCGTTTTGTCCCCTCCGCGCCCCCGTCTCTTCCTGCGCTCTCTCTGTTTCCCCCCCCCCGGCCAGCGGAAGCGGAAGCGGAAGAGGCGAGCCCCGAGAGGGAGCGCGTGAAGGCGGCCGAGCGTTGTCATGGCGGCTCGAGGCGGCTCTGGGAAGCGTGGCGGGGCCGGAGCTGGAGCTTCTCGAGGGCCCGACCCGCAAGAGGAGCCTCCGCCTCCGCTCCAGGCGGTGCTGGTGGCCGACAGCTTCAACCGACGCTTCTTCCCGATCTCCAAGGACCGGCCTCGGGTGAGCGAAGGCGGGGAAGGCCGTGGACGGAGGGAGAGCCCGGCCGCCGCGGGGACGGGCTCCTCGGGAGGCGGGAGTCCCTCTCGGCCCTCTTTCCGGAGACTGCCTCCTCAGGTCCCCTCGCGAGCCGGGCTGTTTTTTTTTTGGGGGGGGGGCGTGCGCGACGCTTCGTTTGCCAAACCGGCCACACAGATCGCCTTGCCGTCTTCAGGGACCGCCGGGCCTCCCCCTCAGGGCCTTTGTTGCCCGATGCCAGCTGTTCTCCAAGCACTCGAGCCGGAGGCCTGTCTTTTCTTTGCCTGATTTTTATTTTTACCTCCCTTTCGTTCACCCACACTGGAGAAACTGGGCTTTAATTGGTTGGGTGGGGGGAGTGTCGTTGCATGGAAAGCACTTTGAAGCACCCCTGCAGTGGCCTTTCCTGTCATCGACAGTAAACACGTGCTTTGTTTACTTATGCAACTCTTATGGGGAAAAATAAAAGTTAAAAAAAATTAAAAGAACTGGTAAAGGAGACAAAAACGTGGTGGCAACTTATATTTGTTTAATGGGAGTTTTTGTGGACAAGAATAATCTTGGTACGGTAGAGCTGGAAAGGACCCTGTGGGATCATCCAGTCCAGCCCCTGCCAAGGAGGCCCAGTTGTGGGAATCGAACTCCCAACCTTTGGATACACTGAGCCATCCAGACAAGCCCACTTCCTCAGACATAAGGTGGAAAGATACAGCATGGGCAATATTTATACATGGCATTAAAATAAGAGAGACCAAAATACACAGATTGTGGTTGGTTGGTAGGAAAGTCATTGGGTGTTTAAGGTTGTGATGACAACCCCTTGAATGTGCAAGTTTCTCATAGAAGCTTGTGCTGCAAGTGATATGAGAATCTCTGTCATAAAATATCAATGGTAGAATAACATGTTAATTATACTAGCTTATTTATTTAATATAAGTAAGGGTAATTTATTTAAAACATTTTTGAGGGTTATTTATTTAAATTATTTTTACCTTGCCTTTCTCCTAAAGAAAGAAATCAAGGCAGTTTTAAAATTTGGGCATCCAGGCTCAGAGATGAATCCAGGAGCACACCCCAGATGTTGGCAGAATATTATGTTGATGCAGTTTCAACCTCCCTTTTTTTCCCAGCCACCTTCTACTCCTCAGTTCATTGCCCACTGTACTAATCACTTTTAGATACTCACTTTTAGTTTCTTGATTTCAGGAACTTTTTCTCAGTCTGTCTGGCAAGGGTTTTATTCTGGTCTCTTAGATCTCTGTGATTTGAATCCCTACTTATGCTTCTGTTATTAGAAGCTGGGGCACTGCGATTCGGACACTTTTCTACTCCAATTTATTCATAAAAGTAGCATGCCTTTGCTGTGCTTCACAGAAGGTTTTGCTTTTTCACTACCCCTTACGTCCTTTAGCATAAGAAAACTCTTCACTGGGCAAGCTGGCTTAGATATCGTCAGTTTGACAGTGTTCAATCTGTAGCCCAGCATCTCACAAAGAGGGGCACTTTGCTCTTGGTAATTGTCCCAAGGGAAACAAGAATGAGAAGGGTTTTTTTTTTTTTGCATTACTGCATTTCAGCGCCCACCTTCTTGTTTATGGTTGGGATGACTTGAGACCCCCACCATAAAGAACAGATCCCTGTCCAGCTATACACTATGTAGACAGTTGACTGAAAAAAAAAAAAGAGCTACAGTATTTTCATATCCTTGAGAAAGGATGTTTAAAATTTCAGCTGGGAGTAGGGTTGCTTTGTTTCTAACTTGTTTCGCTCCTATAGTTATGGCATTTTTGCATGTCAGGACAATGTGAAACAGGAAATTCTGGGTTGTGGCCATTTGCTCCACTTAATTACAGTACTGTGTATGTATCTGTGAAGTCAGAACTAGTAGCTAGCTAAATTTGGAAGGGTCTCAAGTCATTAGGCAGCTATATATACAAAGGAGATGTTCCAGAGGGTTGTTTTTTTTTTAATGCCTTGTTGTGTCAGTAAGATTCTGAAGATGTTTCTCTCGTATCCCAACTAAACATTCTGTCACATTCTGGGCTGTATTTGTCACAACTACCAGCTTTCTCCTCAGCTTGGGCATTTAGAATGCCAGATCAAAATGTCTAAATTACTGCTAAGTCAGTTTTCCAGATCTGTGGGGTACTATTTAGAAAGGGGGGCAATCTGAAGTTAGGAAATGTTATTTATGTGGAGTTCCCACCCAATGCATCTTTACACAATCTTGTCAAATACTTCAACTAGCAAGGTACAGGGTTAAAGAGACCTGCAGAGAGATGATCACATATAGAAGCATTTTACTCTTGCCTGTATTCCATTCTGTTTCTTTCCTGTCTAATAATGTAGTTCAGGACTCCATTTGCCATTGCTTCGTGTTCTCTTACTGCAGAGATGCATTCGGGATGTTCAATTTCTAGTCTCCCTTTGTGCTCCACATGCAGCACCATACACATGTTGTGTTCCTACTTAATGCTGGTAGTTTTGAGAAACAAAACGATAGCTGAGGTCCGAGGTCTTTGGAAGAAAGCCTGATATCTGGAATGGTTTTGCTGTGTTTTCTTACAAGCCGATAAAAGTTGCCAGTTTTTCAATAGTTTCCAGAGGGTGGGAGAGAGACAGCGAAGTGAAGGTGAGAAGTTTGTCTATTACTCAGTCTGCTAAATTCCGTGCTTGGCAGGGAGGAAAGAGGTGAAGTGGGCTTCCTCCCTATTCTAGGATAAACTCAATTCCTCGTCCCAGCTGGACCAGACTCTCCATAAGTCAAGACCTTTGTGTGAGTCCCACTGATACAGTGGGTGTACTCAGCTAGGAAATACAGTAGCCATGAGATTTAATCCCATGATTCTATAGTAGTGTAATTGGGACAGTAATTTATATCCTCAAACAGTACATCTTCCACTGAAATTACTGGTGTATGTGGCAGACAAGTCACCCTTTGATCCTGCTCTGTATAGGGAGAATATATGTGTATTCTGTATCATTTGTTGTACTGTATATAAACAGGTTTTACTGGATAGTCTTTTGAAGCGGAGTTAATTGTTAGCAAGCTTTCCCTGTTTGTACTCAGCAAAAGCTCCTTATTAAAACCAGACATCCTGGTTAGAGATCAGGAGAAGACTGACACAAGAAAGGGGGCTTTCCCCCCCTCATTGTTGACCATTTCTTCTGGGAAGATGGAGAATTCATTGATGTCACCAAAAGACAAAGTCTTCCTGGTGATTGCTTCTAAGGGATGTTTTTTTTAAAAGTAACACATGGGACTCATTCTAACAGGTTACTTTTAAGTAACAATGGCTGAAATCCTGTTGCTTAGTATAGAAGAGTAAGCCCATCGAAGCAGTGGGAATTTGGTAACACAACACCTCCAGTAGTCCCACTGATCCAAATAGGTGTACTCTAGTTGTGACTTACTACACTAAAGGTAGTAGTCAGCACTTTGAATTTTTCTAAGACCTTCACTAGAAATCTGACAGTTCATTGACAGTGATGCTATATTAAGGACATGCATTTCCAGAAAGCACAGTGGGTTTCAATATAGATCATTTAAACCAGAGACGTAATGTAGAAGTGGGTTGTGTATTTTAGCCCTGCAATTCCTCTTGCATCTTGAAACTTTGTGGTAAGGATTTCCCTCAGACCAGCAGTTAATATTTTGCATTGAGGAAAAAATTAAACAAGTGCATGTTTAATAAAGACACATTTTGCACCAGTATTTTGGGCACTGTTGAATTTGTGCATATAAGAACTCCTGTGCTATGTGCCAAGGAGCAGTGGTTTGTGAGGATGTGGCTAGATGTCAAGGACACACACTCCATATGAAGGAAGATGATTCTAAGGCCTGAGTTATGTTGTGTAACATTAAGGAGATTCAGAAGTTTTGGTCCATTCCTTTCAATTAAATACCGTAAAGAGCCTCACTGTATTTCTAGGGGCCTGTGCCCACACATGAACCCAGCAAGTGGTGCACCCCAAAGAACAGCAGTAGGAATTTTTCCTTTACATGTCAAGAACAGACTGAAACGTACGAATTTGCTAATGAGTAGGCTGACTTGCTAGTTAGTTTATGTATATTAATGATATGAATGGGTTTTACAGTATGGAAAGAAAATTACAGTATCTGTAAGGGAAGCCTGTGACTGTACTCAGTACCAGCAAGTAGTTTTGAAGGTATCTGCTGTTTCAACTTGTTTGTGTAGGAATTTAGCTTTAAATACAGTGGTGCCTCGCATAGCGAGGTTAATCCATTCCATATTAACCTTCGCTATGCTGAAGCATCGTTGAACGGATCAAAAAAAACCCATTGGAACGCATTAAACATTGTTTAATGAGTTCCAAATGAGCCAAATACTCACCGTTCAGCGAAGCTTCGTAATGGCCGGCAGCCATTTTCGCGCCCTCGCCTCGCTTAACGAGGGCGCGAAAACGCTGCGCGCGGCCATTTTGGGCCATTTCCGGGCTTCCGGCGGCCAAAATGACCGCCGAACAGCTGATCGGCGGGCTTCGTTTTGCGAAGATCGGTAAGCGAAACGCTTACCGGTTTTCGCAAAGCGAATTTAGCCCTATTCAAAAAACGTTAAGCGATCGCATTAGCGATCCGAAAAAACGGATCGCTATGCAATTTCATCGTTATGCGGTGCGCTTGTTAAGCGAGGCACCACTGTATTGTCTTTGAATGGTGTATTTAAGCCGCCTTGGATCCTTTTTAAGGAGAAAGGTGGGGGTAAAATTATTTTGAATAATAGTTTGTCTGAAATTTGAGGTTGCGATTTGAAGAGAGGAACATACAAGTGGTGCCCCGCATAGCGAGGTTAATCCGTTCCGGATTAACCTTCGCTATGGGAAAACATCGTAAAACGGATCAAAAACCCCAATTGGAACGTTCCAAATGGGCCCAAAACTCACCGTTCTCTGATGCTTTCCCTTGTTCCGGCGGCCATCTTGGGTGTACCGGTGGCCATTTTGAGCGTCCCGGCGGCCATCTTGGGTGTACTGGTGCCCTTTTTTTGTTCTGGCAGCCATCTTGGGTGTACCAGTGGCCATTTTTTTGTTCCGGTGGTCATCTTGGGTGTTCTGGTGGCCATTTTTTGTTCCAGCGGCCATCTTGGGTGTACCAGCGGCCATTTTTTTGTTCCGGCGGCTATCTTGGGTGCACCGGCACCCTTTTTTTGTGTTCCGGCGGCCATTTTGGAGCCGCAGAACAGCTGTTCCCCCATTGTAATGCGAGCGTGCCCTCCCATTAGCGATGGGGAAATCCGCATCACAATGCGGATTCATCGTTCAACAGTGCACTCGTTATACGAGGCACCACTTGTATTAGCATTGCTTGACAGTTATTTAAATTGTTAGGGCCAGCATGATCTTGCAGTGTTTAGTCAGTAGGGCTGCCAGCTAAACTGTTAAGCCATTTAATCAGTGGGAAGATAATGAAAAATTACTGATAGCTCCTTTAAAGCTCCTTGTTGTTCTGTGTACGGCCTGAAATTGGCCAACCTATTGATTAGGAGTTGAAGGTGTGCTCTTTCTTTGGATGTAGTATATGAAAAAGTAAAGGAAATAATTTTAACCACTGTGCCACGAGGCTCATTCAGATGAAGATGTGGTAATAGATTACTCAGTTTAAATTGTCAGAAAGTAAATTGAAATGTAATAAAAATGATGTAAATATGCAGATTAGAATAAGAATACTTCTTCATATCTCTTTACTGTTCCTCTCTCCCAGAAATGTTTATATCCATTTCCAAAATGTATTTACCAGAACTGGCCACTAGAGGGCGCTGGAGACCATGCCATGTGTAGTTTTCTATCCTTCTACATTTTTCAGCATCTGCAGGGGTGTGTGTGTGTGTGTGTGTGTGTGTGTGTGTGTGTGTGTGTGTGAGAGAGAGAGAGAGAGAGAGAGAGAGAGAGAGAGAGAGAGAGAGAGAGAGAGAGAGAGAGAGAGAGAGTTTGCAACCAAACCCCTGTGGATACCCTACTGTAAATGCTAACACGGACTTCATGTCATGGGTTGTTCAGCTTTTCTTCTTTGCATTTGACACAAATTGAATGTGTCCTATTTGACAACAGAACTGCACAGTAGCGTGTTTTTATATTTAATTTCGGTGGACTTTTTCTTTGTTTCCCTAGGCTCTGATTCCTCTGGCAAATGTGGCCATGATTGATTACACCCTGGAGTTCTTAACTGCAACTGGTGTGGAGGAAACCTTTGTCTTTTGTTGTTGGAAGTCTTCAGAAATCAAGGAACATTTACTGTAAGGGACAGGCGAGCTTTCTGGTTGATCTAAGAAACTGACATCTTCTTTGTTTCTCTCTGTTTGTGCCTTGCGCAACAACAGCGTTCTTACTGATGAAGGATGTATTGTTTCTGTATGTTAAAGATCCCCCCCCCATCCCCGGTGCCATATTTGAGCTGGCACAAGACTTTGAGGTTGCCTGTGAGGTACCAGGGAACCTTAGTCCATATTCTGTGTTTGCTTCCTGCCTGTCTGTGGTTGTGTTGATACTATTAGGAGCCTTTAATGTATAGTGTAGTTTTCTTTCTTATATTTGTGTTTCTTAAAAAGGCCAACAGGAAGGCGCTTTCTAGTGTCCACCCTCTACAGATGTTCCCAGATGTTCCTTTCTGTCTGTGTCCCATTGCCAGGAAATCTAAGTGGTGCCATCCCAATTCTCCAAATACAGTGCGGTTTGTGACCTCCGACCTCTACCGCTCGCTCGGCGACGTGCTCCGGGACGTTGACGCCAAGACGCTTGTTCGTTCTGATTTCATCCTGGTCTCCGGAGATGTTGTGTCCAATATTAATGTTTCCACAGCCTTACAGGAACACAGGTGGGTGTTTTTGAGGACGTTGCACGGACCTTGCTTGGTGATGACCGTTTCCAGCTGGTGGGATGCCTCATTTCATTTAAAGGTCCTCTTTGCCCTCCTTTCCCCTGCCCTTTCCCATACAGGTTACGGCGTAAGCTGGAGAAAAATGTGTCTGTGATGACGATGATCTTCAAAGAGTCCTCGCCGGGCCACCAAGCGAGGTGCCAAGAGGATGATGTTATCATTGCCATGGACGGTGCTACAAAACGGGTCCTACACTACCAGAGAACTCGAGGGCTGAAGCGCTTCCGGTTTCCCATGGTGTGTGAACAGGGGAGGAATGCAGCAGCCCGTCAGTTCCCTCCAGGTTTTAGTCTGATGAAGCTGTGATATTCCTTGTAGGATCTCCAGTTAGACAAGGATATGGGCTTTAAACCACAGAACCAGTGGTTCGTGGTGGTTTGGTTTTCAGCCAGACAGGTTTTGGTGGTTCCCAGGCCCGCCTTCTCTGGCAGTCGCCCACTCAGATACAGCGGCCCAGCTCCCCTGCCCCGCCTCCTCCAGATGCTGCCTGTGAGTGGGCGCCTGCCAGAGGAGGCGGGCCTGGGAACCACCAAACACCTGTTCGGCTGAAAAACGAACTGGCATGAATCGGGAGATCGAGCCCGTCTCTACTTCAAACAATGCATGTCTTTAGGGTTTTTTGTACTGGCTTTGAACATTTCACTCTCTTCGAGGCTTGGATTGCTCTCTGTACAATTGACCTAATACTGTTCAGCAGGGTTAGGAAGTAGTTCAGTTAGAAATATTTACTTACTCATTTATTTTATTTATATGCTGTGTTTCTCCTGGACTGGGACTCAAGGTAGCACACACCACCTCCCCCCCCCAAAAAAAGTGTGATTTGAATAGCCATCCTTCACTGATAGAATAGCCTCTTTTAGTTCCCTACTAAATGTCATCTTAATACATTTGAACAGGTGTTTTGTTTTATAGAATGCGGAGGCTTATTTGGTTTCAACAGAAGGGTTGATAGGTGAGAGTAATAGATATTCCAGTTCCCTATAGCCATTCGCAGCCTTGGGTACCCAGGTGTTCTTGAATTGCAGTTCCCAGAAACCTTTACCATCAGTTCTGTTGGCTGCGATTTCTCTCTTGCACGGGCGAGTGCGTGCCCACATGCCTGCCGTGCCACCATTTGCACATGTGCGGGCCCGCATGAGTGCGTGCCGCCATTTGCGCATGCGCACATGCGTGAATGGCACGGTGGTCATACAGGCAAGCTGGAGCGCACGTGCAGGCGCAAACAGGCAGCACAGGGGTGAATGCGCATGGGGGGGTGGCGGGGGAAGGTCTCTCTCACTGGCCCGGTCTGGCCCAGGCCAGGGACCTGGACCAGACCAGGGGTTGGGGATCGCTGCTATAAATGATACACAGGTTACATGTCTTATCTTCTGTTAACACTTCCCGTTATGTTTGAAGTTCGTTTTTGGAACCATTGGAATATCAATTCTTTAAAATCTTGTTTCACAGGTAGGAAATGGAGGTGGTCTCTCCCAAGCCCATATCTCAGTACAGTGGGACTGCCGTATCCATGGGTTTAGTACCTATGGTTTCACTTGTCCCTGCCTGAAAAAATAAAATAAAATAGACCCCAGAAATACATGTTCCCAAGGTGTATTATCAGGATTGGCCACTGGATTGAACCAGAGACTGTTGATAGGAATGCACACTTGTGGCATGATGTCTCAGAAGGAAGAAGCTTCAGGTAAAATGGAGAAGCAAAAGGGGAGGCAGCAGAAGCCTCCTTGCGAACAGGAGGGCAGGACACCCAGTCCTAGGGCAAGACTGTGCCAGGGCTCCCTCTCTCAACTATGCATGGACAGCAAAGAAACTGGACGTTAGTGCTTTGCTTATCTGCTGTTTCTGGCATCTGCAGGGTGGGCTTGGAAGTCCTGCCCCGCAGATACTGCGGTCCTGCCGTCCTCTTACTAGTTGAAGTAGCAGAATACTTCAGCGTTTTCAAGACTTCTTGCAATGTAACATTCTCCGATGACTTGTCATAGACAAAATGAAGTTACCATCACTTATAGAACTGTTAAACATCAAGTAGCCTGTTGAGATTTACTGAAAGGATTGTTCTAGTTAATTCCCTTTAAGTTACCTATATATAGTGCAGTCTCTGGTTCCATCTGGTGACCATTCCTGGTAATACGCTGTGGGAACATGTATTTCTGGGTTTAATTTTTTTTTAAATGGTAGACCGAATCCCCTTGTTTCCCTTCCTTTGTGGTGTTTGTGCCTACATTAAATGCTGCCACAGATGTTGCAGGGGGATTGAGTCAGTCTCGGGCAAGTGTCATGTGACTAGAGATGGGCACAAAGTGCCTCTGAGTGGGCACTCATCAGAGGAGGTGGGGCTTTGAAGCACCAGCCAGCTGTTAAGCCACTAAATAAATCAGCGGTTTATGCCCATCTCTGTGTGT
This sequence comes from Pogona vitticeps, assembly GCF_051106095.1. NCBI lineage: Eukaryota > Metazoa > Chordata > Lepidosauria > Squamata > Agamidae > Pogona > Pogona vitticeps. The sequence goes on from NC_135785.1 coordinate 6,426,832, forward strand.
GAGCACCTCAGTCTCTCGTCTTTGCGATGAAGGCTTCAAGCTGGCGTGGAGAGGGGTGGGTCTGGAAAAATCAGTCCAGGAGCTGACAGGGCTTCCGCTGTGCTCTTCCTTTTCTAGAGCTTGTTCCAGAGTAATATTGAAGAAGTGCAAATACGGCATGATCTGCTGGACTGCCACATCAGCATCTGCTCCCCTCAGGTAGGTTCTACAAAGCCAGCAGCCCCTGTCAGAAGCAGACCTTGTGTTCTTGTCCAGGAGAGGGGTGTGTGTCTGTGCTTGAGTTGTCTTTAATCTAAGTGATGTTACAGTGAAAAGTGGTGCCTTGATTTCCTTAGCCTTCCTCAGAGGCCAGACTCAACTACTAGCAAAGAAGCCAGGGCAAAAGAACGTCTGGCTTCTCCTCAGCTCAGTGGAATGGGTGAAATCATAACACTGAAATCACCTGTCAAGGACCTGCTGATGGGGCGAGGTTTCATTTGTTTTAGATTCCCAGGAGAGGGTCATCCCTGGATGTTCACTTATCTCAAAAAATCTTCGGGTGAGATTCTGATCTGTCTGCTGTTAGCTCAGAGAGTTAAGCCAGAGGCCCCCTTTGAAAGATGATTTGGTGCCTCGAGTTTTTCATCTCACTTGGTTGCCCTCCTGTTGCTTCTCCTTCCCTCCCAGGTGGCTGAACTCTTCACAGATAACTTTGATTATCAAACTCGGGATGATTTTGTGCGGGGCCTTCTGGTGAATGAAGAGGTAAGTCTGGAGAGGGGGGGTCCCCTGGGAGGAGGGACTGCTAGTGCAGCCGACACCATCGTCGATAATAATAATTGTTCCCGAAATAGCATGTGTCCTTTTCAGACAGAGTTCCAGCATGCAGTACACCAAATTTGGCATTATGCTGTGCACGTAGCGTATGTGTGGCTTTCTGTGTATGAAAATACTTTGTGTAGGATTTCTGTATTCTTACTAAATGATATACTTGTGCAGTCTTGCATTGAGTGTGGCATGTGATCCAGTTCTTGATTGATAAACCCACCCGTGGTAGCTTTATGCAAAAAAGCAGGGGCGGGATATATACACATTTCTTTGTACGGAAGGACAGAAACGCTAAGGAGAGACTTGAAATCCTCGAAAATCCAAATTGGATCTCAGTTTACCAGCAGAACCAGATGTTCGCTCAACGGGATTTCTCAGCCGTACCCTTTCGTTCTCCAGGTTCTGGGCAATCAGATCCACATGCACGTGACCTCAGAGGAATACGGTGTCCCGATATCAAACTTGTTGATGTATGAATCTGTGTCCTCTGACATCCTGCAACGCTGGGTCTATCCCATTACTCCGGAGAGGAACATCACTGATGAGAAGAGGCAAAACTGCACTCATTCCCGGCACAACATCTACCGGGGGGCGGAGGTGAGCCTGGGTCATGACAGCGCCCTCGAAGAGAACGTTCTCGTCGGACAGGGGACCTCGGTTGGCAGGAAATGCCGTATCACCAACAGCGTCATTGGCCCCAACTGCAAGATAGGTAAGACGAAGCCAGCTTGACAGGGGAGGCCTTCCCTGTTTTTGGTGGCTTGAAATAACAGGAAGTATGATCGCGTGAGGATTGGGGAAGCTGCAAATAGCCACCTGGGGAGAGATGAAGAGCAGAATAATCCCTACCTTGCGCAGCCGATGATTGGCTGTCGTGAGTAAAATGGGATAGAAACCAGAGAATGGGAGGACCCATTGGGTGATCTGCGTTGGAGGCTTGCACCAGATACAACGTTGACTGCATTGGCAGTATTGGTTGATTTACACTTGGTTTCCGGTCGCAAAGTCAGAAGGTGGGCTCCTGCTTGTTTCAAAGCAACAGGGGCCTCAGGAGCGGTTCCTAATCTCTGTGGAGCTCCTCACGGTGTCTCTCATAGTGTTACTCTTTCTCAGGTGGGCTTCTGTGTCTGGAATGAGCCCATGTGGAAGGAGAAGGCTGGTAGAAGGGGCTATGTTGAAATTAGTGTCTCCCCTTCCCAGTGCATCTTTTTCTCTAGAAACAGGCACTCCATTGTCACTATGGCCCTATCCTTCCTCAATTAATGTTTAAACCCGGAGCTGGCCCCATCGGGTTTTCCTCCATTGTGTAATTTCAGCTTCAGATTGAGGTTAGGAAAATTCCACCGATTCCATGGGTATTGTCCCATCTTGGAAGCTAAAGCTTGATTTCAGTTCAAGTATGATGTCTGTCTTTTTGAGTCTACTCTGCCTGAAGGGCCTGACCCTCTACAAACCTCTTGTGTTTGTTATGCTGCACTTCACAATAGATGCAAACCCTGGAAAAGAAGAAGTGGTTTAGGACCTTCAGGAGTTTATTGCTTCAGCACATAAGTCCTTGTGCGGGGATTGACTTTCCCGAATTTTCCCCAACATTGAAAGTTCCGCACAAGTTAATACCTCAAGACAAAAACAGACACAGAATATTTCCGAGAAGACTTGAGTGCATCTCATAATATCCCACTTAGGGCTCAGCATGTTTTCTAAGAGAATGGAGCGCTAATTCCAACCAGCGCAATTCCAGGGGTCTGGTCTATCTCCTCACTAAGCAGGTAGACAGAGTCTCTGTCATGCACCAAAGCACCACACTGTAACAAATCTGTGCTAAACAGTGCAGCGCTATGCCAGATATTACTATATTTTTAGATGAAATGCTTCAGCGAATTCACAGCCGTGAGTGTGGTGGAGCCATGTATAGTTTGATGGCAAAATAGAACAGCCTAGGTGCTCATTGCCCTGGGTTGGAGAGAAAAAGAGTCTTACATCTCTCAGATGACCCAATTCATCTCTTGGGCAGGATAATAAGACCTGCTGTTGCATGGAAGAGTGTCCTGTGTTTCTTTTTTCCACTGTTAATTGGAAGCTGCCTTGAGACTCACTTTGCAAGGATATGAATATTCCAAAGATGTAGGAGTCTCCCATTCAAATTTTAATTAGGCTTAATAATTTGAAACTGCAGAGCTGGAAGGGGACCCTCTGGATCATTGAGTCCAGCCCCTGTCAAGGAGGCACAGTAGGGAATCGAACTCCCAACCTCTGGCACCGTAGGCAGGTGCCTAGCCACTGAGCTATCCAGCAGTTCAATTTAACCATGGTCCAGCTTAAATCTCAAAATCAGCAAGGTGATTGTATTGTTGGTCAGAGTGTAGGTAATGTGGAGCTTCTCGTCTACAATAGCTGGGCAAGAGAAGGACAACAAATAAAAGTGATAGGAAATAGGATGGTCGGGTTAATGAACAAGAAAATAATCTGAGAGCTACGATGGTTCAAGGGATGACACCTGCCATTGTGTCCCCACAGCTGGATGATTCAGGACACTGTCTGTGCCATTGTTCCTGTATGTTTTTGCACCACTTGTATTTTAGCAAGAACAGAATACAGTGGACCCTCGACTTACGGAATTAATCCATATTGGAATGGTGGCTGCAGGTCGAAAAGTCTGTAGGTCAAGTCTCCATTGACCTACAATGCATTGAAAACCGATTAATCTGTAACCGGACATTTTTGTTCCATTTTTGTTTTTTTCTGGTCTGTAGGTCGATTCTCTGGCTGCAAGTCGAACCTAAATTTTGCGGCCAGAGAAGTCTGTAACTCGAAAAGTCTGTAAGTCGAGGGTCCACTGTAGAATCTGTAGCAGTAGAATAATTTTGACAGCCAAAATTCTGGACTTTGACACTGAACACCTAACAGGGATGGTTCCATTTAGCTTCTGCTACATTTGACTGTGTGTGCATGTATGTAGCGTAAGATGGCCATTCCATTTCGTGTGTTTTGGGCGGTGTTTGGCAGGTGACGAGGTAATTCTGGATCAGGCGTTTCTGTGGAACGGTGTCTGCATAGGAGATCGTGTGAAAATCCAGCGGTCGATAATTTGTGATGAGGCAGAGGTAAAGAAAGGGGTAACGTTGAGTCCTCGCTGCGTCCTCACTTCCCAGGTGAGTTTAAGGAGCTGCGGATGTTCAGCTCCTTTTTTTTTCTTGTTGTTGTTACGGTTCTGTGGGCAGAATGTTGGGCCTGTTTGTTAGCTCGTTAGTTTGTTTAATCAATGCAGGGTGCCTCGCTTGACGACAATAATGCGTTCCATTAAAATCGCTGTTAAGTGAAATCGTCATCAAGCGAAATTAAAAAACCTATTGAAATGCATTGAAAACCGTTCAAGTGCGTTCCAGTGGGCGATATACCTCACCGTGCAGCGAAGATCCTCCATAGGGCAGCCATCTTCTGGTGCCTGTATAGTGAGGAATCCGTCCTTAACACAGCAGGGAGCCATTTTGAAACCCGACGATCAGCTGTTTTTAGATTGTCGTAATGCGAAGAATTGGTTCCTGAAGCAGGGAACCGATCGTCGTGAAGTGAATTTTCCCCATAGGAACATCATTTTGTGATCGCAAAAAGCCATTGTAAAGCGGATTCGTCGTTTAATGAGGTAATCGTTAAGCGAGGCACCACTGTATACCGCCCATCTAGCCAGAGGCCACTTTCTCCCAAGATGCCTCTCTTCAAATGGAACTGTCCACTTGTGAAGTCCTTCAGCTGGTCACTTGACCCACCCTTGGTTGTCTGTAAAAACGGCGATGATAACACCCTGCCTTGTGGCATCAAGATTGCAAAATTGGTTTGAATATTAGGAATAACATGTACATGAATTAGAACGGTCACCTCTGTGGGACAGCGAGATGACTGTGACCAGAATGGAAGTTGTTGGTAACTTCCCTTTAACTCTTTGGATGGATTTGTTAACTCGGATCGTCTAGCCACCTGGGCTCATTGGGTATTTAGGGTATGAATTCTTGGTTTCTAAGATTTGTGGGTGTTCTTATCTTCCAGAGGAGCCAAAAGGACCAAGTGTTTCAGGTGTTAAATGGTGATATTACCTGGTTTCTAGGTGGTGGTGGGCCCTGATATCACCCTCCCGGAAGGTACGGTCATTTCCTTGCATCCTACCGATGAGGAGGAAGAGGATGACGACGACCAGTTTAGTGATGATTCTGGGGTGAACAAAGAGGAGAGCAAAGAGAGGCTAAAAGGTGAGAGAGTTAATTGGTCTGTATTTGCTGGAGAGCAAGAGCGCCACGCTCCCTTTTCAGGATCTGCTTTGTTTCGGCACAGTCTCAAGTCTGTTCTGTATTGAAGAATAGAAACAGTGACCTTGTTTGTGGGGATTTCAGCAAGCAGTTGAAGTGGTTCAGGATCACTGCAGGCAATGTGGTGCAGATTGTGGTGGGTGGCGGTAGAGGAACTTCCTTTGTTACAGAGTGATGCAGTCAATGGGTGCAGATACAGTCAACCCTCAACTTACAAACTTAATCCGTTCCGGAAGAAAGTTTGTCAGTCGAAAAGTTCGTAAGTCAAATCAGCATTTCCTATAGGAATGCATTGAAAACCAATTAATCCGTTCCGGCTGTTTTTGGTTCTTAGGTCAAGGGGCGGTTTGTAACTCGAATCATTAGTTCCCATAGGAACTAATGCAAAGCCGGTAAATCCATTCCTACCACTAGGGGCAGATTTTTTTCCTTTTAACTTAAGATGACTTAGGTTAAAAAAAAGGAAAGGAAAGAGGGAGGGAAGGAGGGACAAACACCTTTTCAACGGAACACCTTGAGAAAAGCACCTTTTCAGCCAAGACAAGCACCTTCTGGGAAAAACCAAGCGTCTTTCAGACAACAGATCACCTTGAAAAGCACCTTTTCAATCAAGACAAGCCAATACAAGCACCTTCTGGGGGAAAAGGGGGTAGCAAAGGAGGGAGGGAACACCTTTTAAAAATCCAAAAATCTAAAATTTAAAAAAAGCCAAAAAATAAAAATACAGTGCGTACAGCACTGTACCAGGCAATACCAGGCAGTGCCAGGCAGTCTGAAGACTGTCTCCCAATCCATTCTCAAAACGCTGGGAAGAGCGAAGAAGCAGACAGACACCCTCTTCACTGGCCAACGGTTAACTGAAAGTTCAAATCTCGCGCTTTCCCCACCTCCCGCGCGTTTATTTCGGTTCGTAACTCAAATCTAAGTTTGCAAGTCGAGTCAATATTTTTCTATCAGAGCGGTTTGTAAGTCGAAATGTTTGTATCTAGGGCCGTTTGTAAGTCGAGGGTTGACTGTAGTGGCTTCAGTCATCAGTTCCGTCCCGCATTTTAAAAATATAAATTATGTAATACCTTTTGGGATTAATATTACATTATTGCCTAAAAGCTAAAAAGTATTTTAAAGCACATTAAAAAAGGTAAAAGTTAACATGTTGATCATGCATTTGTGTCATGTTTATCCCTTCCTCATAAGTTTTCAATGAACATGAAAGTCACACAGAGTTAAAAAAAACCTAAAAACAGTAAATTGCATGCATTTAAAACAGTAAGAATTAAACAATGGTTATTGTAAGTTTTTTGGGCAGTTTGGCCATGTTCCAAAGGTTTTTCTTCCTAATGTTTCACCAGTTTCTGTGGCTGGGATCTTCAGAAGACAGGAGTTGAAGCTGTCTGTGTTCTGGTGTAGTGTGTGGGATAGTTGGGCATTTGTAGCTGTGGGATCAGCTTTTTGTCCCTTTCAGGTTGATTATTGGGTGATTATGGTGATCTGGCTGTGTTTTGTTACGGGTGTATTGTTGTGATAAGGGGGGGAGGTGGTCTGTCACTGTGATTGATGGGTGTCGTTAGTGACAGACCATCTCCCCCTTTTATCACAACAATACCCCCATAACAAAAAAGCCCCAGTCACCATAATCACCCAATAAAAAGCTGATCCCACAGCTACAAATACTCAACTATCCCACACACTACACCAGAACACAGACAGCTTTAATTCCTGTGGTTGTTGTGGGTTTTTCGGGCTCTTTGGCCATGTTCTGAAGGTTGTTCTTCCTAACGTTTCGCCAGTCTCTGTGGCCGGCATCTTCAGGGGACAGCAACCTGTGCTCTGGTGTAGTTGGCTTGGGAGTGCACGTTAGGAAGAACAACCTTTGGAACACGGACCACAACAACCAATAGATTCCGGCCGTGAAGGCCTTCGTGAATACATTTAATTCCTGTCCTCTGAAAATGCCGGCCACATAGACTGGCGAAACGTTAGGATGAGAAACATCGGGAACATGGCCAAACAACCCAAAAACCCTACAACAACCATTGGATCCCAGCCGTGAAAGCCTTCGAAAATACATTAGTAATTAAATCTTTGCTAAAATATATTAAAAGTAATACAAACAAACAGCAACGGAACACAAGTGAAGCACTCTACTTAGGCCTCCAAAACTTGTACAGATATGTTTTTAATGGTGTTTGAAAGAAGTGAAGGACGGTCTGGTTTCTAACAAAAGGGAGTTCCATGGACTAACAAGTGAGAATAACTCCTACATACTGTATCACTTCCTACACACAGTCAATTTGAATGTATCTCCCTTGGGCTCTTGTTAAATTCAGCCTTAACCTGAGTCAGAAAAGCTTGTCATTTTGGAATGAGTGAAGCATAAATAGCTTGGTTCTGTCTTTTTTTAAGAGCACAAAGTTTAAAACGAGAACCTCACTGATGACTTTGGATTTTGTTTATAAGATAGCAGTAATCAAATTTAACTGCCTACTTTATTCAGCTGTAAACATGTGTAGTGCCCCAGATACAAGGCAAAAGCACGTGCACGGGACAAAAATTTTAAAGTGTCCTTTTTACTACTGTGTTTCCCCGAAAATAAGATTTAACCTGAAAATAAGCCCTAGGAAGATTTTTAGGATGCTCCTAATATAAGCCCCACCCCCAAAATAAGCCCTAGTTAAATGAAACCCGACCCTTCACCATTGTGTAGCAACCAGAAGAAGATGATATGACTGTATTTGAATAAATGTAGATTGCTGTACATGAAAAAAAAATCCCCTGAAAATAAGCCCTAATGCATTTTTGGAGCAAAAATCAATATAAGACCCTGTCTTATTTTCAGGGAAACACGGTATTCAGTAGATTACCATCTCAGTCGATCCTCTGGTGCATGGGTTGTGTGTCTCCTGAGGGTCACTTTGATTCTCTGGGGACTGCTCTTACTTTTTTACCCATGTGGTTCAATCAAAACCAACACTTGCTCCTTTTTTCTAGGCTACAACATTGCAGAAGTTGGCTCAGAGGGCAGAGGGTACGTCTGGAAAGCTGACAGCGAGAATGATGTCGACCAAGAGGAGCAAACGCAGAGTCTTTGGGGTAAGGAAAGACACCTTTGAGGAAGGGCAATTTTACGAAAGGAGAGTTTGAGGATGTTCAGTGGCGAGCCTATTGCCAGCTGCTTTGCTCCTGTTTCCCATGAAATGGACTAGAGTTCTACAAGAATGGAGATGTGGCCAAGTATCCCCCCTCTCCCCAATTTCTGTGCCCATGGTAGGCTAGTTCATAATGAAACAGATTCCTGGGATGTAAGCAGTCGTTGTTGGAAAACACACCCGTATGGTGTCCAGGTTGATGTCTTCATAGATTAGATTAGGTGTCCTTCAGTCTCGAGAGACGATGTGGCTGAGGAGGCCACTTTGGGAGTGACCATCCCTTCCACATGGAAGACAAATACAATCTGTACATAGAATCATTGTGATCAAGTTCCTTGTCAGAGTATGACAGTTCCTTAGTTTTGGCACGAATGCCCGTCTTTCCTAACTCCTCCCCCCTTCATCTCTTTCACCCTTTTCACAACTTCCACTACCTCTCTATCTCTCTCCTCTCTATCTTCTCCCTCCTCTATAGATGTATGAGGAGACGGCTCACTCTCTCACTCCTTATCTTTTATCCTCCGGTTCACAATCATATACATAGAATCAAATACAATGCCTTCATAGAATCATAAAATAATTGAGTTGGAAGAAGCCTGTAAGGCCTTCAAGTCCAACTTCCTGCTCAGAGCAGGGAATCCAAATCAAAGCAGATTTGACAGATGGTTGTCCAATTTTCTTTTGAATGCCTCTAGTGCTGGAGTGCTCACCACTTCCCAAGGTAATTGGTTCTGTTGTCGTACTGCTGTAACAGTTAGGAAGTTTTCCCTGATATTCATCCTAAATCTGGCTTCTTGTAACTTCAGCCCATTATTAAGCATCCTGCACTCTGGGATGATCAAGCAACAACAACAACAAAATGACTGCTTTTCTATTCAGAGGCTGTCTGTTTCTCATCTGTTTTAGGTCCCACTTTGAGTGCAGAAGAAGAAAGCGAATCAGAAAGTGATATCAGCCTGGGGTCTGAGCAGCCAGATAGTCGGACAGCTTCTCCTCAGTTGGATGACATCAAAGGTAGTAGCTTTTTTTGTTTGTTTTGTTTTTGCCTATGAAGATAGCTGTGTTTGCATGCACTTTCCTGCATCGCAGTTGGGAGAAACAGATGTGTTGAGTGAACATCAGCAGTCTGAGCGTGCAGCTTCCTCCATGGGGAAGCATTGCTGCCTGTTGCTCCTGGTTCTTAGTGTGTGCTGGCACTTGCCGTATTTCAGCTAATGAGCCACTTTTACCTTGGCCACAGTTTTCCAGAACGAGGTCCTGGGTACTCTGCAAAGAGGTGAAGAGGAAAACATATCGTGTGACAACCTGGTCCTGGAAATCAACTCACTCAAGTAAGACGTGTGTTAAACTCTCTAGCTTAGCAACCGTTCTCCAGTTTTGCTGGGAGTAGGTCTGCTGAACTGAATGGAATGTAAGTTGGTTGTGACTAAGGAGTCCTAGTCATTTCAGTGGGCTTGCTCTAGGGAGGATTAATGCAAGAGAGGAGTCCTCCATTTTTTCTCTAGACTAGGGCATAATGACTAAGAACAGACTCCTATAGTGCTGTGATTTCAAGCTTTCTTACAGCTTTATTTCCTGCTTTCTTACAGGTATGCCTATAACATTGGCCTGAAAGAGGTGATGGAGGTGCTCAGCAGGGTGGTTCTGGAGTTCCCCCTGCAGCAGTTAAATGCGGAGAAGGATCCCCAGCACTACTGCATGCTGGTAATACCTGTGAGTAGCCTCTCTCTTTGGTTCAGCATCTGTTTTCCACTCTTTCGGGACAAGAGTTGGAACTGCATATCCTTTAGCTCTCCTTGTACTGCAGCTCCCACTGTTCCTCACCGTACTGATGAGAGGTTGCTCCTCTGGAGAGCAACATGTTGCCCAGCCTTGCTGTAGCCGTTTCTCCATCCATTGAGGGAAAAGGGCCATTTTGCTGTTCCAGAGGTACAGGTCTGGACCCGCTGTATGAGGATGCTGTGCAAATCTCAGTAGAGTGTGGGGAATGCCTACTGAGTTTTGTGGTTTGTAAAAACACTACAGCTGGTGGCCCACATGCTTTCCCCAAAGAGAGGTGCCTACATCTGGAGCTCTGCAGTGGAGAAGCCGCCTCTGACAATGGGGTGGGCAATGTGTGGTCCTCCAACTTTTAGCAGACTACAACTCCCAGCATTCCTCACCGGCAGCTGTGCTGGCTATGACCAATCATCTTCACAGCCTCTCTAAGGGTGCACGTAGCAGACTTTGGTGGGAGTTGCAGGCGAGTAGCCTCAGGTGCCCTTTCTCCATAGCTTCTCTGTTTGCTTTTAGTCTGGCCTACGGAGAAACGTCTTAATTCACAAAGCCCTAATTTGTTGAGGAGTGCTATTAAAGGCGTTCGTAGTTGCATGGAGAGGATGTTATCCCAAAATGGGGCAGGGCATTCCTAAGCCTTGACAAGCAAGAAAGTCTGTCACTTTGGCATAGCGATTTCGGCATGCGTGTCCTTGACTTGTAGCTTGCAAGATTCTTGTGCTGCTTTGCCTGTTGTAATGGATGTCGTGTGGGTCCATTTCGTATGATCATACAGAGCAGTCGATGAATTGATTTCCTAAGTTGATGGAGCTGAAAGAAGATGGGGCAAAGAACTAGAAAGGGGGAAAGGAAGTGCCATGGATCGCTTGCTTTGGAAGAGGTATCCTGTCTCTGCGGCCTTCTCCCCAGACTAGTCCTTTCCTGCCTGGAAACACCCATCGATTGCCATGCTGCTTCTGTGCCATTTTCTTACTCTTGTTTGTTTCATCCCACTTTTTAAAAAATTTTGAGCCCGTGCTTCTTTTCAAGGGGTGGGCATGGCACCCGGATATGTTGGTTTTCATTTTGCTTGTGCAATAACTCTGCAAAGTAGTGAGCAGTGAGAGTCCCTGGCTTATGGTTACAAAGTAAACATCAGTGTGTATTCAGTATTTCCAGACATTTTATGGCAATCTGACCACAGCAGAGCATTGACTTAAAAGGAGAGTGAGCTAAGTCATCCCTCTTAAGTCTGGAGGAATTAATAAACTGCCAGCTTTAAAAAAAAGTGTTTTGGGGGTGGTGGTTAAACCCACCAGGCTCATGAGATGTTCCTTGGCCATAGGTGGCCTCCCTACAAGTCTTCTGTGGCAATAGTCTCTTCAATCTTTTCTTAATTTCCAAGGAAAAAGGCTGCACAGTTGGTACACAGGTTTATTTATGGATTTAAAATCCGGCTGTCTGTCCATCTGTGTACATAAAGATTGCTGACTGCCCCAAGCAAATCGTATGAAGCTTTCAGAGTACTGTCTAGAAATGTAAACAACCATAAATGAGAAAGGAAGCCAGAAGAATTTTTACAAGAGGAGCCAGGAGGCCCCGAGAAAAATCGGCTCTCTTGAGTTGGCTTGATTATCACGGATACTCTGAGACTTCTGGATATGGCTTTTTTTTTTTACTTCCTCAAATATTGCATAAAGAAAGCTCATCCCAAATAAACGCAGTGGAGTTTTATACCTGTGGACAAGAAGCAGCGGCTAAACTGGGGGGGCTTCTTTTCTCGGATTCCTCTATTGGATTGTTTCCAAATCTCCGCAGAGGACAGCAGTTCTAGTGATTTGCTTTATGAGTTCAGATAATGGCTGCTGCTTCCTATTAAATGTCTAAATATTGTGGGATGGCAAGGTATCCTTCCCCCCCCCTTTAAACTTCTACAGCACTTGTAGAAATAAAATTTCTACAAATGTAGAGGGCACACTTATAAAATTATTGCTTAAAACATATATATCCTTCTAAACGGTCAGGGAACTTTTTTTTATCTCTTACCGCCCCCCCAGGGCTGAGTGGGGATTTGAGTGCGGCAGGCGTTGGTGGTATAGTGATGAGCATAGCTGCCTTCCAAGCAGTTGACCCGGGTTCGTTTCCTGGCCATCGCAAGTTAACTTTCTAAGGGACGTGGTGGCGCTGCGGGCTAAACCGCAGAAGCCTGTGCTGCAGGGTCAGAAGACCAAGCAGTCGTAAGATCGAATCCACGCGACGGAGTGAGCTCCTGTCGCTTGTCCCAGCTCCCGCCAACCTAGCGGTTCGAAAGCATGCAAATGCAAGTAGATCAATAGGGACCACTTCGGTGGGAAGGTAACAGCGTTCCGTGTCTAAGTCGCACTGGCCATGTGACCACAGAAGATTGTCTTCGGACAAACGCTGGCTCTATGGCTTGGAAATGGGGATGAGCACCGCCCCCTAGAGTCGAACACGGCTGGACAAAAATTGTCAAGGGGAACCTTTACCTTTACCATCACTCTTACATATGTGGCTTCCCTTGCTACTAAAATAGCAAGCGTGCACATGCAGCCCTCCCTGTGGGAATATTCGTATTTTAGGGAAAATGCAAGCTGGCTGGATAGCTCAGTGGTTTAGGTATCTGGCTGTGGAGCCAGAGCTTGGGAGTTCAGTTACACTTACACTTACACACACACACACACACACAATGCCTCCTGCAAGTAGAGCCAGCCTGTATGGCCTCGGGCAAGCTGTGCAGTCCCAGGGCACCCCCCCCCCCAGAAGAAGGGTAGGGGAAACCACTTCTGAGTATTCTCTGCCTGGAAGACCTTGAAAAGGGTCACCATAAGTTAGAATTGAGTTGACAGGACATGATGATGATGGTTATTGTTCGGATGGGATGTGCAGTATTTTTAGCTAGTTCTGAAGGCCACATCTAATGTCAGTCATGGGTTGTGTTGTTGTTTAGTCGTTAAGTCGTGTCCGACTCTTTGTGACCCCATGGACCAGAGCACGCCAGGCCCTCCTTGTCTTCCACTGCCTCCCAGAGTTGGGTCAAATTCACGTTGGTCGCTTTGATGACTCCGTCCAACCATCTCATCCTCTGTCGTCCCCTTCTCCTCTTGCCTTCACACTTTCCCAACATCAGGGTCTTTTCCAGGGAGTCTTCTCTCCTGAGATGGCCAAAGTCTTGGAGCCTCATCTTCAGGATCTGTCCCTCCAGGGAGCACTCATGGGTCGGGGCTATGAAGAAACACATGGGTCCAAGCTGCATGAAAAAGTGCATCTCCCTCTATGAGCCTGCTCGGGCATTAAGGTCATCAGGGAAGGCCCTTCTCTCAGTCTCACCACCTTCACAGGTGGACTTGGAGAGAAGGGCCTTTTCAGTGGTTGCTCCCAGAGACTCTCAAACTCCCTCCCACTGGAGGCCAGCCTGGCCCCATCTTTGCTGTCCTTCCACACACAGGCAAAGACCTTTCTCTTCAGGCAGGCTTTCCGGGAGTAGCTGGCTGCCTAAGATGCTGTTTTTTTTTGTGTGTGTATGTGTGTGTCTCCCCATTTTTTTGTTTCCATTCCCTTCCATTTTTAAAATTGTTTTTAACATTGTAAGATGCCTTAGGTCCTCTTGGGGCGAAAGGCGAGGAATAACATTTTAAATAGCAGTACAGACATGAAACATGCCCTGTGAGCACTCCACACCCTTCCTCCTCCTTCTTCTCCTCCTCCTCCTCTTCTTCTTCTTCCTCCTCCTCCTCCCCTTGATCTTCCCCTTCCCACCACCTGGCCTCTAACATATCAGAAGCCAAAGACCAGCAGCCTTTTCCTAGTTGCCTGGATGGTCTGCTGGTACCTTCTCTCTTCCGCCTCTTCGAGTTTGTTGCCCAAGAAATAGCCAGCTCACTCTTTTTAAGTTATTGACTTGCAGGTCTTCAGGGTGCAATCAGACGCCTTCTCACTCTGCCCAGGAGGTAAACGAGAGAGACACCATCCAATTCTGTACTTATTTAATTTAATTTATTTATTATTGGATTTTTATCCTACCCTTCTAGAGAGGAGTCTACTCAGGGCGGCTCACAATATATTGCACAAACAGATTTAAAAACAACAATTAAAATCTACAAGAATAATATTATCAAGATGGATCAAGAGCATAAACAACAAGAAAAGTAAAAATCAAGTATTGGCAGGAGGGAAGGCTTGCTTAAAGAGCCAAGTTTTTAATTGGCTCTTGAAAACACCCAGCAAGGGTGCCAGCCAGATCACTGGCGGCAAGCTGTTCCAAAGTCGAGGGGCCACCGCCGAGAAGGCCTGGTTTCTTGTTCTTTCTTTCCGGGCCTCTCTCGGCGTCAGGCCCCCCAGCCGTCTTTCCTGGCTAGAGCAAGTGATTTGGGTAGATCTAGGTGGGAGGAGGCGTTCTGCCAAGTATCAAGGTCCTAAACCGTTTAGGGCTTTGTATGTCATTATTAACACTTTGAAGTCAGTGCGGAAACGAATGGCCAGCCAATGCAAAGCAGCCAGAATGGGAGAGATATGCTGGAATTTTTCTCATTCCACTAAGTAATTTGGCTGCCGCATTCTTACTTAGCTGCAACCCACTTTTGTCAGTCTCCATGGGAGGAGGGGACTTGGAACCGATACAGGGTATGCTGAGATGATGGTTTGGTTTCATTCTCAAATTAACCCTTTGTCCCCTCTCCCCACAGATAGGGGGTGGGATTCTACTGTACCTAGAAGTGAGCCAGTGTAATGTATTGGGAGCTTCCGATGAAGATCCTTAGTTGGATCGGCTGCTTGTAGCTGTGCTGAGATGGAGGACTATGCTTGCTGAGTCAGGCCGTTGGGTTCCTCCTACAGACTAGCAATGGGCCAAGGGAGTTTTTAACGGTTGGGTGTGGTTATTGATTGATTGATTGAATGTAGCTGGGGGGTGTTTTGGGTAAGGTTTGAGTATATATATGACAGCTTGCTGTGAGTGTTTGCCGTGTCTCCTGCAAATAAAGAGCTATGCTGAAGTCATCTCCACCTCTGAACCCACTGCATTACATCCAGTATCTTCATGCCTCAAACCTGATGGAATTGTGTTCAGCATCCTTGATGGTCCACTCTTTCAGGCATCAGAAACCAGACAGTTGTGGCTTCTGTTTGGCTGACTCCCTTCTCTCTTTCCTGTATGCCTCATAAAAGTCTTTTGATAATTTCTCTATGAACTTCTCTTTCCTGGAAATATATAGTAACAGAAACTCATAATGAGCTAATTAATGATGCTGTATTGCTGCTTTCAAAGCACTAATTAGTTTTTGAGTACTAGATCAGCCAAGAATGTGGAGACTTCCTGCCTTTCATCCGTTCTGTAATCATTGCAATGTCCTGGCATGTCTCTGGTGAATGTAGATAGAGCTTTAGAGAAGCATCTTGGCCCATGACAGCATTCCTATGCCAGTCTTGCAGGAGTCACACCCAAGATGTTAGATGGATCTTTGTGGCCAAATAGCAAGGCTGCCTTCATACCCTTTTGTAATACTGGGAGATTAGGTTGTGTGGTATTTGGAGGTGTGCTTTCTTCACCACCAGTGCAGAGTTGTGTCTTTAGCTAAAGCACCTGCTCTCTTACTTTTCACTCATGCACCGGCTTTGAAATGTTCCTGCTTCCATTTTTGCCATGTGGAGAGTCCTGCCAGGGCACCATTTACATCCTCTAGGAGCACACAAAGCCTGAGAACAGCTTCAGAGGTTGCCTGCCCTTCTCTCTGTCTCCCCTTTCCCCACCTTTAAATCTGCAAAATAAGTATCAAGCTGCCAGAGTACTTTACAACAGTGGTCCCCAACCTTGGGCCTCCAGATGTTCTTGGACTACAACTCCCAGAAGCCTTCACCACCACCTCTGCTGGCCAGGATTTCTGGGGGTTGAAGTCCAAGAACATTTGGAGGCCCACTGTTAGGAACCACTGCTTTACAAAGTAAACCAAATATTCAAAGTGTTTTAGAATTGCACGAGACATCTGTTCTTAATAAAATCACTGTGTTACTGGGGAGAATGTGAGCCATTCATTAGCGTGATAGTTGCTTTTGAGACTTTTAAGAGGATATGTATAGTTTGATGCCTTTATCTTAGTATACTTATTTTCTGGCTTTGTCTGAGCATCTGTAGTGTGACAGAACATATTGGGAATTACTGTATTTTTCCATGTATAAGACACTCTCATTTTTCTAACCCAGCATTTCTTTCTTTGCAAGAAAGTGTAGGGGCAAAGCAGGAATTGCTTTCCCCCTGCACATTCTTTGCAAAATGTGGAGAGGGAAAGCAGGGATCAAAGCGCTTTGATCCCTCCCCCCTCCTTCCGTGTATAAAATGACCCTCAATTTTTCCTGTAATTATTTTAGGAAAAAGTTTTGTTTTATACACAGAAAAATACAGTAATCCAAAAGAAGGTGAGGAAACCGTCACTTAGTATAGTTCTTGGTAACTTTTTAGATATAATAATATAATCATTTTTTTTACATTGCGGTGGTGTGATAGGTCTGGGCTGTTAAAGCCTCATCCTGCACAAATTACAGCGCATGACATTAGGGTGGGAATTCTAATGTTCTGTCCTTGTGACTTCTGCCATGCCATCATTTCCATAACGTTGACGCTGGCCAAGTTGACTAGCACTTCGGTCTAGATGGGTGGGGTATAAATGGAATAAATAAATAAACAGAGCTGGTGGGAGTCAAAGCCCAACACACACTAGAGGGCCCCTTCTGCTTTAGACAGCAACCCGGTTGTATTTCAGTGAGGTCAATGTCTTGAAGTACAGTTGGACCCCTTTATCTGCAGGGGATCGTTTCCAAGCCTCCCGTGGATACGGAAAACTGCTGATAATAGCAAATGCAATTCATAGCATGGTCAAAGAAAGAAATCCAGGAAAAAAATAGTTTCACTCCGGCTCCTGCTAGTGGCCAGTTCTGTTAACTACATCATGAACGTATTTCTAGTTTTGCTTTTAATTTTTCAGAACATGGATAAGTGAAGCCACGGATACTGATCCTGCGTATATGGGGATCCTATTATATATGTGTTCTAATTTAATTACCACATGTAAATTTTGTGAAAGATGTGGAGTTAGAGCTCTATTATGATTTTGCCAAGGTCATTTCATTTTTCTTGGCTCAAACCTCTCTCTGTTTCTAGGAAGAGCTGAATTTTGCACTGTCAGTACAGTATGTGAAAAAACATGATGGCCTTAACCTTTTCTGGTAATTTTGGCAATGTTCAGAGGAGAATCTACTGCCAGCCGCTTGGGATCAAATTCTCTGGTAGTAAAACAAACATGTTGAAATGGCTGTTTTCTTGTCTCTCTTTTCTCCCTGCTGCTACTGTCACAGTTACTGAAGAATTGGGCTCCTGTTTTCAAGAACTACATAAAACGCGCGTCGGATCACTTGGACGCCTTGCACGCTATTGAAGAGTTCTTCCTGGACCACGAGACCCTGTGCATGTCCATGGCCAAAGTAAGTTTCCATAAAGGCTCCCCTTGGCCTTTAGTCCAGTTGTGTCTGACTCTAGGGTGCGATGCTAATCCCCGTCTCCAAGCCGTAGATCCTGCGTTTGTCCGAAAACTGTTTCCATGGTCACATGGCCAGTCCAACTAGACACAGAACGCCGAGGTGGTACCTATTTTATCAGCTCGCATTTTTACATGCTTTGAAATGGCTAGGTTGGCAGGAGCTGGGACAAGCGATGGGAGCTCACTTTGTCGCATGGATTCGATCTTACGACCGTGGGTCTTCTGACCTTGCAGCCCAGAGGCTTCTGCGGTTTAACCTGCAGCACCACCACATCCCACTATGTTTCCATGGCAGTTGGTAAAGTGTATGTGTGTGTATGTGTGTTTCTCCACCACCAGGACCTCATGTCTGGTTGAATTATTGCTTGTTTTCTGAGCCAGCACATAACTGTGTTTCTTATCAGGAAGGGAAGTGCCCATGTGGCTGTCAGCAGGAGTTGATTATGAAGTTGTTTGCCAGTCCTTGAAAGGTCCTTGTTTTTGCAACCAAGGCTCAAGAGCCAGCCCATTTGGCAAGCGAGAACTGCTGTGCGCTACTCGCTGGAGATGAATATTCTCTAGACAGAGAAACTCAGATTCTTGTTTTGTAACTCTAAAATCAGATCACACAAACATTTCCTTTTGAAGAGACTTGATCTACTCAGGCCAGAGGAGTGGACAGAAAAATCTTTGGTTTGCCGTATTAAGAAAAAACTTTAGACAGTTCTTAGAAATCTCTTTCAGTTCCCCCCACCAAAGTTATATGACTAAAACCTTACATTTGGATGTGAAGTACATGAACATTGAGAGCTCAAGGATTCCACTTATGGCCGGATTTCACTGGACGCCATGCTTTGTCTCCTTCTGCGTGCTTGGTTAGATTCCCAGCTCCTTGCTCTTGTTAGAAATGGATAGCCAGGTGGAGTTGGGTTTGGAGGTCATTAATGGGAGATAAGTTTTGCCATGTACAAAAATTAGCATTTGCTGTATGGACCTAGGAGATTCTAGAGAGCAATCTGGGGAAAATCTACAGTGGTGCCTCGCATAACGAGCGCACCGTTTAACAACGAATCTGCATAGCAATCTATTTTTTAGATCGCTAATGCGATCACATTGCGATATTTTAATGGGTAAAACATCACATTGCAATGATCGGTAAGCGTTTCCCTTACTGATCTTCGCATTGCGATATTTTTTGAACAGCTGATTGGCGGTTCCAAAACGGCCGCCGAGTGCCCAAAATGGCCACCGCAACCATTTTTGCGCACTGCCCTCACTTACCGAGGGCGCGAAAATGGCGGCGCTATGGAGGAACTTCGTTGAACAGTGAGTTTGGGCCCCATAGAACGCATTAAACGAAGTTTAATGCATTCCTATGGCTTTTTCCGTTCCGTTTAGCGATGTTTCCTCACAGCGACGATTAATCCGGAATGGATTAACGTCGCTATGCGGGGCACCACTATACTTAAGAGACTTTATGTTGGCTGCTGTCTGGCTAGAGAGCCTGATCTTGTGGATAAAAGTGAATCCAAATAAAATAAGTTCAGCTGGGTGAGACTGGTTCCACAAAAAGTGCTTCAAAGCTTCTCCAGAGAATGCAACAGCTCCTTTTGAGATGACGGTTCTCCCTTATTTCCCCCCCCCCTCCGAGGGCTCTACCTCAGTCACCAATGATATAATTAAGCCATGATCTTCCATTAACATAAGAAAACCTTAGGCCTCTGTAGCCACCTGCTTTATCTTTATGTGTGTTTTGGTCCTAGCTGTCTAAAAGACCCTCTATGAGCCTCCCCAATTGGGGGGGGGGGCTTTCTCTTGGTCCCACCACCCTTAACACCCTTACAGGGGTGCTTGGTCAGGGACACAGGAGAGGGCCTTCTCTGTGGCTGCTCCCAGACTCTGGAACTCCCTCCCACGGGCAGCTGGTCTGGCCTCATCTCCTTTCCTTCCACAAGCAGGCAAAGACCTTTCTTTTCAGGCAAGGCTTATCCTGAGTGACCGGCTGTCACCACAATAAATTACAGCTTGACTGGCAGCCTTAAAGGAGTCCCCCCCCCAATAGATTGTTGTAGTCTGTTGTTTTTAAAGGTTTTTAATGCTGATTTTATTTACCATTTGTAATATAATACTTATTTAATTCCTTTTTAGTATTTGTATATTTAATATATTTAGCTTTAAATATTGTTTTTTAATTGTTGTAAGCCTCCTTAGGTCCCTTTGCAAAGCAAGGTAGAAGAAAAATATGAAGGTAGGAAAGGAAAGGAATTCTAGCAAAGTTCTATGCAATGTTGGCCAAAAGAATCAGTACTGTATAAGTAAATCTTTTCTTTTGTATGCAGCTCCCTGTCTTTCTTTTCTTGGCTTGGCTCCATTGCTTTGGACACCAGTCCTTGTCCCGCAAACCAGTTAACAGTCTGAATTTGGACCGCCTTCACTTTCTCACCTGAGAGAGCACCTGCTCCAGAGTCTTAAGGGTCCCTTTGTCTAAGTGTGTGTGATTTCCCCCCCCCCCCCCCCGGTTCTTGCAGGTGCTGATGACTTTCTACCAGCTGGAAATCTTAGCAGAAGAGATGATTCTTGCCTGGTTTTCTCAAAGGGACACTTCAGATAAAGGCCGACAGCTCCGTAAAAACCAGCGGGTGAGTCCCTGGGATGGGTCCTGTTTGTCAGCTGGTCCTGTTAACCATTTCTGTTGGTCAGAGGAAAGGCAACCTGGTGTCTTCTCCGTGGAAATAGTACAATAAGACACACACACCTATGTCCGTGGTCTGAATTTTTCTAAAAATGAGAAATACTTAACTTTTACAGTATGTTTACCAGAACTGGTCACTAGAGGGAGACGTAGACCATGCTATATACTGTGTCAGCGATGGCGAACCTATGGCACGTGTGCCACAGCTGGTACGCAGAGCCATAAGTTGCCAGATGGCTACTCTCCTCCCCCCCCCCCCCCGCAGCCAGTCCTGAGGAGGCGGCTGCAGTCACGGTGCTGGCTCCCCAACATGCAGCGGGTCAGGATTCTTGAGGCATCTCCATGCCCGGGATTCCCCCTTCTTCCACCCCTTCTATTCTGCCCCTTCTTTTCTGCCGACGCCAGCTGGGTTCTTCCCTCCCCCCCCCCAATTTGGGCACTTGGGCCCAAAAAAAGGTTCGCCGTCACTGCTGTATACCATATTTTTCCGTGTATAAAATGACACCTTTTCCTAAAATAATTAGAGGAAAAATTGAGGGTTTTACACACGGAAGGCAGCAGCAGGAGGCAGAGACTGAGGCAAAGGAGCTGCTGTGCTTGGCTGCCTCTCGCAGCTGCCCATTGACTGTTTCCGGTGCCATCACATCACTTCCTCCAGCAATCGTCTCCTTCAGGCAGGGGAGAAGGCAGCGACGTGAGCTGCAGGAGGTGATTTTGGCAGGAGCAGCAGGAGGAGGCGGAGGCAAAGAAGCAGCCGCTCTGGGCTGCCCCTTGTGGCGGCCCATGGACTGCTCTTCCACCTCTGGAAAGGGTAAAAATTATGGGGTGGTCCTATACATTGGGGGGGTGTATACATGGGGAAATACGGTATTCTTGTTGAAGAATACATAGCATGGTCTCTGGCTGCCTCTAGTGAAAATACATATATTAGGATTTTTTCCCCTTTTACCATTCATTCATTCATTCATTCATTCATTCATTCATTCATTCATTCATTCATTCATTCATTCATTCATTCATTCATTCATTCATTTACCTACCTATCTTGTGTGCTGCCCACACTACCCAAAGGTCTCTGGGTGGCTTACAACAATTAAAATACAATTAAAATACTATGCTACATATAGTGTTTGCTATTATCTGTAGTTTCCTGCATCTGCTGGGGGGAGGGGCTTGGAATAAGTCCCCAATGGAGACAGGGGTCATACAGATTCAAGCATCCTAATGGCACTATGTTGTCTATCTCTGGTCTGGACTTGAACCATACTGAATACTTGTCCTTGGAAAGCACTGTTGGAAACCAAGACTTGTGTTGGTGATGTTGGAGGAGCTACCAGGTGTTGTCCAAAGTTGCGTTAAGACTCATTGCTCTGATGCTCATTTTTTTGTTATAACAGAGAAAGATTTCTATTTGCAACAACATGTTGAATGTGGAAATAATAACATAATGGTTGTTGCAAGACTTTCAGACGGTTTGGCCATGTTCTAGAGATTTGTCTTCCTAATGTTTCGCCAGTCTCTGTGGCCGGCATCTTCAGAGGACGGGAGTTGGAACTCTGTGTTCTCTGGCTGGGAAGCTTGATTTTACCTTGAGAGCAGCTATGATCCACAAGTAACCACAAGCATGGTGATCAGTATATTCTAACCATACTTGTGTACACAATTTATTTTTGCACACTTGGTATTCAGATATGGTTTGTCTTCTCTTGCTGAATCATCTTCTCTGGATTCAGCTTGTTCACACCTTATCATCCGTGTTACCTTCTGTCACCAGAGTTTTCAAATACATGAAATCCTTTTTGTTGTTCAAAAGAGTCTGCATCATGCACAGCCTTTGGGGCAAGTTCATATATTTCTGTTCTTCAGTAAGTGACTGCAGCATGCAGTAATCACTTCTAGGTATAAAACAGATAAGATAGCTGTAAGATTGAGGCGCTTTGGGTCCCTTGACTTCCTTTTTCTAACAGCTGTAAGACTTTTGGATGTTGCAACAATTCTGAAGTGCATACAAAACATAAAAGCAATGTATGGTGGATAAATAAAGCTTGTAGAAATTGACAGGCTGATGTTGCTTGGCATCATTGCCACATTCAAAAAGGCTGATACCTGGATACTCAGATGAATTTTGATATGATTGTCTGCAAATCTTTGGTTTCATTCTGGAATTAACCCTTTGTTGGGATAAATGTCACTGTGGTGAACACAAACTTTTGATCCCCCCAGGAGATCTATAAATCATTGTAGGACATGCACGCTCTCTGTGTCTCTCTGTATGCGTGTGTGTGTGTGTGTGTGTGTGTGTGTGTGTGTGTGTGTGTGTGTGTGTGTGTGTGTGTGTGTGTGTGTGTGTGTGTGTGTGTGTGTGTGTGTGTGTGTGTGTGTGTGTGTGTGTGTGAGAGAGAGAGAGAGAGAGAGAGAGAGAGAGAGAGAGAGAGAGAGAGAGAGAGTTGCGTTCCCTCCACCCTCCCCATTGCTCCCAAGAGTGAGGGACCAGTATGTGGAGATCCTCCCACCAGGGATCCATGGCCTCCCTCAGGTTCCTGGTCTCCTCGCCCCCTGCTCTTCCCAGCGCTGACGCCCTCAGTGCAACCTCTGGGTTGGCATGGACTTTCCCGACTTGACTTCAGTCTCTCCCTTTCTCTCTCTCTAATAGGGTGGCCAGAGAGATAGTTTGGTGTCCTCATGGCTCCCCCCCCTCCCTTGGGGAACTGAGGCACAAACAAGCAACCCTCCCCGGAGATCTTCCTTATACATGTCGTCCTGCTCCCATGTGGGATCAGGTTCCTCTTCTGGGGAGTCCTCTGCCCGGAACATCTTGGAACGCTCCTCCTGGCCCTCTCCCCAGGTTCTTTGGTTGAAATCTTCCTCTCCTTCCCCAGCGGACTCAGGGTCCTTTTCCCCCAGGTTCCTCCCCCTCCCCAAGCCCTACAGGTGGAGGAACTTCACTACTTTCCCAGGGGCCTCTCCTTTGCTGCTCCTTTGGTTCCTCTGTTTGACAGCCAGCATCTTCCCTAGTCAACTCCTGTGTGTATGTGTGTGGGGCGGGGGTTTCTGTCTCCACTGACAGCCAAGCATCATCCACTGGAGTAGACCAGTTCCCTCCTTTCCCCCAGAGGTCATCCCCTGATCCCCAGAGTTGATATTGCTACAAGGACCTCAGTCTGAGCCCTGCTCTTGGGGGAGTGTTGAGTCACAGTTCCGCTTTCTCCCTTCTCAAGTGGGCCCTCCGAAAGACCCCATGATGGGCAGGAAATTCAGGCCCTGGATTGGAGAGTGACTGCTCACCTGCAGGTCCATCTGGGGTCCTGTCCCCATCATATGATCATAATAGGTTTTTGTTGACTAAAAAAATAGAGTTTAACTAAATTGTTTTTAACTGGAAAATATTGTGTAGTAGCCAAACTTTTAAAAAATGAATGAATGAATGAATCCGTCCATCCACCACCACTCCATTACAAAAGATTAAAACCAAAAGTCCAGAAACAGTAAACACTAAAATGTAGCGCAAATAGCAAAAACATAACAAAAGCATAAAACATAATGCTCAAGCTTCCCGTGTTTTGAACTTGAGGTCTGAAATAATGTACCAAAGGAAGCAAGCGAGTGTCCAGGCATCCCATAAACACTGTGGGTTTTCTCTACTGTGAGCTCCAGAAAATGAGTATTTAAAAAAATTGAAAAAAGTATGTGGGGAGGAGTGAGGGAGGGCCTAGAACTGTTAAGGGGGAATCACAAGAATGGCCTCGGCCACATGCATCTCACAAGACACAGGTCGCTGACCTTCCTTTTAAAGCACTCAAGGAGCATTCAGAAATCTGTCCACAAACGCGCGCGCACACACACACACATGTAGTGCAAAATGACACAATCTATTCTACTACCTCAGTGTATGCATTCAGACTCCATGTGGGCAGTCCCTAAGGGGCCATTGAATGGTGTGGTCAATGTGTTTGTTTGTTTCTGCACATTCTCCCCTCCTGCTCCTCCTCCCCCCCGGTTCTTGTCCACTGTGAAGGTTCCAGGATGACCGATGGTTCTGTTATGTAGGTCACACCCTGATTTTTATGACTTCCGACTGTCTCTTCTTCTTCCAGCTTCAAAAGTTTATCCAGTGGCTGGAGGAAGCTGAAGAGGAGTCGTCCGAGGGAGACGAAAACTAAAGGGGCCGCCTCCATCAGAAAAGAGACGCCGCTGCTCCCTGTTTCTAAGAGGAGGAAGGACCACGGCCGCCCCGGGCTTTGCCTGACAAGGTGGCAGCGCAAGAGCAAGACCACCCCCCCAATGCATGGCGTGTTCCGTGTGGGACCTGAAAATCCAAGTGGACTGACAATCCCATTGTTGTTTTATACTTCTAACTGACACCTCCCCTGGAAAGGCACTCAGGTGGGAGACCCACCCCGGGGGCGGGGGGGATAAACCAGGGAAGTGCACAAAGCTGAAGATCTATCTGAAGCGCTCTGTGTGGGTGTGAAGACAGTGAATAAGAGATTATCCATCGGAGGGCCTGGGGAGAGGGGGAGGGAACTGGTGCAGATAAGGATGGCAAGAGAGGGCAGCTTGTGCATGTTCTGTCTCGACTGTGGTTGTTCATGTCTGCCCCACTTCTGCGTTGTGCAGCAGAGGTCCTGCAAGACCACCTTTCCCAGGCGTCCTTGACCTTCCTGGAGTGCCAGGTGTGTAGATGGTGTCCCACCCGTTGTTTTAAGGACTCACTGGTATTACAGAAAAGAAACAGGCACAGGGATCTTGTAACCCATGCTCTGGATTGATAGGAGAAGGTGTGCTCTCATTGAAGGGTAGAGGTTGTCCATGGATGCGGAGAGATTCGGCCACAAGGGAAAAGACACCCACCTTTCCGGAAGGAGAGGTTTCTGTGTCCGTAGTTAGACTAACTTTCCTTTCTGCTTGGATGTCCACTTGACCCGACTATAGCCTTTGCCAAAATCATGGAGCCTTTTCTGTTTCACTTCTGTTTGTACAAAATGGGGAAAGAGTTCACCTACCTCAAAGGTACCTCAGTTCGTACATGGAAAATTCTGTAATGAGCGAGTGGTTCTTTCACTCGCGATGGAGGGAGCTTTTTGTCTTTCTCTGTCCTCTTTACTGACCAGTTTTCCCCTCTTGGACTTCGAAGGAGGAGTCCATTGCCTCCAACGTCTTGTAAGGAGGAACACATCTTCTTGTGATGTGTCCAGAAGCTGCTGACATCTGTAGATGTCATGTCTTAACTTTTTCCGATCTCTTCGGTCCTGGGTGGCTGACACCACGCAGATGCCAGCTAAAACGTCCATCCCAGATCCCTGTAATTTTAGAGGTTTTAAAGACAATATTTGTTATAATTTAAGAAGTACTTCTCTTTCCTCTCAAAAGTGGTCATTAAAAAGGCTGTGGTTCTCAGCTGGCATTAAAAAAAAAGCACGGTGCCATCCTGTTTCTTCTTGCGCCATTCTCCTGTTCAGCAAAGTCGTGAGTCGGCCGTCTTTCCTGGCTTACAGCGCCCATCACCCTCCAGGTGAGAACCAAAAGAGCACAGCGAGGAACAGCTTGGGATGAAGCGGTTGTGGTCTGTGTGTCAGGCTTGTCAGTGTTCCTTCTAGACAATGACCACAACGGTTCTGGGAGAAAGAACACCCGTTTTGCAAGCTGGGGTGTGTGTGCGTAGGCAGTCGGCCAGGCTTTCTGTGCATGGGAGCAACATGGAGTCACCCATGTGTCTTGAGAAACACCGCCTCTTGGGGTAGAAGAGCTTAAACACTGGGAGTAGTGTTGGGCTTCTCTTGTCACCACTTCCTCTTGTAAATTTTGGGAAATAAGTGCTTTTTCTGTGCCTGCCAATATTTAATTTGGGGAGCAATTAAACATCCCTGGTATAAAGAATGGGCTGCTTGTTCTGTAATATGTTGGAATCTTAGCAAATGGCTTGAGTTTCAGGAGGTAGTACAATGAGAGTCATGGGTTATCCCAGATGAGTTTCCTAAATTTCTTTCCATGTGGTTCCTGCCTATGGAAGGGCTCCCTTATTCCAATGCCCGGATGCAAAAAGTACGTGCTTCCAAATGGGACAAAGCCATATCTCAACGCTTGAGAAGTCCGTGACTGGTTCATAAATATCTCAGGAGGGTAAAGCACGTGGGCGAGAGTTCTGAACCTATCAGGATCTGTTAGGGGTAGCTGTAGTAACCGCAGACACTGTGGCTGCTTTGCTTCTTAAAATGCATATCCAACAGGGATCCTAACGTCTGCTGTTCCTTTTGGTGTTTCTTTTGCACTTCCCAGAAACATAAGTACTGAAACAGAAGTGCTAAAGAAACACACTTGGTGGCAGCAGATTTAATAAGCATTATAGCTAAATTATTAAGTATGGGATTTTGAGGTAGGCATTTCCTTCAGGGGAGCTACATTCAGATTTCTGTATGTGTGGGTCTGTCACTCAGAACTCCCAGAAATGGAGAATTGTTGGGGCTGAAGTCCAAAAAAGCTCCAAAGGGCGCACATATATTTTTATATATATTTAGCTTTGTTCTTGAACCATATCATGCCAGGGCTGGATTTCCCCTGAACAAAATAAAATAAAAGATGGCACATCTACTTCGTATGACCCTATGCATGGGTACTCCATTGCACTTCTTTTTCAAGTCCTTAGATACCATGTTTCCACAAAAATAAGACAGGGTCTTATACAGTGGTGCCTCGCTTAACGATTTTAATTGGTTCCAAAAAAAACATCGCTATGTGAAAACATTGTTAAGCGAAACACCATTTCCCATAGAGATGCAGTGAAAACCGGATAATCCGTTCCAATTGGAACTGATTACCATCCTTAAGCGAAAATCCCCATAGGAAAAAATGTTAAGCGAAACCCATTGAAATGCACTGAAGCCTATTTCAATGGGGGAAAAAATTCACAAAAAATTCAAAAAGACTCAGAACAAAGCCAAATTAAGTTAATGAAGGTTTTATTAGGTGTACTAACGATTCCAAGCATTTTAAACATTTTTTTAAACATTTTAGAATATTTTAAAAATAGCAAAAACGGGGCTGTAAAAAAAAAAATGTTAAGCGAAACAAGGGGACCTAAAACTGTCATCATTAAGTGAAGCATGGTCCCAAAATCGTTAAGCGAAAATCGCCCATAGGGAAAATCGTTAAGTGAAGCACAAGATCACTCCGAAAAAGCCATCGTTAAGTGAATTTTTCGTTATACGAAGCAATCGTTAAGCGAGGCACCACTGTATTAATTTTTGCTCTAAAACCACATTAGGGCTTATTTCAGGGGATTTTATTTTCATGTACAACTATTACATTTATTCTATACAGTCATGACACCTTCTTCTGGTTGCTGCACAAGGGTGGAGGGCAGGGTTTCACTTAACTGGGGCTTATTTTTGGGGCAGGGCTTATACGATGACCATCCCCAAAAATCATACAGTACTAGGGCTTATTTTCAGGGAAACGGTTATTTAGTACAGCATCTTGAAAGTATCCCACTGAAGCTGTTTTGCATAATCTTGAGCATCAGATAATAGCATCTCACTTCTGAATTGGCAGCAATTTATTTTTCTTAGAAGAGTAACATTTTGAAAAACCCAACCCCATTCTAAAATCTTTATATTTTTTAAAAACCTAAAACAGTTTTTACACTACACTGGTTATGTGGTCTGAACAACCACTGGAAAACAGCAGCCTTCTCACCCGAAGGGCTGAATCTACTTGTGCCCACCTCCTCCCCTTTTGCCATGGGCCTGTCAGCGCCCGAGTCCTTGGGCTAGTAAATGAATAGCTTGGATATGAATCATACTGTAGATGTATAATTAACATAAACTAAATATGAAGAAGCATACAATGTTTTATTAAATGTATTCATTATGAGATCAGAAGGCTTATGCAGCAGTCTCGCTGTACATGCCATTGCCAGTGAGTGAAAGGTGGGGGTGGAGAAGCAACCTCTCCTGCAGACACTTTTTGGAGAGGGGGAAGCTGAACGGGTCGTCCCGATTCCTCCAGATCTGCACAAGCATCAAGAAGAGAAAAGTTGTTGAAATTCTTTTGCTGAGTTTCAGTGAGGGGCAGATTCGTTCCTTACTGTTTTCAGTGTCACGGATCCATTTTAGGGGGCCAGAAATGAAGCATTAGCTTTTGTGTAGCCGCAATTGCAAGAAACGGCAACATGAAACGGCTTAATACATCCACACAGAAATGTGTGAAAACGACACCTCCGTAGCAGCATAGAAGAAAACTGTTGCCTTATGCCTATAATTCTGCTTGTCTGAAAATCTCCGCTCTGTGTTTGAAACCAATTATAGCCTTGTGTGGTTTGGAAGTGAGGCGTGAACATGTCTCTCGAGCCTGATGAAATCTTAGCAAGAAGGGGTGGCTAAGTAGTATTTCCTATAAGCAAAGTGGGATCTCCTTCTCATACCTTTTTGTCCCTTTTCATGACTAGAAGGAGAAGAATAAATTCTGCAAAACGAGAAATGACTCAAGTCTGAACCGACATAATTTAAACAGCTGCCAGAATTCACCTCCTGGTCCATCCCACCTTTCTTTATAGACTCAGAGAAATTTAACAAAGATGTTTAACTGGTATCAGAGCAGTTCAGACTTGCAAAAAATATCAACAAGAAAACTCTTAAAAAGTGGCATTACAGCAGAAGCAAAGTAGTCAAGCTTTGTGATTTTTGAAGGAAAAATGATATTCACAAATGGTTTCAGGCTGTGGTTAAAACCCTTGTGAAAAAGCCAGGTTTTAGACACATCCCACGTTTCCTGATGGAGGTCTAAAAAATGGAAGGCGCTGTGCAGCTATTCTGTTTTCCTCTTCTCCATGGATTTTCTGTGTTAAGATGATGGAAAAAGCAATGGAAAAACAAAGAAGGACCTCAACTGGAACACAACACTGAGTTGGAGGTCTCCTCCAGGATAGCGTTCAAGTGAGTTTCAAGTCCCAGGTTCGAAAACAGACCACTCCCCGTAGACTCCCACAAAGACTGACTTAGTAACTTAGCTTACTAAGACACTGACTTTGGACACGGAATGCGCTGGATGAGGGTATTTCTGGGAAACAGAGCTGTTCAGGTTTATCTAGCTTAGCCTGAATGAGGAGTGAGCAAAGTGCAACCTGCTAGTCCTTAGGCTGCAGCTACCATCCACCCTATTTAACCCAACTCCTGGAGGCAGTGGAAGACAGGAGGGCCTGGCAGGCTCTGGTCCATGGGGTCATGAAGAGTTAGACACGACTAAACAACAACACCATCCACCCTCGCATGCACAGCAATGGTCAGGATGAAGAATGTTGGAAGATGCATTCCAGCAACGCTAGCAGGTCTGTACTTTGCTCAGACCTGGCCTATACTTCTCCTTTAGAAGGGAGAGTCTCTCAAATGGGACCCCTTGACGAGGGTTAGGTGGCCTTGTGAGCCAAAGTAACTCCCATAATTTCCTACCACTGACCCTGCTGGGTGGGGATTTGGGCAATCAGAATCTGAAATTTTGCACACACCAGGAGGACCATCTCAAGATAGTGAAGCTTGGAATGAGAATTCTGTGATTCTGTCTCCACTCATTTGGTGAACATATAAAAGGGGCCTGAGAACTAATTAAAATTCAGATTTAATCTATTCTCAGTCCCATTTTCTGTGCAATACAATCCACTCTTAACTGCAAGAAGATTTCTGCCATTTACTTATGTATCACTAGATTGTCCGATCCAGCAGAATGTTCTAAAGCAGAATAGGTCTTACATATCTGGAGTCTCATGGCCACAATCTAAAGAGCTCATGTAGGTTTTGGTTTGTTTTCATCTGGAGATCTAGTGGTAGTTCTCTTAAGTTATGGCCCATGCACAGAGCACTTAATACAATTTCTGACATTAGATTATCTTAGCAGAGGCTTCGTTTGTGGAATTATCATAGTTCTCTTCCCCAAACATTGTTCTTAGAACTGCAGAGCTGGAAGGGACCCTATGGATCATCAAGTCCAGCCCCTATTAAGGGGGCACAGTCAGGAATTGAACCCCCAACCTCTGGCTCCACAGCCAGATACCAAAACCACCAAGCTATCCATCAGTTCTCTGATATATCAGAAACAGCAGGGAATCATGTGTTACTCAAAGACTAGTGAGTGTATTATATCCTGAACATTTGCCTGTACCACCTGATAGTTAAAGTGGTGCAGTGGTTAAACTGCAGAATTGCAGCCAAGACTCTGCTCATAACGAGTTGAATGCCAATAAGCTCAGGTAGCCAGTTGAAGGTTGACTCCCTGGGGACTGGGGGTAATGTGTAGCCTACATAGATTGTAAACCACCCAGAGTGCTTTAAGCACTATGGGGCAGTATATAAACAGCACACTTTGTTTTTAAGGTATTCATTACTCATTATTTCAGAGTTGTATATTCATAGTGGGCTTAGAGGTAAACTGGGAGACCAGAGGTAAATGAAATGCAGAATCTACGAGGGGGTGCTGATAAGTATTGAGCCTTTCCCAGAAAAAAAATTGAGCTAGGAAGCTATAAATTACAGGGTATGTTGGCCAATTTGTCTGTATCCAATGATGCAAAAATAAACTACTTATGCTTTTAACTTATCTTTCATGTTCAGTTCCAAAGTGAACATGGCAGCACATTCAGAAAAGTTAAATGTGGAAGAGCATAGGACCATAATCAAGTTCTTGTTTCTCCAAGGGAAAGGTGCAAAGCAGATCCATGATGAAATGTCACAAGCTATGGGTGACGGTGGCCTTTCATATGCAACAGTTAAACGCTGGGTTGTCAATTTTTAAACTGGCCAATTCGGTGTTGAAAGTGAGAAACCCAATGGAAGGCCTGTTTCTGTTACTTTGCCTGCAAATGTGGAAGCCATCCATGATATGTTCATGGAGGGCTGCCGAATATCAGCCAAAAGTATTGCAATATATCTGAGAATATCACGTGAGAGAGTTGGTGCCATTATCCACAACGACTTGGAAATGAGAAAGCTGGCAGCAAAGTAAATCCCCAAACTTTTGATAACTGAGAAAACGTGTAGAGTCATTGGTGGCTGTTTTGGAACATTTTGCAAGAAATTAGTCAGATTTCTTGGGCAAACTGGTAACTAGTGATGAAACATGGATCTACTGTTATGATCCTGAGACAAAGGAACAGTCTAAGGAATGGAGACATAGTGGTTCCCCCAGGCCAAAGAAGTTCCGAGTGCAAAGATTGGTGCAGAAGCAAATGACAAGTTTTTTGGGATAAGAAGGGAGTTCTGCTGATGGACTACCTCCAACAGGGTTCAACTATCAATGCAAAATACTACAGTGCTTTATTGACGACCCGGCTCCTTCTGACTACTATCTGTTCCCCAAACTAAAAAAACACCTAAAGATACAACGATTTGGGAGTGTCCTGGAGGCAACTAATGTTGCAAATGAGTGGTTACACCAGCAGTCAGAAGAATTTTATTTGCAGGGACTTAAGCTGCAGGACAGATGCCGCAAGTGCATTGACTTCCTGGGGGAATATGTAGAACAATGTGGCAGTTACAGCTTCCTAGCTCAATTTGTTCTGGGAAAGGCTCAGTACTTATCAGCACCCCCTCGTACAGTGAAAATAATGATGATGATAATTATCTTAGAACTGCAGAGCTGGAAGGGACTCTTTGGATCATAGATTCCAGCTCTTGTCAAGGAGGCCCAGTGGAGAATTGAATTCCAAACCTCTCACTCTGCAGCCAAAGAACTAAACCACTGGACTGACCAGCAGCTCCAATGATGATATTAACACTGGTGGTTCACAGAACTGATGGTGACACAACCATCCTGGCAATAGTAAATCAGCATGGGTAGTATCGGAATCTATTATCTCGATGACCTCTTGACCTCTGGTGATGGGTTTTGACTTCCTAATGAAATGTAACTGAAAGGCCAGATAACATTTGGTGGAACCCATGCATTGGGCTTATAGTTCAGTTGTTCTAGTCTTTAGTTTCGAATGTTCTTTAAAATGCAAATCGCAGTGTGAACAGTCCTTTAAACAGGAACGCAATGCCCTGGACCTGTTTCAGTCGGGCTTCAGGCCGCACTATGGTACGGCACTGGTTGCACTGTTGGATGACCTGTTGAGGGAGGCCGATGGGGGCAATATGTCCTTGTTGGTCCTTCTTGACATCTCAGCCGCCTTTGATACCGTCGACCATGGTATCCTCCTGGGGAGGCTCTCTGAGCTGAGAATCGGTGGCCTGGCGCTTGCCTGGCTCCAATCCTTCTTAGAGGACTGTCCCCAGAGAGTACAGCTTGGTGAGAATGTTTCAGCCCCATGGAGCCTCAATTGTGGGGTTCCGCAGGGGTTGATCATCTCTCCAATGCTGTTTAATATCTACATGAGGCCGCTGGGCAGAGTCATCAGGGGGTGTGGGGCATTGTGTCATCAGTATACTTACACTATGTGGCACAGTGACTTTGCCCTGAGAAGAGAAAAATAAGTGCTATGGTAGAATTATGTAACTTTAATGCTGAGAATGAAGACATCAAAATGATTTTCTTTATCTTGGTTTAATCACACACCCCAAATGAAGGTTGCAGCCAACAAATTAAAAGAAGAATGAGATTCTGAAGGGAATCTATGAAGGAACGACAGAAGATCCTCAGGTATAAGAACGTGTCGCTGGAGACCAAGACTCTGCAATGGTGTTTCCATTTACTATGTATGCACTGATGTGAAAGCTAGACAGTGAAGAAAGCTGATGGGGGGAAAAGATCCATCTTAAATATGGTGTTGGAGGAGAGCTTTACAGATACTATGGGCCATCAGAACTAAGCAGGTTCCAGGACAAATGAAGCCTGAGTCTCTAGGAGCAAAATGGACTAAACTTGAGTCTATCATATTTTAGGCATAGTTTGTATGGAGGATATCACAGGCAAAGGATAACAATGATGTGAAACACTTGATGATGAAGGTAAGTAACGAAAGTGAATGAAGACAAGTGAAACTTGAGCTCTTTCCAAGAGCAAAAGTGGCTGTCATATTCTTAGGCATATTGGCAATATTGCCTGGAAGAAAGCCTAAGGACAGGAGAATTGGAAGGCGGTAGGAAAAGAGGAAGGCTAAAGATGAGATGGATTGGTTCAATAAAGGAAGCCACAAAGCTTTTTGAGTTTGCATGGCCTGAGCTGGACTGTTTGTGGATGTCATTTTATGCTTGATAGTTATCTCAGAGGTTTAGTTCTCTGGCTGGGAAACGAGGGATTGGGAGTTCGATTCCCTGTGCCTCCTCGAGAGGCAATGGATTCAATCATCCATAGGGTCGTTTCTAGTTCTAAGGGTTACAGTTCTAAGATGATGATTACTCAAGCCGCTTAGAGCCCATGACTATTTAGTATGTTTACTGGTGTTTCGTCCAGGATTTAATCCCCCCCTCCCTCATATGTTTGACGAAATGGACTCAGTCCACGAAAGCTCCTATTAAAATGCCATCGTGAGGTGCCACCCATATTTTGTTCTTTTTCCTTTTGTTTTGTGTCGTTATCTTTGGATTTGGTCTGACGGGATGACGAGGTTGCCAGACATGGGGCCAAGCCAGAGAGACCCGTCTCGCGCCCCTTCTTCCTTCAGGGTGACCTTGGGCAGGGGACTCCCTGATCTAGCTGAGCGCTAGCCGACCTGACAGGATTAGAAAGATAAAATAAAGATAAAATAGAGCCAATGAATCCATGAACGAAGCTCGTCGGGGTGGGGGGGAGGGCTCGTCTGAGGGAAAACAACAACAACAACCCTCCTCAGCCCACCCTCGCCCCCGGGGGCTCCGCGGGGTGGGGCGTGAGGGAAGAAGGCCGGGCCCGGCTTGGGCGCCGCCCTTCGCCGCCGAGGTGTGCCGAGGCGTGAGGGGGGCGAGGCGGGACGGCGAGACCGCGGCGGCGGTGGGTGGGTGGAACTCCTCGAAGGCTGACGGGGCGGAGGTGGGGGGAACGGTCGCCGGCCGCTCGCTCGCTCGCCCGCCCGCCTCCGCCCGCCTGAGGCGTCGCCGGGGCCGGCGTGGGCGCTCTTGAGGCGAGCCGGAGCCCGGCCGTGGGGCGCGAGAAGAGGCCTGCCTGGGCCCCGGAAGCCGCCCCCTGGCTTGAGGGAAGGACGGACGGAGGGAGAAGCCTCGCGGGTCCAGCCCGCCGGGGGACGCTCCGGTCTTTAGGCCCCGGCTGGGCCAGCAGCGGCGGCGGCGGCGCCGGGCCGCGCTCGAAGCCTCGCTCCCGGCGAGGAGGAGGAGGAGGACGACGACGACGACCACCACCACCACCACCAGCATCGCGGCCATGGCGGCGGCGGAGACCAAGATCATCTACCACCTCGACGACCAGGAGACGCCGTACCTGGTGAAGCTGCCCATCGCGGCCGAGCGGGTGACGCTGGGCGACTTCAAGGCCCTCCTCAACCGGCCCAACTACAAGTTCTACTTCAAGTCGATGGACGACGATTTTGGGTGAGGCTTTCGAGAAGCCGGGGTCTCCCCCCACCCCACCCGTCTCTCTCTCTCTCTCTCTCTCTTTCTTTCCTTACAAAGGGCCCCCCGAGCGGCTCCGGGTCCCCTCGGCCGCGGACAATGAAGGGCCGGGCCCCGTTGGCTGGCTGGCTGGCTGGCTGGCTGGCTCGCTTCGGGCCAGGTGCCTCCCCGGCTCCACCGGCAAAGGAGGATCTGTGTGTGTGTGTTTGTGTGTGTCTCCCGTCGCAACCCCTCTCTAACCCCCCCATCCCATCCCATCCCCGCTCCGCTTTCTTCTCCTTCTCCCTTCCCCGGGTAACGGAGAAGACACCGCAGGCGTGTGCTGCGCTTTCCTCCGGGTGGGGTTGCCTCCCCGCCTCCCCTCATTCAAACAATCATGCTCTCCCAGGCGAGGAAGCCTTTTCAGGGACCCTCTCCTCACTCCACTAAAAACACACACACACACACACACACACACTTCCTCACTCCACTAAACACACACACACACACACACACACACACGAGAGAGAGAGAGAGAGAGAGAGAGCCCAAAACAACAAGAAGAGGATAGTGGGGGGGGGAAGGAATCTCGTGGCACCTCTGATTTGAGACGAAAAGGTTTATTTTTTTGCAAAGAAGCAGCAATGTTATTCTCTTGCAGTTGCCTCTCCCCCCATGCAGGAGGGAGATGGGATTGAAATATACATACATACATACATACATACATACATACATACATACATACATACATACATACATACATACATACATACATACATACATACATACATACATACATACATACATGAGCAAAAGAAAAGTGTTGCCTAGCCTGGAGGAACTCCTAAGGTTTGCACATGTACAAACATAGAAAAATTAGATGGGGTGAGTTTTAAGTGGAGAAGCGGGCAAAACAGGCCGTGCTCAGGGACCAACAAAATGTCTTGTTTTTGTTTTTAAATGCTTTTGTTAAATAAATAAAATAAAAGAGTAGGCACTAGACGATGCTGCAATGGCAGGTCTAACACTGGCAGACTTTTTTTAACGGGAGGTGGATTTGTAGTCCACTTCTGCACTGCCTCGGACGAAGGGGTTTGTGGTAAACTATGAGAACTCTTGGAAAAAAATCCTTAATCTTAAAGGTATCACAAATTTTTATTTCTCTTTGGGGTTGTTGTTGTTTTTTTAAATTTCTTTTCAGCATGAGCTTGAATTGATTACACTCCATTTCTACAGAAGTCATACAATGGCAGCGCTCGTCAACCTTAGGCAGCGAGACAACATAAACAAAGTTAAGGGATAATGGAAGTTGCAGTCCATAGCATCTGGTGAGCTCCACGGTGCTTATCCCTATCTGAAGAGAAAGCTCTCCTTAGGATTCTCTGCAGCATCAAGAACAGAGGTGGCC
This sequence comes from Pogona vitticeps, assembly GCF_051106095.1. Classification (NCBI taxonomy): domain Eukaryota; kingdom Metazoa; phylum Chordata; class Lepidosauria; order Squamata; family Agamidae; genus Pogona; species Pogona vitticeps. The sequence continues at coordinate 6,462,914 of NC_135785.1, forward strand.
GTTCAGAATTGCCCTTTTCAGTACTACAGTATTCAGGCTCACTGGAGTGTGACTTTTTTGCCATACAGGAAGAGAGCCTCAGGTCCCAACAGTAAAACTCCCTACTTTGTCTACCTTTTTCCATCCTCCCCATCGACCCTGGTGTGCTGAAACCCTCCCAGATGAAGGATCCCCCACCCTCCATTTACCCACTCCATGTGCTGGGATATTCTTTTGACAGCAAGGCGCTGTGTCTGAAGAACTACAGAAGAGCTTGTTTTCCTGTGGGCCAGTCCCAGTTTCCTAGATCCTGTTTTTAGGGAACCCTGACCTTTTCTCTGGGGTTACTCTAATGTGGGTTAGCCTGTCCCTCCCACAATTGTTCCTTATTTGGAAAGCTCTGTAATTTTCCAGACTCTGATTGTATGTCTCAAGACACAAAGACATTCCTCTTCAGCAAATTAGGAATGTGTAGCTGTTGTTGCTTTTTCGGTGCCACCACTTTTCTTTCCATTACCCATGTTTGTTCTTCCCTCCCTCCCTTTTCTTAACCATCTTTCAGTTTCTTGAAAATAACAAACACATTTCTTCTCTTGCTATTTTTCTAAATTCTATTTCTGATAGGAATGTTTTTCCTAGGTTTCTATTGCTTTTAGGATCCTCCCCTTTGCTGGCTGTCTTGCCCAATATTCAAATATTCCTCTCTGTTTTCTAGGATCTGCAACTTATGCTAGGACTTATTTATGTGAACTGGTCAACAAGCTGGTTAACAGGGTTTTTTTTTTTGCAGTTGTGATGACACATTCTGCTAGTTACCACATGCCACCTCCCAGACACCGTGTCTTCTTTTGAAAAGGTCATGCTTTTTTCCTTTTCAGTTGTCCTTGAAGAGCTGATCTTCAGTTTCAGAAAAAATTAACATAGCAGCAAACTTGGTACAGTGTCTCTTTACATAGAAATGTTTATGGTCCCCAGTATAAAAAACAAAATCTTGTAGCAAGAAGGCTAAGCTAAAATTTCTCTTATTGGTAATCTGTTTTTTCATGAGACACTGAATTTTGTAATTTTCTTCAGCTGCATTCTGAAAAATACATAATTGTATAGTTTTCTCTCAAATTGTAGATGGTCCAGAAACTGGATTAGCCCCCAAAACAAATGTTCAGAAGCCTCTATAAAGCCTTAGGGAGAATTTCATGAATAAATCTGAGAGAAATAATCTCTGTATTGTAGCCACATAAATGGTTGGTCTTGATATACTAGGTTTATTGGCTGTTGAGAAGTTGGCCATGATACACACTACCCAGAGATGATGATGAAAAACTTGTGTGCCATATGCTTGCTTGAGGTTGGATTTGTCATTGTTGGTTTCTGTTGATTTCAGTATATTTGATCCCCCTCCTTAACTTCTAGTATTTCAACTGAGGTTTTGCTGTATGTTGCTAAATGCCTATGAGTGCTTGCCTTTTTTATATGCATAGAGGACGTGCTGTCAATATGTTCTTTATAAGGCAGCAGATTTGGATCTTTCAAATCTTACCCTGGAAATAATTGACACAGTTTTATTGCAACCCTGTTGCCATGTGTGCTAAAAAATGTAAGAGTTGTGAAAAAAAGAAGGCAACGTGTACATTGTATTCTTGAAGACTTTCGCAGCCAGGATCCAATGGTTGTTGTAGGTTTTTTGGGCTTTTTGTCCGTGTTCCAAACACCAAAGTGTACATGTTTGTATTCTGCACTACAGCAAAGAGCTAAGATGGGTAAATAACTGGAATGCCAAACTTGGACCCAGAAGATATGAATTCAAATCCTTGATCAGCTGCTTTTTGTGCCTCACCCTAACCAACTCTGCAGGTTTGTTGTGGGGATAAAATAAGAATATCCCATAGATTGACATGTTAAGCACTTTGAGATAGAGTATAATACAAATGTGGTGCATAACAATAAAATACTCAGTTTGGGCCTAAATCATAAATTATCCATTTATAAGGAATTCCTTACATAGGTAAATTATAAAGTTGTACATTTCCTCAGTGTTGAGCAAACAAATTAGTTGGAAATGGGAAAATTGAGTGTGTAAAAACACACTTTTTGATAGAGCTTTTTGCCTTGTTTTAGAGTCAGTTAGCAGTTAGAGATTCATTATGTTCAATTTGGCGTAAGAGACACCAGGTGAAGCCCAGTGCCTCTCAGAAAGCACTGTTGATATTTTTAGACCGTGGATAAGTGAATCAGCGGATATCGATCCCGTAGATAAAGGGGTTCTCCCGTAAAGGCTTTTGCAGAACAGAATCCTGACCGAATCTTTCCATGATTAAAAAGAAATAAAGTCCAAATCATATTGAGCAAAATCCTATTGGCACAGTTGCACTAGTTCCAGGCACTTTTGATCCCCACTTCCACCTGTGAGGTTCCCTAGGGTTTCCTTTTGCCCTGGGGAAGACTTTCAGGAGCTGGGGGGGGGGCTTTAATAGTAGAAGGTCATCACTGGATCTATACTGGAAGCCCCAATCCCCGCAGCATCAGTCTGGCAATAATGTTTGACTGTTAAAGTCTCCCCCAAATCTCAGGACTACCAAAGGCTTCCCCAGAGAGCCTTGGAACCTAAATGGGAGGGGGGGGGAGGAGGGAGATTTTAAAAAAGGATTGTTCTTTAGTCGTGTCCGACTCTTCGTGACCCCATGGACCAGAGCACGCCAGGCCCGCCTGTCCTCCACTGCCTCCCGGAGTTTGGTCAAATTCATGTTGGTCGCTTTGGTGACACTGTCCAACTATCTCATCCTTAAATAGGGATAGGAAGCTTTAAATTAATTATTTCAATGTCCGGATCTAGTTTATACTAGATTTTGCCAGATATAAATTATTTGGACTTATTTTCTTTTTAGTCACAGAACAATTTAACTAGGATTCTGTTCTGTGCCATTTTGCTTTGTGGGAAAAGATTTCTGTAGAACCTCTTAATGACATATTGGGATTTTGAAAAAGGACAACTATATACCATTCTGTTCCCAGTTTTTACCACATAAAGGGCTCAGTTCGATTGTTAGTTTCACTTGATTCATGATTCAAGTATTTGCTTTGTTCATTGGGTCTACTTTGATTTAGCCTTTTAAATGTGTTTTCATATAATAAATGTTGCTGGAGACACAGATTTCTGGTGTTAGGATTTTCTGCTTATGGCAAGTTTCTTCTAAATGGAAATAACAGTAGAGAAATATAATAGCAGAAATAAAGCTATTGGATGGTTTTTGAACTTGTGCTAATTTTGTTGAATTGCTTGAATAATGGTGCCTTAATGAAACAGCCATAGAAACAGTTATTATTGTATTGATAACTCCTAGAATAGATCAAACAAAGATGGTGTTGTTAGTTGTAGTTAATCAGCTATGAAAACTCTGGAAAATAATTTGCAAGTGCTTTACATATTTTTAAATAATCCATTACTCTTAAACAAAGCTATACCAATGATACCACTCTGATGGCAGAAAGTGAGGAGGAATTAAAGAACCTTGTAATGAGAGTGAAAGAGGAGAGTGCAACATCAAAAAAACTAAGATCATGGCCACTGGCCCCATCACCTTCTGGGAAATAGAAGGGGAAGACATGGAGGCAGTGACAGATTTTGTTTTCCTGGGCTCCATGATCACTGCAGATGGAGACAGCAGCCACAAAATTAAAAGACGCCTGCTTCTTGGGAGGAAAGTGATGAAAAATCTTGACAGCATCTTAAAAAGCAGAGACATCACATTGCCAACAAAAGTCCGAATAGTCAAAGCTATGGTTTTTCCTGTTGCGATGTATGGAAGTGAGAGCTGGACCATAAAGAAAGCAGACCGCCGAAGAATTGATGCCTTTGAATTGTGGTGCTGGAGGAGGCTCTTGAGAATCCCCTGGACTGCAAGGAGAACAAACCTATCAGTTCTAAAGGAAATCAACCCTGAATGCTCACTGGAAGGACAGATCCTGAAGCTGAGGCTCCACGACTTTGGCCATCTCATGAGAAGAAAAGACTCCTTGGGGAAAAAACTTGATGTTAGGAAAGTGTGACGGCAAGAGGAGAAGGGGACGGCCGAGGATGAGATGGCTGGACAGTGTCTGCGAAGCAACCAACATGAATTTGACACAACTCTGGGAGGCAGTGGAAGATAGGCGGGCCTGGCGTGCTCTGGTCCATGGGGTCATGAAGAGTCGGACACGACTAAACAACTAAATGAACGAACGAACAATACCAAAGATAAACTTTTTATTACTGAAGATTCAGGAACTGAGTCCTGTGGAAATGACTTGTCCCAGGCTGTAGAAGATACCAGTGATAGTGGTAACATTAGAGCCCAAGTCATACAAATAAAGAGCCAATTATTTTAAGAGTACATTATGTGTTCTTCTCAATGTGGTGGTGTTAGGTTGGATAGTTCAGTGGTTTTAGGTAAACATTGGGAGTTTGATTCCCCACTGTGCCTTCTTGCCGGGCAGGACTCCATAGAGTTTCTTCCTGCTCTGCAGTTCTAAAATTATTATTATAATACTCGTAGAAGATATATGGTGTCCTGTGCCCCTTAAAGACTAAAAGGTTCCATTTGGCATGAAATTTCATGGACTTCGCGGGGTGGGGCGTGAGGGAAGGAGTCTCTAAAATCATACATCAGATACAACCTTTGTCTTTAAGCTGCTCCAAGGAGTTTTGCTGTTTTAAGGTGTCAGCCTTAAAATGTACATCAAAAAGTAACTAAAATTGTTTCTCAAAATGCCCACTTGATCTGCTGTGATGTACTATGTAACTCATGGTAAAAGAACATAAATACTGTAGAATCAACAGCATGAATGCTATATGAAGTGTGGGTAGTAGCAGATTTTAGAGTGGTATATGTGTTGGGTGTTTTAGAAATGGTTCCACAGAGAGGGGTGGAGGTAAATGGAAGAGCAAATGGGAAGCGCTTAGCAATAGACTGTAAACCAGACTGATTTGGGAACATGAAGTAGATAGAAGCAGCTATGGAAAAAAGCCTCACACACTCTAATCCCCATGAGAAGGGGGATGTTTGCAAAGCAAATTTTGCAAGATGTCAGCTTAATAATGGCCAGTGTATGAGTAATAATGGGCAGTTATGTAATGTGACCCAGCCTGCCTGTGCCTAGGCCCCACTTCTATTCAGAGGAGAATCCATCTTTCTCTGCATGACAATAAAGGCGCAGGGTGTGGGGGCCTGGAATGTTGTTATGCTCAGCCCTGTGCTTCTCCCAGCAGAAGAAGGGAGAAGATCTAATTTAGAGAAGAGCTGGCTGATGTCTAGTTGCAGTTAACATAAGAAGAGAGATCAGCCCGACCAGTAGGTTGGGAAGGAGCAAAGAAGGGGAAAAAGAAGGGCAGAAGTGCGGATGCTATGCAAACTCAGGATGAACAGCAGGGCTTTTCTTTTGCCTGATCTTTTTCTATACAGTATTTGTTGTCATCCTACAGAGCGAGTCACCTAAATTCCTACCTTACAGACAGGGATTCCAGTTCTTTTTGAACTCTGGGCTATGATTTACACCAGGTCTGAGTTGGGCCATTCATCAGAGTCTGTCTTAGGCTCAGACGCAGAAAGAATATTGTTGGATGAAGTGGAATTTGATGGTATAATGACTAAAATGTTGAGCCTAATGGAGTGGTAAGGATGACTCTGCAAGTCAACGCAAGAGTGATGTTGAATCGTGGTGGGAAGTCCTCATCTCACTGCCATTATTGGTTGTGCTGATGATTGCATGCATTTTCCATGTCTCTTGGAGGAAGGATGGAATACTAATTTATTATATGGATAGATAAATGAATTTGATAGTGATGAAGCGCCTTGCGTAAAAGAAAAATACAGTATGCGGAAGGAACTGAGTCTGTAAGGAACAGGCTTAGAATAACAGCTAGAACCATTCTAGGTAGTAAGAATATGCAAAGTGCCTGGTATTGGATCCCAGATATTGATATATTGCGAGTAAATCTGCTTTTAATGATTTTCTCTGTGTTGTGCTACTGGTTTAGTTTAAAAACATTAAAAAATCTTGTGCCATTTCAAGTGTTGTTTGGCATAAAAGGTCCTGCATTGTAGCCCACTTGAAATGGACTATTGTCCATGAACATGTGTACCAAATAAATCTTTTTTTTATCTTTTCAGTGCTGCAAGGCTATTCAGCCCCCCCCCCCCCCCAATACAGACTACTGTGATCGTTTGTTTTCAGTCCCCCATAGATTGCAGGGGCAGCCATAGTATGTGTATAAAAGTTATCTCATCTCCTTAACTTACTGTCTGTCTGCCTCTTCTTTCTGCAGCCTTCTATTGGTGTAGTGTGCAGCAGCTGGGCAGCTAACTGGCTTATTGTATATTGTGGTCATATGACTGTGTTACAGAAATACCTGTTCCCGCTGACAGCTGCTTACAGGGCCCAATTCAAAGTGTTGGTTTTAACATTTAAAGCCTTGAATGGCTTGTGATCTGCCTATATAAGGGACAAGTTGTCTGTTATGAATCTGTCTGGATCTGAAGATCATGAGGAGAGGCTTTAAGAATACCAACAGTTGCAGAGGCTTGGCTAATAAGAACACAGGAAAGGGCCTTCTGTGCAGCAATGGAGTTGTAATAAGTTTCTTCATATTTAAGAATGACGTAAAACACATGTTTTAAAATTGGCATGTGATCTCTTCTGCAGTTCTTTTAAATTCTACTTAATCAATGCTAATGGTTTTCATGGTGGGGATGGCTTTACTTGATTTTAATGATTTTTTGGTTAAATTTGGTTTTATTTATTTTTATTCCTTTGTGAGGATCATAAGCTGCATTGCGCACTAGTAGTGGAAAGGTGGGGTACAGATAATAATAATAATAATAATAATAATAATAATAATAATAATAATAATAATAATAATAATAATAATAATAATTATTATTATTATTATTATTATTATTATTATTATTATTATTATTATAGACTGTTGTAGTCCTAAATATTATTTGTAATGGATTCCATCATTCAGTCTGATTCAGTCAGAAAGATGAACTGTATCTTGGAACCTTGTTAGGATGAATAGTTTCTCTAATTCTTTTATTATGGACGTTGCTTTATAAATCTTTTCCTTGCTTGTCTGGTTCTGCCTTGTTTTGCATAGTACTGTTAGGAGCCCTGTAATCTTCCCAGTGGCAACTGAACTACAAAATCAGCATATACTTTATAATAAAGTATGCTGAGAGTTAAAGTTTTCATTTACAATGTAGTAACTTGTGGCCTTTGTGGTTGTCAAGAAAAAAAGTTGGAAATTTGGCATTTTCAAAGAATAATTATGTATTTTCCTATTTCCCCTTCTTTTGGAAGGCTGCCTGCCTTGTCATTTATGGAAAACATCCCCTACATATATCCCTCCTAGTTAAGTTAACCCCCCCATTGTATCAACATGACTATTTTGTAGTAAGACATAACGTTAAGAAAATTCTAAAGAAAAGATCGGTAACAGGAAAAAAAGTTCTGTAAAACCCAGATGAAACTATCAGATTTAAAGCTAGGCCATGCCAACAGCTCGGGTGCAGTAATTGCCTGTTAGTGACAAATCAGAATGTGGTGGGTCTCCATAGAAAGCATCCCATTTTGCCAGTGTTGGAATTTTTTGTGCAGTGTGTTTAAGAGCTCCCTGTGTGCCTGGGTTTCATTTAGTCCTGGGTCTCTTGGTTATTCTGTGATCTTTTGTGCCTGCTGAGGAAATTGCTGATTCTCACGGCTGCTGTAATCAAACAAACTGCACCAGAGCAAAGACAGAGTTCTGACTCCTGTCCTCTGAAGATGCCGGCCACAGAGACTGGCGAAACGTTAGGAAGAAAACCCTTAAGAACACAGCCAAACAGCCCGGAAAACCCACAACAACCATCGGATCCCGGCCATGAAAGCCTTCGAGAATACATTGTACAGTGGTGCCTCACTTGACGAGGATAATCCATTCCAGCAAAATCGCTGTAAAACGAAATCCTCGTCAAGCAAAAATAAAAAACCCATTGAAATGTATTGAAAACCAGTTCAATGCGTTCCAGTGGGCTAAATACCTAATCGTCCAGCGAAGATCCTCCATAGGGCGGCCATTTCCGGTGCCTGTAAAGCGAAAAATGCCTCCTAAAAATAGCAAGGAGTCCTTTTGCACAGCAGGCGGCCATTTTGAAACCCGACAATCAGCTGTTTTCAGATCGTCGTAATGTGAAGAATCGGTTCCCGAAGCAGGGAACCAATCACTGTAAATCGATTTTTGGCCATTGAAGCATCGTTTTGTGATCGCAAAAGCAATTGCAAAAACCTCACTTTCAAGTGGATTTGTCGTTTAATGAGGTAATCGTTAAGCGAGGCACCACTGTATTTGATTTAAATAATTTTTTAAAAATAAATAAATCATGATTCAAATTGATTTAAAAGTCCCTGATTTTTTAAAATCTACCCTGCTTATTTTCCAGTTAATATGCCAGAAAGATGAATAATTATTTATAGCATAAACATTTTCTATCTAGCTTTGGAAGGAAGAGGATCTAAGCACTTTCCAAGGACAGCACTGCACAATTTAGGACCCACCCGCCAAACCAAAGACAACTCACTAGTTATCTAAACACTCCATTCACCCTCTTTCTTTGCTGTCTCAGACACAGAGTGTGAAGAGAAGAGGAGTGTGAAGCCGTAGTGCATGTTGTTTGGATTTTCTGGGGTCACACGGTGTGAAAACCTGCGCATAAATAATACACATAGCAAATTGGTTCAGAAGGAAGGTTTTGAAAAAGACTTCTTTGAGCTGTTTGAGTTTCCAGGAAAGAGAACATATTCATTATCCAGACAGCTGGCTGTTCAGGGTCACAACCACTGCAGGTTGGAACTGAGCTGCTGCTGCATTTCCTGTCCTGTGGCAAAGGTAGCGTTCATTCCTGAGTACCAGGCCCCTTTCCAAACTGCATCAAATTCCTAAACTCCAAGCCAGCATTATATTGCTCTGATGATAAATCTTCGCAGTTTTAAGGAAGCTTGGAAAAAATCAGAATTATGAGCTTAGGCTGTTTTTGTTCTCAAATTTCCCACATAATTTTGGAGTCTGGAGCCATACAAACCTAGGAGTGGAGGATCACATTTGACTTCCCTTCAGCTTAGTTGTTGCCAGATCCTGCCTCATCCCCAGCCTCACTGCATGCAGCTCCTCCATTATTCCTACTTCCCCTTCTGTAGTTTCATGTACATTGTGGTGGCTTAAAATCCTAAACAACCAAATCAGGGAGCTGGACAAGGGACAGATTGGATTTGTCTTCAGTGTGGAAGGGATGGTCACTCTTGAATTGGCCTTTTCAGCCACACTAGACGCTGTTCCAAGTCCTCCATACAGAGCACGTTACCATCGTCTCCCGAGACTGAAGGATGCCTAATGTAAATGTGACTAATAATCCTAAAGAAGCCTCTTGGCTCAGTGGTTAAACCGCTGTACTGCAGCTCACAACCTGGGGTTCAATCCCAGGTAGCCGGCTCAAGGTTGACTCAACCTTCTATCCTTCCGAGGTCGGTAAAATGAGTACCTAGCTTGCTGGGGGGGGGCAATGTGGGGGGCAATGTGTAGCCTGCATAATTAAGTTGTAAACCGCCCAGAGAGTGCTTGAAGCGCTATGCGGCGGTATATAAGCAGCACACTTTGCTTTTTGCTAAGAATCAGAGACTCTAAATCTGAAAGAGGGGCATATGGACAGACCACGGGGCTTGGCTTTGTGAGACAACATGGTGCTGTAAATACTCAGCTTATAGTAGCCGAGGCAAAGGGACTGCAGGCGAGGAATCTTGGGTCCAGACCTCCACTGGATACCTTTGGCCCAATCACTATCTCTAGTGTTCAGAGTCCTGAGGCTGAAGTCAGGCAGGTTGCCTTTAACTCCTTGAGAGAAGGGTGAAATATGTTTTAAAATGCAATAACAAACTGAGCATTAAACAGCTGTTATTTGTGTGAATTTTTCCTTTACAGTATTTGATAAAATAAATGTTAATTCTCTCAATGGTTAACCCTGCATAAATGCTAGGTGTCTGACTCTCAGTCCTTTCCTGTTCAGTAATCACCAGCTGTCTCCTGGCTTCTGCTCAGATTCCCAGTTTTAGGAGAAGGAAGCAGAATTCCCAGTTTCTCACGTCTACTCTAGACTGACTTTGGCCCTGACAAAAAGTCCCCGTTGGCCATGCCCGAGAAACCTGGGCTGGGAAGCCTGCCCCTCCTGTAAACATTCTGCTGTGGGGCTACAGTCCCTTGTTAAAAAAAAAAAAAAATCCAAGCCAAAGTCCTTCTGCTAGTGGGGCATAGTGGTGGTTGGGTAAATTTCCCCTCCTCTCTCCAGCTGGTGTTTCAAGTTTTAAGATCTAACCAGCCCCTTGGTCTCAGCTGTTGAGTGAAAATGAGTACCTCATGTAATTGCTGGTTTGATGATTAAGCCAGTGTTGCTTAATTATCACCCAGTTTTCTTAGGTGAGTTCACGGCTGAGCATTGCAGAACATTGCAGAGACGAGAACAAAGAAAGCGCTGCTGGAATTCCCATCCCGCCGGCCAGACGCTGCTGGTATTTGGCAGCCTTCTGTTGTGCACATGTGCATGGAGGAAATGTGTTGACACGGGCAGATCAGTCGATTGATTTATTTTTATTGTGTGTCCTGTTTGAAATTTGTGCCAGGGGCCTCTGTCATCCAACCAGACACATTTTCCAAATAGAAAAAAGGACTGCAGCACGTTAAGCTGGGGATCCCATCAAGTGGCTGTTGTTACACTCTCCCCTTCTTTCCCTGACAGCCTACCCATGGTTTGTATCCCAAACTGACATTTTGTTTGCTGGCGATTTTCTAGAGCAACCCCTTGGTTTGCTTCATGTGGTTGGCTAATTCCCTCTGGTGGTTGAAAATTGACTCTGTGGAGAATTGAGAGAGAATGTGACAACAGTGTTGTCTGATGTGCGGAATGACTTATTTGCTTTACTAATTTTTCCCATGCTGCCTGTCTGGTTAAGCGGCTGGGCTGCTTTGCTTCAGAGCTCCAGGCCCTGCCTTGCTGACTCTGCCCAACATCTGCCAGCCAGCTCCTTAAAACAGTCAGGAAGATTCTGTCTTTGAATTTATTTGGCGCCTCTCTGGAGTACCTGGCCTGTGTTTTGAGCAGAGCTATTTGATGCCAGCTGTGCTGGCCTTGCCATTAAGTACAGTGAAGAGATTGCCTCTAGTGGCAAATGCTGGAGGGCTTTGGTGGCCACATCCTGACTTCTCCTCTAGCCTTAGTTGCCTGTTCCCATGTACAGTATATGCCGCATAGCTTGTTCCAGGGCTGCAAAACTAGCCTGCAGCCTCCAGTGTGATGAAGGACACCATCCAATTGTTGCTGTTGAAGTAAGATCTAATTGCCAGTCTGGTTGGTTTTTGTTCTTGGAATGGATGGGAGGTGCCTTCCTTTCCATTTCTCAGGTACCGAGCGTTGTACACGTCTCCATTCAAATCCTGTCTCACACCTCACCTTTTCTTAGGAAGGCTTTGGCTTAAACTCTGTCCGTTAACTAAAAGAAGACCTATAGATGAGCTCATTCTCCCATCATTTTTTCCCTTGCCTTTCTCCTTACAATCGTCAGGCTTCCTGGAGGAGGACTTAATCGTTGGATAGGGCAGCCAGATGGTGGATGCCATTGCTGCAGGTTCGCCATACTTTTTAGCACTGGAAGAACGGAGTAATGATCATCCGGGTGTTTGTGCAAGGTAAAAATTGTCTTTAGTCAGCTGGGTTTTCTATAGTCGAGAAGACTGTTGTTTCAAGAACAGGATATGTAATACTTATAAAAATGTGAAAGATCAGGTTAGTGGCATATGGCTCGAAAGTTCTTTTTTCTTTCTTTCATTGTTTCTAACCCCTTACATATGGGTGAATAGAAGAATGACTGTACTGGAGTTAAGGTTTTAATCACCCAGCTCTCTCTTATGTGGTGCACATCTGTGCTCAGCTGGTCTCTGTACTGTATAAGAAACCTTCTGATTTGCCTGGCAGAGCACCATGCCTTACTGTGTATTACTGGAGTGATAGACTTTCCAGTTCTAAAAAGAAGAGCTTCAGATTCTGTACATTTTGTTGGTTTTTGAGGGGACAATCTAGACCAGATTTGCACTATCGGCAGCTTCTGCCCTGCAAATAATTACTAGCCTAGTCTGTGTGCCAGCTTTGGCCTTGTTGAACCAGTGAGTCATCCTCCCCATTTCCTTACATGGAGGAGCTTGGCTTTCTGGTTTATCCTGAACTCTCTTGTGCTGTTCTTAAACTAATGATGAAGCTATCACAAAGTTTTTTGATCTTTCCATGCATCTTCAAGATTAGTTTCTGGCTTTGTTTAGATCTTGGCTGATTGCTGTTTGGAACATACTCATCTGCTGCAAACAGATGTTAATAGTGTGTTCTCTGGAAGGACGCATTGGATAACTGAAGACTTTAGAAATAATTTTATAAATAAAGTTCTGCTCTCTGATGCCGAGAGGCCTTCTCTATCCAGCAGTATTCTGTTGACAAATTTGATTGAAGTATACCTGAGAAGAGTTGGGGTTTGCTCAAACAAAACCTCCATTGATACTGCAGAACTTATCACCATAAAGAAAGTTTAACTATAGTTTGACCTGGTGTTTGAAGTGGTGGGCCATAACTTTGTATTTGCCAGCAAACCAAAACCCATGATTTAAGGTCAGCTTGCAAACTATTATTTTGTGCTAGCTACGACTTGGCATTAATTGCATTATGTCTAATATCTGACGTTACATCTATTTGCTATTGTATTACCATCAACAAGATCAGACTAGATCAGATTGAAAGCTCTTTAATCTCTCTAGACTGAGAGCAAAGACCAAAGTCCAAATGAAATGCATGCGGGACTTCCTCTTTGCAGATGATGCAGCCATTGTTGCCCACTCTGCTGAAGACCTCCAACAACTCATGAATCGTTTTAGCAAAGCCTGCCAAGACTTTGGACTAACAATCAGCCTGAAGAAAACACAAGTCATGGGCCAGGGCGTGGACTCACCTCCTTCTATTACCATCTCCACACAAGAATTGGAGGTTGTTCATGACTTTGTGTATCTTGGCTCAATCATCTCTGACACCCTCTCTCTAGATGTCGAGCTGGATAAACACATTGGCAAAGCAGCTACCATGTTCTCTAGACTCACAAAAAGAGTATGGCTCAATAAGAAGCTGACGACACATACCAAGATCCAGGTCTATAGAGCCTGTGTCCTGAGCACACTCCTGTACTGCAGTGAGTCCTGGACCCTCTGTGCACGGCAGGAGAGGAAGCTGAACACCTTCCATATGCGTTGCCTCCGACGGATTTTTGGTATCACCTGGCAGGACAAAGTTCCAAACAGAGTAGTCCTAGAACGAGCTGGAATTTTCAGCATGTATGCATTACTGAAACAGCGACGTCTATGTTGGCTTGGGCATGTTGTGAGAATGGCTGATGGTTGGATTCCAAAGGATCTCCTGTATGGAGAATTAGTGCAGGGAAATCACCCCAGAGGGAGATCACAGCTGCGATACAAGGATATCTGCAAGCGGGATCTGAAGGCTTTAGGAATAGACCTCAACAGATGGGAAACCCTGACAACTTAGCGTTCAGCCTGGAGGCAGGCGTTGCATCACGGCCTCTCCCAATTTGAAGAGATCCTGGTCCAGCAGGCTGAGGCAAAGAGGAAGTCACAAAAGCAGCAAAACCAGGGAGCTGGACAGGGGACAGATCATATTTGTCTTCAGTGTGGAAGAGATTGTCACTCTCAAATTGGCCTCCTCAGCCACAGTAGACGCTGTTCCAAGTCCTCCATACAGAGCACATTACCATAGTCTTTCAAGACTGAAGGATGCCTAACCTAACTAACCATCAACAACTACTGTGCCTTAAGGCAGCGGTCCCCAACCGTTTTGGGACCGCGGACTGGCTGAGCCTCTGAGGGAGGCGGGGCATTCCCTGTGCACTCTCAGACAGCGCCGGAGTGAACGCTCCCCCACCTCTTTGCACATACGCAGGAGCGCCTGCATGTCTGCCTGCGCCCATCCACCCCTTCACACAGGCGTTCGGGTGCATGCATGAAGGGGTGGGGGAGCGCTGACGCTGGCGCACACGTGCCTGCGCAAAGCAGCTGTGGGGAGGGGAGTGAATGCAGGGGGGGAGGTCTGTCTTCATGGCCCGGTCTGGCTTAGGCTACGGGCTGGCACTGGGCTGCAGACTGGGGGTTGACGGCCTCTGCCTTAAGGCACAGTTTGGAATGCTGAGTTGTTGTTGTTTGTTTAGTCGTGTCTGACTCATGGACCAGAGCATGCCAGGCCCTCCTGTCTTCCACTGCCTCCCGGAGTTGGGTTAAATTCATGTTGGTTGCTTCGATGACACTGTCCAACCATCTCATCCTGTCGTCCCCTTCTCCTCCTGCCTTCACACTTTCCCAACATCAGCGTCTTTTCCAGGGAGTCTTCTCTTCTCATGAGATGGCCAAAGTCTTGGAGCCTCAGCTTCAGGATCTGTCCTTCCAGTGAGCCCTCAGGGTTGATTTCTTTTAGAATTGATGGGTTTGTTAAAGGAAAAAAGTAGAGAAACAGAACTAAACCATGACACAACACTTTTGGAAGTCCACTGCCACTATTTTAACTTAATACTGTAGTGTTTTAATGCTGTATTTGTTTAATTGAGTTTTATTGTTACAATTGTCTGTTTTTATAAAACCAGATAAATAAATTGAATAAATAAGAAACTAAACCAGTCATAAGATGTGTTCCATCAAATGTGTTGCCCAAAATATCTTCTTTCTAGCCGTTAACCACACTTCATTTTAGACAGCAAAGGAAACTCCTCATCTGGAAGCTATCAGTTAATTTTTCTCATCAAATTTTTATCTGTGTTTATCTGTATTTCAAGCAATTATTCTCTCCTCTGTCAGGTTTTATTTTCCTTTAAATCTACTCTAGTATTCCTGCCTTTTCTGAAAATGTTTCCAACTCGAAGGCTGAAGTTTTGCACTTTGTGAGAACAAACCATTTTCTCCTCAGCCACTTGCATTCTGTTGAGCAGCAGTGTGTGGCTTCTCCACAATGGACCCAATGATTTGAGGCAGCTTCTGAGCCGTTCTCGTCACTGTTACAATATACAGTAATTCCCTGATAATTAAGGAAATAGCTGACAGTGTGCAAAATGATGGAATGGTTGGGGCTTTCTTTGTGCCTGGTGAGATCACTAGTTTAATCGAAGAAACATTTTGAATGGATTGTTCATCGTTGCAAGTGAGTGGACTCATCCTGTTTGTTGCATAGCTCCAATAGCAGTTTTTCCTTCCACCAAGGAGAAGTCAGACCTTGTACCTAGGCTATTATAGGCCACTGTGGGTCCTTTTAAGGAGAAAAGCAGGATAAAAATATTTTAAATAAATAGGCTTTAGTTGTCATTACCATTGTAAATAATACCTCCACTCTTCCTGGCTGCTAATAAATCCTGTGTACCAGATGGTCTTGTCTTGCTAAAGCGGATGTGATCCTTGGTGCCCAAACAACTTGGCTTCCATTTCTGCCTCTTAACCTTGTGTTTATCCTGTTTCCCCGAAAATAAGACCTAACCTGAAAATAAGCCCTAGTATGGTTTTTCAGGATGCTTGTAATATTGGCGCAGTGGTTAAAACGCTGTACTGCAGCTAAAACTGTGCTCACGACCTGGGGTTCAAATCCCAGGTAGCCGGCTCAAGGTTGACTCAGCCTTCTATCCTTCCGAGGTCGGTAAAATGAGTACCCAGCTTGCTGGTGGGGCAATGTGTAGCCTGTATAATTAAATTGTAAACCGCCCGGAGAGTGCTTGTAGCGCTATGGGGCAGCATATAAGTCCAATAAATGAATGAATGAATGAATAAATGAATGAATAAATGAATAAATAAATAAATAAATAAATAAATAAATAAATAAATAAATAAATAAATAAATAAATAAATAAATAAATAAATAAATAAATAAATAAATAAATAAATAAGCCCTACCCAAAAAATAAGCCCTAATTAAGTGAAACCCCACCCTCCACCATTGTGCAGCAACCAGAAGATGACATGACTGTAAAATAAAACATCCCCTGAAAATAAGCCCTAATGCATTTTTTGGAGCAAAAATTAATATAAAGCCCTGTCTTATTTTCGGGAAAACAGGGTAGTAAAGATCCTTCTATGCTTGTGCTGGAATGCAACATCCAGTATCTCTCAGCCACCTTTCATTGTGCTCTCTGGATATGTTGGATTGTTACCTCCAGTTATACCTATACTAGCAGGATTATTCTGGGAGTTGTAGTCTAATGCAGTGGTCCCCAACCTTGGGCCTCCAGATGTTCTTGGACTACAGCTCCCAGAAGCCTTCACCACCAGCTCTGCTAGCCAGGATTTCTGGGAGTTGAAGTCCAAGAACATCTGGAGGCCCAAGGTTGGAGACCACTGGTCTAATGCATCTGGGGAGCACCAGATTTGGGAAGTCTGCTTTGGCTTGGGGGGGCGGAGTTCGTAAAAGTGTCAGCCCTTAATGAACAGCCTGAAAGGGACATGAACTTCCTAAGTAATAAAGCAGCCCACACAGCCCACTGAATCTTAGCTGTTTACATGGAGTACAATTCCTTCTGCCCTAAAATGCTTCTGTCAAAATGTAGCTCTGGGAAGATGTGAATTGGCCAATCGTGCAGAGTTTTTCCATTTGGCACCTTGCTATTTCATACAGTTGTTCACTTGGTAGTATGTAGCTTGCTTCATAACACTTGACGTCATTTTAATTGGATTGGAGTTGCCCTTGCTGTCTAAGGTAAAGTGATAAACGCTTGGAGAGTGTTTGTTTTAGGCTGTGATAACACTTTGGTGGAACACTCTTCTCAAGGAAGATGTTGGTGTGTTGTTTTCTCTTTTAGTACTTTGCAAACTGCCATGGAAACTTTTGCTTGAAGAGTTTTATAAAACTCAGACACATGCCTGCACAGTGTATATGTACAGTATTTATTAATCTGTCTGTGTAGATGTGCCTCTGCTGTATCTAAGACTGAACAGAAGAGGAAACTTTAGTCCTTGCATTTGGATCGTTTGAAGGCTTCAGGCGCTAGGCAGTATATTTGCCTGTCTCCAAAGCTCTCGGCACTGTGGAGCATTGATGTATCATTATTTAAGGCAGCCACAAAGAGTCTGTGGAATTCAGCCTAATCCTGCCTATGTGGCCATTCCACTTGGGCATGGTCCCTTTCATGCTATACTCACCCTTAGCTGTGATGTGAGTCAGAGTCTCGAGGTTCCTGACTCAGAAGACTTTGCCTGCTGCTTAACCTCCTTTAGTTATACATATGCATGTAAGAGAGAGAAGAGTACCGTAAATTGTTTGTCAGAACTCGCTCCTGACGCTCCATCACAGTCTCTGATGCTTTGGGTCCCCGTTTCAATGCAGCATGGGTAGAGCTTAACATCAAAAATTAAATCTGTGTTGCACCTGTAGGCCCAACCTACTTTGCATGCAGATTCGGTTCATGCTTTGTTCTGCAGCCAGATCTAAATGCCAGGTGGAAATGGAACCTATGTTTGAAATGGCGAAACCCCAAGCAAGGTAATACTCCAGGTCATACACACTTGGCAAAGCAGTGTACTCTGAGAGCTTGCCATTTTTTACTCACACATGGAAGTTTCTATGTTGAGGTCATAGGAATTAATTTCCCATTGTTGCTTTGGTATTATCCTCTCCTCTAAGCTTGGGAGCATCCCAATGAAGTGCTCTTTATTAACTCTGGAAGATACAGTCATTCTTTGATACCTGGAATTTGGCCACCCTGTGGTTCCAGAATATTTTCAGAGGGAGCAGTGAATACAGGCTTTGTGTTCAGCAACTTTTCTTTTTTTAATGATTCAGGATTAGATTTACAGTAATAAGAATTTCTAACTTGTGTGGTATCTTGGTTGCAGTGCTAGACTGTGATATGGAGATGTAGATTCAAGTCCTCACTGTGTCTTGAAACTTACAGGGTGATTTTAGGCTAGTAGTCACTGTCAGCCTGAACTACCTCATATGGTTCTGATTCTAAATAAGGGAGGAGGAGAGGAATGTAAACCACATGGAATTCATTAGAGGAAAGGTAGAAGGTAAATGTAATCAACACATTAAATAGCTGTTCCAACATTGCAGAGAGGAAGTAAGGCAGTGGTTCCCAACCTTGGGTAGTCCAGATATTTTTGGATTGCAACTCCCAAAAATCCTGGCTAGCATTTGTGAAGGCTTCTGGGAGTTGTAGCCCAAGAACAGCTGGAAACTCAAGGTTCGGAAACACCTTTCTTTCTTGAAAGGTCTTTTAGAGTCCTTTGCTGTCGAGGTGTAGGATACCGCTGGGCTTTTGGTAGGTAGCATTAAACCTGGGGAGTGGGGGAATCTGGCCCTAAATACCATGAGTTCTGGCTTCCACCCTGATCAATTGCAAAGCTTCCTTCGAACAGCCATAGTTCAGGTTCCATTGAAGCCCTGCACAACACATAACTCCGAGTGGAGAATTAAGGCCCATCCAGGTATTAGTATACCTGCTTTAGTCTACATTCTTGGAGGGAAGTATCTAGCCTCACCTCATCTGTCTTTTTCTGTGAATAATGACTGCAAAATCTGAAGAGGGGAGGTTCCTGCTTGTGTTTAGAGCCTACACGCAAGTAGGAGCGTCTTCTCTTCAGACTGCTTGGTTAAAGTGTATAGAAGACAAAGGAGAAGATAAAGTAAAGGGCTTCTCTCAAGTGTGCACTTGAATAGTGTTAATTTCCAGGTAACCCAAATTAAAGGCTCTTCTTTATGTATTAAATTTGTATTGTGCCCTTCTACTAAAGGGTGTCTTAAGAAAGAGAGCAAACTTAATATCTTCCTTGGGAATTTGAAGCCAAAATAGCTTGTAACTGCTGTCGGTATACTTTTAGAAAAGTGTAGGAGGAGCTTAATGAGGCATAATCATCATCCAGGGCAGGGAAATTCTGACTGCAGAGATACTGTTGTGGGCAAAAAGTCCAAAGCACTTCAGGTAAGAATCTTTGTGCCCTATTTTTGGCTTGCTTTTGTAACTTAGAATGGCATGTCTGAATTTAGATGTGACGTGCTCCTAAGGATCTGTTGTTTGGGCCCCTTCACTCCTGTTAGTTACTTTTTTTTGCCCACCACTGTACAATTGACAGATTGGTGGCAGTCCAGCTCCATAATGTATAGCTGTGGTCTCCTCCGTAGTATTTTCAGGGTGACCAGCACTCTGCACAGACACATGACAAATTCAGAACTGGGCGGAGAATTTGGAGGTGGCCATAAAAATTTGCATAATTTCTGGTAATTTATGTTTTTCTTCTGAATATTAAAGAAGAAAGATTGGTTTTAGCACTCCTGCCTCAAAAAAAGACGAAGATGGTCTCTAGAAATGTGAAAATAATGGCAGGTGAAATGTCTAAAGCTAGTAGCCTCCCAGTTAGATTTCCATTAGTACTGGATGGAGCTTCATAAGTAACAGAAACAGAATATGCAGTGCCAACCAAGGATCCACATTTGCGTAACCTTAGCCCACAATCTTTTCATGTGGGAGGTATATTTGCTGCCCCTGGCCGTCTTGCACGTTAGTTGACTGTCTCTTTCTAGGATTGGGACTGGCTGGCTCTGATCTGACTGGAGATACCAGTAAGATTGTATTCCTAAACCGGTGCACCTAACCTATTTGAATTTGAAGTTATGGACTCTAATCATTCTGCATAAGGAACGCTTCCAGAGGCTTCAAATATTCCATGAAAGCAAGCAACGAAGACGCATTCAATTAAATTGGTACAACTCTGCCATCTTGTCGTGCTTTATCCGAACCAGGTATTTCTGTTTTTTAATTGAAGCTGCAGAAATGTTGGCCTGATGAGTCCGGTGGTTAGGCAGTTGATTTGTGGTTATTCTTCTCTGAGATGTCCATGCTCTACAGAGCTCAAGGCTCTCTTTTCATTCTCCCTCCTCATCTCTTTTTTTGCCCTCCTACTGAGTTGAGGCTTTTCCAGGAATGAGCTGTTTTGCTAGTAAAGCACATTCCACAACCTCAGCTCTCTTTTGGCAGGAGAAGTTGCCTGCTTTTAAACCAGAGACAGGACTGATTGGAAAGCCTTTTTTCAAGGCTGGCGCTGAAGCAGTCGAAAACAGCTGTAGCAGATTCTCTCTGTGTAGCTTCTCACTTGGTGATTTGTCATGCCTTCACCCCATGAAAGCTTTAAGGAACATGTTAACCCCCCCACCCTGCACAAAGACAAAACAATACATCTGAACGTTTCCTTTACTAAGTTGTTTTGTATACTAATTAACTACTTAGAAGGAGGTTGTGTATGTAAGATTTTCTTTTTTCTTCTGAAAAAAGTTTTATTACTGTTCCATGCTGTCCTTCCTTAGAGATTTATTTTCAGTGTACAGCATTGGTGGCGGAATAAGAGGTTAATTGGTGTCTTGGACATCGGAGCTTTAAACTGGTTGCTAATCCCAACTAGAGTAGAGCCCTTGAATCTGTTGCTGAATGCTAGTAAGTTGTGTGTTCCATTGAAGTAGTGAGTCTTCTCTGATTGATAGTAGGCCTTTATGATCAGATGGAGACCTGACTAGCTTCAGGAATTACAGCTGATTCCAGAGCCTGAAGTATGGCCAAATTTGAGTGAGGGTTTGCCAGTGAGATCGCAACCATTTGTCTGCACTGGAGGGCAAAATAAAGAAGGTGCTGAAAGCCTGTTGCCACCACAGTGGGAATGTTGCAGTTACTTTAATGACTAGGTACAGAACCAGAAAACTGGTCACCAGTGTGGTTCGTGACCACTGTAGCAGCTTCTTATTATCCTAAAAGTATTTTCAGATTTTGCAGAGCATACGGCAGGCTTCTAAGCAGCCAGTCACTTGATTGCCCATGATTAGAATACGGTAGCTTCCAGGCTACGATTTATTTATTTATTTTTTAAAAATCAGATTTAAATCAGAAACTCAGTTTTAAAAATTGTAGTTTAAATTGAGTTTGAAAAAAACACAAATAATTAATTTTTATCCATCCGGCTTGCAAGTCACCAAGATTTACAAAGGTGGTTTGTTATTTTCTTATGCCCCCTCGTGTCTTGTTTCAGTAATATAGTTGTTTGTAGGCTTTTGTGGTTGTTTGTTGGTTAAAAACAGGGATCTGGCAAGTAAGAGGGAAAAAAAACAAGCAGTGACAAAACAAATTTTGCTCCTGTCAATGTAGTATTGAAGCGTCCTGACTTGACAAAAATTTCTGTGGTTTATATGAATGCAGGATGCATGGATGGGTTCAGTTAAAGTTACTAATACAGTGGTGCCTCGCAAGACTATGTTAATTCGTTCTACGAAAATCGCTGTCTTGCGAAAACATCGTCTTGTGAAACGTGGTTCCTCTTTGGAATGCATTGAAATCTATTCAATGCATCCCAGTGGGGAAAAAATTGTTGTCTTACGAAAATCGTCCATAGAAAACATTGTCTTGTGAAATGCAGTTCCCCATTGGAATGCATTGAAATCTATTTAAAGCATTCCAATGGGGGGAAAAATGTCTTGCGAAGCATCAGCCTTAAAAAAAAAAGTCTTGTGAAATGCGGTTCCCCATTGGAATGCATTGAAATCTATTTAATGCATTCCAGTGGGGGGGGAAAGTCTTGCGAAGCATCGGTCTTTTTTTTTTTTAAACCGTCTTGCGAAGCACGGACCCAAACATCGTCTAGCAAAAATTGCCCATAGGAAAAACTGTTTTGCGAAATGCAACACTGATCGTCTTGTGGATTAATCGTCTTGCGAGGCACCACTGTAAATTGTCTGCAATTTATTATTCGCATAGCATATGGAATTCATCTTATAAACAGGAATTCTTGTGTATGTGGAATTCCTAGTGAGAAGAGCCAAGAGTACAGTTGAACCTGGACTACCAACCTACTGAAATTAATTTGAAGACTCTGTGTTGTGCTCCTGCAGTCACTGAGGTACCACTGTCTAGTTGGGATGGGAGAGACTTTGTGGGAGGCTGCTGCTTGAATCTGAAGCTCCTTTTCATTAGCAAGCTGGCAAGGAACGTCCTTTTTACAAAGGCATTCTGTGTGCCATATCACCCTTGAAAAATGAAGGCTGCAGCGCCGTGCATGCTTAATCTAGAGGTAAATCTCACAAACACCGTGCCACTGGTCTCAGGAAACATGCTCATGTTCTGTGTTTATCTACCTGTATGTCTCAACGGTAAAGACGGTAAGAAACGAAAGAAGAGAGAAACTACTGTAAATATATGACTGTCCCCAGTGCTGCTTTAAACCATGGATTGTGTGGCAGTTACGGTGGCTGCCGTGTGTTTGGCATAGTGGCATGAATAACTCTACAACGTGTGGCGACTGATCTTTGACAAAGCATGTTGTTTTCTTCTTCGGCTCTGGCACCACGGCTCTAACAGTACTGTAGTGTATTAACTTCCTTTCATGCCAGTTTTGAAAATGAGCCAGAGCCAAAGTAATATGTGTGCATTTTTGGCAGTTTTTCTGTTGTCTTCTGCATTCATGAGGGTTAGAGACTTGGACATACGTACAACCTTCAAAACTCTTGCTGCCCTCCCCACTCTGGGGCATTGACCCGAAAGATTATACTTGTTCCTTGTGTGTTTCCAGCTGGCAAAGAGACTGTTATTATTTGCTGGGGTGGAAGTAAATTAAAGCAGTTAATTGGAGTGTAGTTGAGAACTTTTAATTTCCTTGCTGTCTGCTAGGGGAAGGTTGAGCCTGGCCAGACTTGTGTACACTTGTGTTCCCCACATATTGAGCCTGTCTGCCCCAAAACTTCATACTGCCCAATAATTGCCTCTCCTTCTTTCCTCTTGTGCCTAAAGAGGGGCTTTAAAATGTAAAAATGCACAGCTACTACTCCACAAGCTCTCAAAGGTCTCCAATCCAGATGTTTTGGTGGCCAAGCTGAAAATAACAGTCCATACTTTTTTCCTCGCTTCTGTCAGAAGATCAGCTCTGAGCTTTGGCTTCATGAAAGCACTGTTTGTTTCATGTGATCTTATAGTCCTGAAAATTTCTGCTTTGATTTTTCATAAAAAAATACAGTATGTGGTGCTTAAACCTGGAAAATCTGTCTGTGCAGTTGAGTGCAGAATTTCTGCAATAGAAGGAAAATACAGAATTAGACACAGAGTACTGTACAGAAACTTTGTGAGGAGTTAGGGTTCTCAATTTTTCTTCTGTGCATGTTGCCTTTCACCCCTACCCTAGTCCAGAGTATATGCAGCTCTGACTTCTGTCTTTCAGATATGTTACATTAATGCATTCTTCCCTGCTTTAATGCCATTTGTGGGTTGGGGGAGAGTGGGATTACAGAGCCAACAATAGAAAGAATTAATTTTTCTATCTGAACAAAACATTGCCAAGTAAATTTGGTGTCTGCAAGAAATCATAGTTTCCCATGATTTATCATTTTAAAGGGAACAGTTTCTGTCAGTGTTGAAAAGAGCTTGATTCTTGCTTATCTCATCGTTTAGGAAGCATTCCAGTTCAGATTCTTGCTTAGTCATGCAGTTTGCACAATGTGGGCAAGTCTATACATCTGTCTTTCTTATATTCTGAGGATTATAAATGAATGCATTTATAGATGAACATAAAAGGAATATTACATGAATCCTATTCCCACCCCATTTAATCATAAATAGCAGTCAGAGATTGAAGGGGGCTTATGCACTGTTAGGAAACATTAGGAAGAAAAACCTTCGGAACACAGCCAAACAGCTCGAAAAACCTACAACAACCGGTAACTCAATACCTCACACCACCTCACATGTTGTCAAATGTTCTGACACTTAGTGTTTTTAGATTGTTGTTACTTTAGTAGAATTGCAGACCTTAGGCTGGGAGATGTATCACTTCTGAAGAGCCTTGAAACTCACTCAAAGCTTAGTATGTGAACATGCTAATCTGTTGTGGCTGTGTCAGCCAATGGTGATTTTGGTATTGAGGACGTTAGATTTGTTTACTCCACAGAAGCTTCTCTGTTTCACCATATCCTGCTACTTACCTTGGTTCCAGTGGTTCTAGATCTCTGATGTTGTCTACCATGTTCTTCCAAAAAAGCTCTGAAAATTAGGTTAATCAATAAAATGTGTGCCTTCTATAATTTATTCCACTTGCAGATTCTTGGGTTTCTAACTTCCAGCATCTCAGTTCTGAAGCATACTGCATGGAATTTCTTTACCATGTCCTTCCCCTACCTCTTAAGAAGTGCCAAGCTGGATGTTCTGCTCTCATGGTTCCTCATGGATTGGCTGGACTCTGACATTTTCTTTTTTTTCTTCTTTTACAGGGTTGTAAAGGAAGAAATCTCAGATGACAATGCAAAGCTTCCTTGTTTCAACGGCCGGGTGGTATCTTGGGTAAGCAAGAATCTTAAGCGAATCCATCTGCAGATCAGACTGGTTCAGCCATCATCAGTACAGTGGTGCCTCGCATTACGATGTTAATTCGTTCCAGTAAAATCGCTGTAGAACGAAAACATCGTAAAGCGAAATTAAAAAGCCCATAGAAACACATTAAAACCTGATTAATGCGCTCCTATGGGCTTGAAACTCACCATCCAGCGAAGATCCTCCATAGCGCGGTCATTTTCACTGCCCATGCAGCGAGGAATCTGTCCCAGAAAACAGCGGGCGGCCTTTTTTTTTTTAACCCGGCGGCCATTTTGAAACCGCTGATCAGCTGTAGGAAAATTGTCGTTTTGCTAGAATCGGTTCCCGAAGCAGGGAACTGATCATCGGAAAGCGAAATTCCCCCATAGGAAACATCGTTTTGCGATCGCAAAAACTTTGTCATTATGCGATTTTGTCGTAAAACGGAGCACTCGTCTTGCGAGGCACCACTGTAGTTAGGAAGGAAGAGAACAGAAGCTAAATAGATGAGTACATCTGAGAATTAATGGGGTTGCAAGGGTGGGGCTTTCCCCTAGTGCTGAAAACCCTGATCTACCCCTCACCTTACGTATGCATTAATGTCAAATGATCTGAGCTCCTTCCTGTTTCTCTCCCTTAAAAGGTTTTACCTTGTATTTCCCAAAGATACTTCTTTCCCAAAGAATGGTTCTATTTCTGTGCGGTTCATTCAAAATTAAGTCGACCACTATAGAGTAAGAAGATGAAAATGACATTCCATGTTCTGGGTCACTGAGTTAAGCTGGAGAATATCCATTTTAAAAAATCAAATTTTGTCTTTCTTCTTGGAATCTAAGTCATAAGAGAGAGTCACTAGATAAGACCGTTGCACTTTGAAGCAATCCTGTGTGTATCTTCTTCATAGAGTGTACTTGAATTAACAGGGATCTCTTGGATATTATTATCCATTTATTGGCAAGTGAAAACTCCCTTTTCTTCTGTGATGCTAGTAATCCATATATTTAAGTTTTGGTTTTTGGTCTAGTTTTTGAGCTTTGGTACGATTTAGCCAGGCAGTTCTGTTCTTATACCACTGATCAGAGGATTTAGAAGATGTAGCTTCCCCAGGTTTGGGTCATGCCTCAATTATTTGTGTAGAAAGATCTGAGGAAAAATAGTTGAGATTTAAATGCTGCGACCAGTAACATGTAATGGCAAATGCTGATCAAATGATAGAAAAACTCTGATCAAATGATAGAAAAACTCTGACATCACTGCTAAGCCATTTTTCGCTCTTACTCAACGTTTGCCAATGGATTATAAGCATAAACCCGTTTTATTGGAGATCCGGATGTTTTTAAACAAACACCAACTCCTAAAAGTCTCAAGGTCCATGTTAGGTAGATATGAATATAACACATGAATTGGCACTAGTGTGAAGCTGCTAGTGTGTCATCAAACTTTTGCTTTTGTACGCTGATTTTATGGTTATTTTCAGACATGTCTTAGTTTCTTCCCGGAGCTCAATTTCTGCATTAAAATATATTATTAAAACTTCCAGCAGCTAGAAGGTAGCATGTGGGCAGCACATTGTGTTGCTCTGGCTTGAAGAACAAAGTGCCCTAGGGGCAGTTACGAACCCTGAATGTGTTCAAATGCAAGTTAAGACTTCCGCTGCTCCTAGGCTTGAGGTCTGAAAGTTGTGCTGTTTGTTGCACCTTTGATGGCATAGTAGCACCCGTTTGTTCCTACAGCTCTGATTTTAGGAAAATCGTACCAAATGTAGGACTCACCAAGCTGAACGCATCACTACAACTATGAATTGTGGCCCATGAGAGACTGAGTATATTTCTCATTTCATTGGCTGGAATCTTGTTGCTTTGTATAGTAAGTCGGACTAGAGTAACCACCTTAATCAGTGACGATTTGGCTCCTCTGTAATATTGTAAGTTGCAGCCAGTGTGGGGCTGCGCTAGGGAAGCAGCTTGAATCAATGGCATATAAGGAGGACATTACTCACCAAATCCCCAATGATTAAGGAGCTTACTCTAGTGTGGCTTACTACATTAAGCAACAAGATTTCAACCATTGTGTAAATATTTTGCATGGTTGCCTTTACTGGTAAAATTTCTGTTGAAGTAATCTCTCGCAGGGCAATAATGGAGTAGCTGTTTCTTTTATACTGTAGTCAAATACTAGAGTATTTTTCTGTGCATTTTTCTGTGTCAATAAATCAACTAAAATCCATCAAATATCTGTTTTGATGAATCTGGGTATGGCCCTCTCGGTTTTGCTTCTGTAGCAGAGGCACCGTAGTTTTGTACCAAAGTCATTGGCGAGTGAAGAGCAGTAAAATCATACCTCTCCTAGGTTCCATAGCAGTGGAGTGGCCGTGTATCTGTTTGAATCCCAAAGTGAGAAGGAAGGAACAGTGAGATGCAGTCGAAAGGGCTGCCGAAGAGGGTGACCAAGCCTTTCTTGCTCATCCCAACATCTGGGATGCAGGGTGGAAAGACTGGGGAATGAGCTTTCCCCCTCTTGTAAGCTGTGTCTCTATTCAGGATTAGGTGACGGGGCAATCAGAGACATAACATAATGAAGGGGGGGAGAAGCATCTATGCAGATAGCAGTATCCTAAATGGTAGCCCAGCCAATACTGGTTAGAGTCTCCTTTCTTTCTCCCGAAGAAGTCAGTGGCTCTTGTTTCCATAGGAGAGAGTGACTGGACTGCAGCCGGGACGCTGCTGTCAGGGGTAGGATTTTGCCCTTCCATAGAAATGGGTGGCCTTGTCTCCAGTACAGTATGTCTGATAGCAGTCTCTCTGCTTTCTCAGATAATTATTAGCAACAGCCACATGTTTGTACAGTAATTGGTATTTTTTGTCTGATTTGTAATTATGTAGATACAGTTATAAGGGATGTGGTGGTGCTGTGGGTTAAACCACAGAAGCCTCTGTTCTGTAAGGTCAGAAGACCAGCAGTCGTGAGATTGAATCCACGCGACGGAGGGAGCTGCTGTCACTTGTCCCAGCTCCTGCCAACCTAGCCGTTCAAAAGCATGTAAAAATGTGAGTTGATAAATAGGTCCCACCTCGGTGAGAAGGTCACGGCTTCTGTGTCTAGTTGCGCTGGCCACGTGACCACAGAAACTGTCTACAGACAAACGCTGGCTTTACGGCTTGGAGATGGGGATGAGCACCACGCCCTAGAATTGAAAATGACTGGACTAAATGTCAAGGGGAACCTTTTCCTTTACCTAGATACATTTATTTAAATTTATCTAAAGAAATCCTAGCTTTTCTGCTTGCTAATGAAGAGAGAAAACACAAGTACGAATACTTGCAGACACCCTAAACTTGTATCTGTTCTCTTTTCCAAAACAATCCAAGGTAAAGGAAGGTTTGCTGGAGCTGTGAGTAGTTAGATAAGAGATTTTTAAATTCATAGATCTGCTTTCCAGCAAGGTCCTTAATGCCTGCTGCCACTTTAATATTTTAATATTTAAAAACCTCACGTTCTACAAGAGTTGCACCCTGCACACTTTCCTGTTGGAATGGAAGACTGAAGTATATTCAGATTTCCAAACTGGCCCAGTTTATTTTGGTCACAGAATGTTGAGGTTTCTAGGCATCGCCTTTGGGTTTTGTATGTCCAACATTCTGAACAGGTCCGCCATCTGTTTTCTAACAGGCCAGCTGGTCCCTGGGATTAAGGCATGGCCCCTTCCTTTGTGCATTGTGCCTCTTGCCACCTGCTCTGCTATCTTTCATGAGTTTGGAAAGTGTGTGTGGTGCTGAAACCAGACGGTGGGGAGCTGTTTCAGTAGATTGACTCTAATTTTAGGAGATGTGGAATGGGTAGAGTTCAGCCAGAGTCCTTCTAGGCAGCTCGAAAGGCTGGGATTCCCAGCCTTTGGCATGTAGGAAGGCAGGTTCCTAGGAAGCTACTGCAGCTTGATCCTCCAGAGAGACCTCTGGTAGCTGCACCCCCTCCGTATGTAAGCTCTCTGTTTTCTAAGGACAGTTATATAGCTATGCCACTAGTGGTCTTCTCTCCAGCAAAGATACACTGTTCAGTGATGGTCTGGCCCAGCGGTTCCCTACCTTTTTTTTTACCTGGTTATCCCTTGGCAGCCCATTTCCGTAAATTGTACCTTTTTTATTAGGGAAGTAGGGCTAGGGGGACTCCACTGTCTCATCTTCAGGCCAGTTCCTTTTCACCTCTGGTAGTACGTGGTGGTGCTGCAGGTTAAACCTCAGAAGCCTCTGTGCTGCAAGGTCAGAGGACCAGCCGTCATAAGATCAAATCCACGCGACAGAGTGAGCTCCTGCCAACGTAGCAGTTCGAAAGCATGCAAATTCGAGTAGATAAATAGGTACCACTTTGATGGGAAGGTAATGGTGTTCCGTGTCTAGTCGTGCTGGCCACGTGGCCACGGAATCTGTCTACGGACAAATGCTGGCTCCATGGCTTGGAGACAGGGATGAGCACCGCACCCTAGAGTTGGACATGACTGGACTAAATGTCAAGGGGAACCTTTAGTATGCTCAAGTGTGCCAGTGAAGGGGTTGAAACCTGTAACGAATTTGGTCCCATACAAACTGCTCTGGACAGGAAAGTGGGCAGGCAATCCAGTGGTTTAATGTGAATATTAAATTTAGCATAGGCATCCTTCAGTCTCGAGAGACTATGGTAACATGCTCTGAATCGAGGAGTGTCCTCTCCAGAGCATGAAGCCCGGGTAAGGTAATATGGAGAATAGGCTGTTACCCAAGCAGCAGATCCCCCCTCTCCACATTGCTGAAATGGTCCAATGGAAAGGCAAGAGCCAATACAACTGGTTCCAGCAATGTCGCAGGAGTTAGCAGAATGACACATGCTGCCTTCGGGACTTAAATAAGAATATGTATAAAAGGAAATCCTGCTGAACTGCAGAGCGTAAATGCTGTCAGGTTAAGTGAAGTTCCCGCAGCATTGCCTTCTGAAGTGGTCATTCAGTTATTAATTATGTTGACATTGAACTCATGTGTTTGTTGCTTAAGTATTTTATAAGTTTTTGAATCGTTACTCATTCTTTACCCTCCAAACTGAAAATCGTTCTTATTTGTCCCAGCTGACTTATCCCCTCCATCCTTTCTCTTTCTAGCTGGTGTCTGCTGAAGGGTCTCATTCAGATGCTGGGTCTGTTTGTGCCGAAAATCAGCCGGAATTGCCACCCTCCATTGAGCGTACTGGAGGCATAGGAGATTCCAGGCCTCCCTCTTTTCAGTAAGTTAACTTGGGCATACATGTCTCTGTTTGTGCGCATACATGTCCAAAAAACAGTTTTAGTTTTCACTGTGGGGAACAGTTGAGCAGATCTCTGCAGGATATATACTCAGGAACCTGTCCTCTTCAAGCTAAAAGAACCTGAGCCTTCGCCTGATGCTGTCATACATAATAGCATAAGGATTAGTTTTTGACAGTAGCACTATCCTCACTGCATCAGCAAAGAAAGCTGGGAACAGTTGCCTGTATCAAGTTAATTTACTCTTAAGGATTTTTGCTGCCCCTGTTACAGTGACATGGGGTAAAATATCGCATTTCCCCATGTATAAGACTATATTTTTGTCTAAAATCTTTAGACTAAAAATTGAGCGTTGTCTTATACACGGAAGTAATCTGAGGCAAGAACAAAAACAAGTGGAGAGGAAAGCAGGGATCAAAGCTATCCTACAACGCTTTGATCCCTTTCCCCCTACACTTGCTAAGCCCCACTTAGATTTCTTAATTTTAGGTTAGAAAAGAGAGGGGGCGTCTTATACATGGGGGCGTTTTATATAAAAAAATTAAGATATAGTAGTTGCTTTTCACAAGGAAGGTCTTTTTAACTTCTGATAGCTATAGTATAAAAGAGCCTAGGCAGCAGAATGGGGAACGCCCTTGCTTGAGGAATGATGGACCAGCAGGAGCAAGAGCAGGGTCTGGGACTGGCCCCTGGCCTGCCTGTGGTCAGTTGGGTGCCCTTTGTCATTCTGTGCTCTAGAGCAGTGATGCCCAACCTTGGGTAACCCAAGTGTTCTTGGACTGCGACTCCCATAAACTTTGCCCAGCACAGAGAAGGCTTGTTGGAATTGCTGTCCCAAAGGACAGCTGGGTTACCCAAGGTTGGGAACCGCTGCTCTAAATGAATCAGGGTATTGTATTTTCAGAACAGTTGTATTACTGAAGGAGCCTGGGTAGTATTAAGCCATGCAAAGCGAAGCGTGCTGCTTATATACTGCTCCATAGCACTTAAAGTACTCTC
This sequence comes from Pogona vitticeps, assembly GCF_051106095.1. NCBI lineage: Eukaryota > Metazoa > Chordata > Lepidosauria > Squamata > Agamidae > Pogona > Pogona vitticeps. The sequence goes on from NC_135785.1 coordinate 6,493,605, forward strand.
TGGGCGGTTTACAAGTGGATTATGTAGGCTACCCATTCCCCCCCCCCCCCGCGAGCTGGGTACTCATTTTACTGACCTCGGAAGGATAGAAGGCTGAGTCAACCTTGCGCTGGCTATCTGGGATTGAACCCTGAGGTTGTGAGCATATTCTTGGCCATAGTACAGCAGTTTAACCACTGTGCCACAAAGTTCATTAGAAAGAAGTACTTCTTTCCTCTCTGTTTTGGGGAGTATTCCAGGACAGTGGGAGCAGTTAAAGAGACCTGGAATACTAGGCAGTATGAGAATAGTGGCCAAAATCCTGTAGCAAAATTAAAGCAGATTTGTAAGGTTTCATGCATTCTTTGCAGATAAATGAATTTTATTTATTTATTTATGCCGCCCCTCTAGAACGTGTCTACTCTGGGCAGTTTACATATAATGTAAAAATAAACTAAGATAAATGATAAATAAATTAAAATAAATGAAGAGCTCTGCTGTGATTCTTGGGATGTTTGTGCATGTGCTCACTTGTTTGGTGCATACATACGTGCTTCTGAGAAGCGCAGCAGGACTTCTTCATTTCCTGGTGAGGAATGAACTGAAACTTGCAACTTTGTTCACATTATGCGGCAGGATTTAGGCCAGTGAGTTTGCAAGGCAGCTGAAGAAATCCTTTGTGAAGGAAAGCCCTATTATTGGCATCTGCTCTTGGCCAGTTTAAATGTACAGTGATAGTATGTCGTATCACCCTTTGTAGACTATTGCACAGAACAAAATGGGAATCCAGATGTTCTGAATGCTCTCCTACCTTTAACAGGCAATAAACCCAAAATTCTGGACATGGAAGGCTGGCAGGAAGATCTACTAGTTTTTCCATATACACTGAGCATTTTTCGTTAGTTTAGTTTTTAACATTGGTATGTGTGTTCATGGGCACCAAAAACGCCTCACCCATCCTGCCATCTGTAATAGTAAAGGCTAGATAGGACTGCATGGCCTATTTTCTGCCTGTTTGAGCAGGCCACTGGCCCCAAGTTGATTTGTGCAAGTTTGAAGAAGTGTACATATGGGTTGATGTCCATGCAGTGTCTCCATTCATATATTTGTTTCCTTTGCAGCCCCAACACTGGAGGAAGTCGAGAGAACTTGGATAATGAAACTGAAACAGACTCCGTCGTGTCAATGCAGAGGGAGCGTCCACGTAGAAAAGATGGACCTGAGCATGGTGTGTCCTCGCTCCCCTACGTTCAGATAAATGTAGTTGTGGTTCTTTTTACACACACACAAAAAACCCCTAGCTCAGCTTTGTGACCTGCATGTTCAGCTCTGGTGCTGTGTTTTGGTCTCTGAGGAGTGCATCTGTGTGTTAAAGGACCACCTCTACTACCCATTCTTCAGGCCAAAGATCCTTGTTCTGATCTTCCTCTAATCTTCTCAGAGCCTTGGCATTTTTTTTCTTGCTACGCCTGTCACAATCTGCCTGCCAACATTGGATCCTGAGAGTTTTAGTCCTAAGTAATAAACAGTGAATCTGGTGCATTTGCCCTGTGCCCATTCATGCCTCCTCTCTTGCATATGTTAGCAAGAGAAATTATTCGGAGAAGAGTGAAGGAGTGAGAAAAATAGTCTCAAGACATGTCCAACAGAAGATGAGTTCAGGTAGTTTGTTTTCTACAAGTGGAAAGAGTTCACTGACATGGACTTCTATTATTATTTTCTTTTCCTCCAAATCTGGACCGTGCACTTCTCCCAATCCATTTGAATGGATTCAGAAAGATAATTCTCTCTCTTGATTTTTAATGTTTATTTTAGGATTTCAGTAAAACACAGTACAGTGGTGCCTCGCTTAGCGATGTTAATTGGTGCAGCAAAAATCGCTGCTAAGCGATTTCATCGCTAAGCGATTTAAAAAAGCCCATGGAAACGCATTAAAACTCGTTTAATGCGTTCCTATGGGCTTAAAAACTAACCTTATGCGAAAATCCTCCATTGCAAGCGGCCATTTTCGGTGCCTCTAAAGCGAGGCAAAACATCGGGCGACCATTTTGTTTACCCGGCAGCCATTTTGGAACCGCCAATCAGCTGGCCGAAAATGGGGGCAAAGCGAGCGCTCTTGCGATGGCAAAAAGTCCATCACAAAGCGATTTCATCGCTATATGTATGAAATACCCCTTAGATTTCTTAATTTTAGGTTAGAAAAGGGGGGTGTCTTATACATGGGGGTGTCTTATACAAAAAAATAAAACATTATATATAAAACATTGTAAAAACCACATCTTTTGTTACATCATTAATGATCTAAGAGTTACTTGGGGCAAAAATATTAAAGAATGCTTTTTTGAACTTAAATAATTTGTAAGCTAAGACATACATGATCCCTTACTAGACTTTTGGATACTTAGGAAACACCAGTGTGTTCATGCAGATTTCTAAAGCTTAATTTGTTTTCTTGTAATCAACTGAAATGGCTCCATTCTTATGTCTCCCATCTTTAGCCTTTCACTAATCTTTCAGCTACTTGCCTCACTTTATTTATCCATTCTTTTCATGTCATGATTTCAGCTTTTTCTAGATTTTGACATTTTTTATCTTTGCTCTTTTACTAAAGGTGATATTCTTGAATAGCTGTGCCTTCAGTACTGGACAGTGAAAACCTGTGTTTTGGCTCAAAACAGAGATAATGTGCAGTTTTGGGTTTTGTTTTTGTATTTCTTCTTGCTTTTGTCCAGAATACCTGGGTTTGAGGATTTATGCACCATATACTTATATAGTTCATTGATTATAGCTTATATTTCCAGCACATTGTTTGATCTGTAGGTATTATTTATTCTGAATAGATTATTATTTATTCTTAATGCCAATAATAAATTGGCTTAGAGTAATTTTCCCTTAAGTTAACACTTTTAAGTTAATACTGCATGTGCTATTCCTTCTATAAGAACTGTTTCTAAATCCTGTCATTTTTCCCCAAATGGGTTTTGACTTCTTATTTTCTGGGAAATTCTGTTCTAAAACAGCTGCTACATTCCTGATGTTTCTGTTTTGTGGACTCTTTCCCATTATTCTGTGTCTTAATTTTTTATGCATTTGGATATGCATTTTATGCATAGCTCAGTTTGCATTTGGCTGTGTGAAGATGTTATTATCTGCTCGTCCCTCAAACTTCCAGTCCCTGATAGGCCGTTAATCTCCTAGGAGCTAAAAATGAAACTTCATTGTGTTGGAAGAAGTGTCTATCTGGTTGGCTTTTTTGGCTTGTCCAGACTTCTTCAACTGTGCATCCTTTTCTTCTAGCACCCAAGGTGAATGGAACAGCCAAGGGGGAAAGGCGGCGGGAACTGGGCGGCTATGAAAGCTCTTCCACCCTCATGAGTAGTGAACTGGAGACCACCAGCTTCTTTGATTCAGATGAAGACGATTCCACCAGCAGGTAGGGGAAGGCTAAATGATTTGGGCAAGACTGACCTCTGCTGTGAGTGGAGGCTGGTGAAAGATTCATGCTCCCATTTCCTTTCTGCTATTTATTGGGCTCCAGAGAGACTGGCTTTCTCGTAAGAGTGAGAGTCAGTCAGCGTCTGGAAGCATGTGTGCGTTTGACCAGGATCTGTGAATCTCCTGTTTCTAAAAAGGATGTGTCAGTATGGCACCTTGGTTTTCAGAGCTCCTTGTCTCATTCATTGCCACAGTGTTTTTTAAGGCTTGCCTGTGAGTTTTTGTGGGTTTTTTAAATTTTTGTTTAGCCTTGTGCATCTGCCTCAAATTGGGTGGGTAGTTGGGATCTCAGCTATCGGAAGAGCCTCAGAGATCATTGGGTCTAATCCTTATCTGGTGAAGGTAAATGTTATAAAAGGTATTTTACTGTAACTTCTGATGACAGGTGAGTACAGGAAGGTGATTGTGTTCCTTTGTCGTGACATTCTGCAATCACAGCTAGGGACAGCAGCCGTTAGAGGCATGGTGTAGAATGACGGGAACATCCTCCCCAGAGTAAACCCTCCTAGAAGTGGTCTCTAGAAGCTTTGCTTAGGACTTGCTTTTACTGGAAACTCACTCACCAGCTTTTAGAAGGACTAGAGGAAACACCGTGTGAATGGTGGAATTGGGTACCGTTTATTTGTTTGTTTTATTTTATTTAAACTTGTACCCTGCCCATGGTACAAGCCATGGACAAGCCAATACTCTGTCTGGCTTCCCAAGAAAATAATAAAAATATACAAATAGAATTAAGATAGTAAATATATAAAAATAAAAACCCCTCATAAAATCTCCAGTCTAGCAATCTCCAGGATGGCGAACCGTGGGCAAATGTAAAATTGCCACAAAATTAATACTACAAAGAGGTGAGGTTTGTAAAGGCCTGGGTTAAAAGCCAGGATTTAACTTGCTATTTATTTTATACCATAAAATGTAGTAATGGCCAGCAACTTGGATGGCTTGAAAAGATGATTAATCGCTTCTGTATATTAACTTTATTGGTATTCTTGAGAAAATTGCCTCTTAATACAATTTTCTCCAGAATATGCTAGTACGCTCATGTACACTCAGCTTGTGTTATGGGCTTCTCAGAGGCATTTGGTTGGCTAGTGTGTGAACAACATGCTAAACCAGAGAAGCTTTTGTCCTGACTTGACATGGCTCTTCTTATGTTCCCCAGATCCTTCACCCATACATAAGCAAGAAGGAATAAACAAGATTCTTTGTCCACATTTTTAATTCAGAAGCAAATCTGTAAGAACAAGTTCAGAAAAGAAATAATTCACCCATTGACTCTCATCACAGTAGACTAGATAGTGTGTATGATTTTTAAAAATTCAGTTACATTTAAAGTAAAGTTAACTGGGCTGGCACGTGTGAACCTTTCATAAATCCACGATTGGCATTATCTTCTTCATGAACAAAACTTGGATATCCTGCCCAGTCTCTGTATAAGACAAGATGTTGGACAAAGGAAAGGAGGACTGAGAGCGAGTGAGAGCGAGAATGAAGATGTCTTGAGGTTGAAATCACAAAAACTACATAGCCTGAGTCTTTAAAAAGAGGGAAGGAAGAGCTGTAGATTTAAATTAGGCTGTTCTGGATATCTGTGACACCGACAATGGTTTGATTAGATTGACAAGCTGAAGATTCCTAACCTTAATGGTAGAGCCTCATCTGTTTGAGATTTGGGCCACAGCATACGCACTTCAACATCATTTGGACTTCATTATTTTCTTTTCTCCTAGCAGATTGCCTGCTGCTAGTCCCATATGCTTTGAGGATTGAAACTGGTTCTTTATAGCCCAGGTACCAGTTTATGAACCCGATTTAGATACCAGAATGTCTTACTCCAGCATTCAAACTTCTGCATTTCAAGAGATGTAATGAACACTGTGTGCATGCACGTGCACGTGCTGTGCAAGATTCCCTCTAAGATGCACACACGTGACTCTGCTTCCCTCCATGCAGCTTTCCCTCCTCCTCCAAGTAGCCATTGTTTTCAGCCCTTTTGGTTTCAGTCACGACGGAACCCCACGGGAGCAGAGTCATGGACTCACGCATGGGTGAAGTTGAAAGAGAGGCTGAAAATTAGAGGGGATGTTGGTGCCATGGAATCATAACGGTGTAAAAATGTATAGCACCATCCTGTGAAACATGTGAATTGGGTTGCTTCAGATGCAGTTCTTTGATTTATCAGCACTTCTAGTTGCAACTGTCATCTCTGCTGTCATTTTTTTGTTGAGTTGTCGTGGAGCTGGGGAGTGAGATGACCCTGCCTTGAGCAGGAGGTTGAAACTGATACATCTCCGGTCACTTCTAACTCTGTCCTTAAAGCCCAATACTGCTGGTCTCTTTCATTGCTCCCTAGTTTCTGTGCCTTTCTTGTGGACAAGCTTGTGAACCTTGTGCTTGTCGTTCTTCCCTGCAGGTTCAGCAGCTCAACAGAGCAGAGCAGCGCCTCCCGTCTGATGAGGAGGCACAAACGACGTCGGAGGAAACAGAAGGCGCCACGTATTGAACGGGTGAGATGTTTAGGGCTGTGGAAGTGCCAGGAGTGACCTTACAAATGTTGGGGCTGAGGCCATTATCCAGAGAACAGGTAGAAGGAGGCTCAGGCAGGTAGAGGAGAGCCTCCTCTCCAGTGGATTCAGGGCTTGTTGTGGTTGTAAATGTCACATAGGCTGTATCTTTGGTCTGTTTCTGTTCTCTTGCAGTCTTCCTCTTTCAGTAGCATCACAGATTCTACCATGTCATTGAATATAATCACCGTTACCCTCAACATGGGTGAGTAAAACGGTTGCTTGAACTGCTTTGACTCTTATCTAGGCTCATAACCAGGCTCTGCTGGGTGGAAGGCAATGTTCAAATTGACCCCCCCCCCAAAAAAAGATATTTTATCAATATCCAAGATAGCCATATGTAGAAATTTACACAGTGTTTTTTCCCAGCGTTTTTGTACTATTTTTCACATCTCCCTTCTGGCCCTTATAGAATGTTCCACAAAATCTTTGTGCAACTTATTTTTACGTATTTATTTTGTTTTTGTTTTAGATTGTATTAACTTACCCTGTGGTTTATTTACCTGACTATAGGAAGGCCAAGGGGAAACTAGTTAAACAAAAATAAATATGTTTTATTGTTGCTTGCCAAACTTTTTGTACCATTAGAGAAACACTGGGGCAGGTATTGTCACTGTTTACGAAACCCTCTTTTGCCCGTTTTGTATTCCAGAACCTTCAAACCCATCCATTAGGCTTTAACCTCGATAATAATCACAGGGCTGAATGTTTGCCCCGGACTCCTCTCCAGCTAACCCCAGCCTTCCTTTTCTTAACATGTTTTCTTCACCTGAAATCCAGGGCAGGTGTCACTCCGGCTTCCCGAGGAGCCTAATTATTCGCATTGAATAAAATACAGGTTGTGTTTGTTCTCCCTAAAAATCTGTGCCCCAAGCTAAACATTTGTGATGGAGCTTGTCAAATTATCAAGGAGCAAACTATTTTAATTTCTTTAGTCACAGACATCCTCTTTCATATTAGCTTTGCCAATCTTTTTTTAGCAGTTTCCATTTTATTTTACTAATCAAACAAGATGATTTTGAGCAATGATACAGACCTTTAAAATCTCTCTGTTTTCTGCCTTCTAAAAATACTGTCACCAAGAACTTGCATGACTTCCCTTTGAGCTACTGGACTGCCTGACTGGATTAATTTATACAGTGACAACGGTTTGAATGAAATTCTAACGGCACATGCTGTTTTCTGCAGAGAAGTACAATTTCCTGGGCATCTCCATTGTTGGACAAAGTAACGAGCGTGGTGATGGTGGCATCTACATTGGCTCCATCATGAAGGGAGGTGCTGTGGCAGCAGATGGAAGGATTGAGCCTGGAGACATGCTCCTGCAGGTACCTCTTAAAAATGTTTTGTCTTGGAACCATAGGGAGCAGTGTCTCCAAGAGGCCTTGTTTTGAGGGCGGAAAGTCTTCTCACAGAAGCTGTTGACCCTGGGGTGACCTTGAACTCCTTCCTATTCAAGTGGTGGATTGCATTTCATCAGAATGAAAAAAACACCCAAAGCTTTTGGTGAGACCTATGCATGATGCCTAGCATACATGGGAGAGAACCTGGCATTGGTCTCTTGGGAGCATGTCATTCAAGTGCAGTAGAGAAACCCAGTGGTCCACAAAGGACGCAAGATCCTCAGAGTGCCTGGAGTCTCCTGACATCTTTTGTTTCGTAAATCAAAGATAGGCAACACATGATCTGTGTCCTTCTGCTGTCCTTTGGTGCTGTCATGGCAAAAATGCTTCCCAAGAACAAGGCCCCATTTGTTTTGTTTCAGAGGAAAAAAATGCAGTTAAACCTAAGCATGGCTTTCTACGTTTCTGTTGCCAAGAGTCAATACCACATAGTTGTTGCAGGATGCTGTCCTTGGGGGGTGGGGGATGACCCATTACATCTCCCCAAATTGCCTATCCTTGGTGAAGATGATGTTGTCATTATGTAAAGGAACGTTCAGAAGGCGAGAGAAAACTATTCATGTTTCTTTCAGGAAGCACTGCATAGACACATGGGCTATTAGTCCCACAATAAACCAGTTGAAACTGTTTCTTCTAGATAGCTCAGAGGTTTAGGTCTCTGGCTCCAAAGCCAGAGGTTGGGAGTTTGATTCCCCCACTGGGCCTCCTTGACAGGGGATGGACGTGATAATCCACTGGGTCCCTTCCAGCTTTGCATTTCTAAGATTATTATTATATTATTGCTTTCATTACTGCATTTGTAAACTACCCAGAGTGGCCAGTTAGGCGGTATGTAACTATAAATTTGTTTGTTTGTTTTCTAACACTTCCCCTTTGAGAGGATGTCGGGTAGCAGAGCTGGGAAGGAGAGCCTTTATAAATAGCAATAGATATTAGTGGCAAAGATAGTCATTTATGTTATCAGGCAGCGTCATGTGTTTGGACATGACCTGTACACTTTTTTGGGACTTGGCCTCTTATCTGTGCTTGCAGGTGAATGACATCAACTTTGAGAACATGAGCAACGATGATGCTGTGAGAGTGCTGAGGGAGATTGTACACAAGCCTGGGTAGGGTTGCCTTTTCTGTTTCCTCTGACCCTCTTCTACCGCAGATTGCCGTGCTAGGCCTTGATGGTTTCTAATAATGGAAGTTCTCTCGGGGTCTTGTACCCTCTCAGAATGTGGACTTGGTGGATGGGACTTGGTGTGTTCTGCTGGGGCCAGGTCAGCAGTGGAGATCAAAGAAAACAGTTCTGAAATAAAAGGGTGTATATAGTCATATGCAGGCAAAGATAATAATGCCAGCTATCATTCTGTCCATTTGCTATATTTGGGGTTTTGTGAATCTGAAATATTGCTAGCAGCAGGCAGTTTTAAGCAGCAAGCGCTCTTGGCCTAACACATAATTTTCCCTTTCACCAAGATTAATAATCCAGTCCAGCCAAGCTTTGCAGTTGCGGCTGGCCTCCCCTTGAAGGGCCCAGAAAACTACTATTAGGGACCGGGCCTTCTTGGTGGTGGCCACAAGTCTGTGGAATGTGCTGCCTGGTGATATACACCAGACACTCCCTCCCTTCTGGCCTTTAGGAAATGTGTGAAGTCCGTACTGTTTGAAGAGGTCTTCAGGAACATCCCTTTGACATCCTTATAGATCCATGAGTTAGATGTTGATCTTGAATCACCATTGCCTCTAGGTTTCTTTTATTTTTTGGGGTTATTATTGTTTGGATCTCATTTATGTCTTTGTGGGTTAAGGGTGGGTAGTAGGCGTTTTTTAAATTATTATTGCTGTTACCTGCCCAGAGTAATGCTGGTCACTCGATAGGTGGGATATAATTGTACATACATACATACGTACGTACAGTGGTGCCCCGCATAGTGACGTTAATCCGTTCCGGATTAATCGTTGCTATGCAAAAACATCGCTAAACGGATCGAAAAACCCCATAGGAACACATTAAACTTAGTTTAATGCATTCCTGTGGGGCCCAAACACACCGCTCAGCGAAGTTCCTCCATAGCGCCGCCATTTTCACGCCCTCGGTAAGCGAGGGCAGGCCACGAAAACACTTGCAGCGGCCATTTTGGGCACTCGGCGGCCATTTTGGAACCGCCGATCAGCTGTTGTAAAAACATCGCAATGTGAAGATCGGTAAGCAAAATTGTGGCTATGCGGATTCGTCGTTAAACGGTGTGCTCATTAAGCGAGGCACCACTGTACGTACGTACAAACAAACAAACAAACAAACAAACAAACAAATGAGAGTAGCCCAGGACTGAGCATTGGAGAGATTCCAGCCCATGCAGGGAGAATCCATGGGAGGTGCTCATTCAGCATCATCTTGTGGAGGAGAAGTGGGTGGTTTCCATTTTCTTTTTTCTGTGAGGCCTGGGAATGCCTGGATGAACCAGCTCTGCGAGCACTAATAGTCTTTGTGTTTCTGCAGGCCCATCACGTTGACCGTTGCCAAGTGCTGGGATCCCAGCCCGAGGGGCTGCTTCTCTTTACCAAGGAGTAAGTGGCCTTGCTTTTGTTTGATTTGGTTGTTCACCTTTTGTTCAGTCGTCGTGGCGTGCGGATTCTATATAGTACCTAAAGGTTTTATTTTCTGGCTTAGACTACTGCTGAAGAATGCAGGTGGGGATTAGGTGTTTCCATGTTCCCACCTGAGTGAGGAGTAGGGATGCATTACACCCAGAAAACTAGCATTTTAGAGACTTTTTTTGATGCGATCCCATGTAAGTACCTTGAAGTAGTCCAGTCCCGGAAAAGCTTTACTTCTTCTTTCTTTGGAAATGTGGTGTCACTTGGAAGGATTGAGAAAGAAACAGAGCTTCTGAGCCCTCCTCGTTTTGTGGCCCCTCTGTGCTTCTGCTGTCTCCTCCTGTCTGCATCTTCCTCTCCCCCTTTCTTTCACCCCTGGTCGAATCCGTTGCCCTCCTTTTACATCATGGCTGAGACGAATGGCCGATTCTCTAGCAAGCCAATGCTCTGCCTTGAAGCAACGCCTCGTGCCCACCTTCTCTGCCTCCTGCTCCACCCCAGGGGAGCGTCTCCCTCTGTATCTCTCTTGGTGATCTTCCCTCTCTTCTTTCTCCCTTAGTTGCTCCCCAGCGGATCTGGGCTGGGCCAGACTCTCCATGCTCCGATCCGGGTGAGTCCCGGCTATTGCTGGGGGAGAACAGGGCTGCCCAGAGGCCTTGGGTTTGGTGAGAGGGGAATGGCCCCTTGAGGAGGGCGGCTCCCTCATACGTTCTCTGTGTGTATGTGTGTTCCCTTCAGGTGAGCCTATCCGACCCATCGACCCAGCAGCCTGGGTTTCCCACACGGCAGCGATGACTGGCACCTACCCAGCGTACGGTATGAGCCCATCCATGAGCACAATCACATCCACCAGCTCCTCCATCACCAGCTCCATCCCAGAAACCGAACGTAAGTCTTTGTGCTTGTGTGTTCCACATCCCCTGTTCCACTTCCACCCACCTTTACGCCTGCCTGATAGGAGCAATACACGCCAAGGGGCAGAAACCTCAACTGAAAGTGGAAAGAAGGATCTGACGTTTAGGGTTGTTTTTTTCGCTCCCCCGGGGGAATGATTCCTTTGTCCATCTGTTGTAACATATTTTGAGAACTTTCAGAGTGTCCTATTCCCAGAGTGGGGAGCAGGAACGTAGGAGACAGAGCCCTCCCCGAGAGTCAGATTAATCGGGTACGGGAGATCGAAAGCCAGAATTGGAGAGCCCTTCAAAGTAAAACCTAGTCTCTAGGAGGTTGTGTCTCCTGAGGAATGTTTCTCTGCAGCCAAGCATTTCACCTTGGACTTCTGACTGGACTTGTACATACTTCTTGTGGTGTTCTTGAGGCCCAGAAGGCAGTCCAGCCTCCTTCTCCGATTCAGCCACAGCACTGGCTTCTTCTGGAGGCTAAGACTTTTGAACCTTGAGGAGCCTAGTCTGCAGGGTGTGACACTTCCTCCCATGGTGGGTTCAGAGGAAACTGTAGTCCTCCACTCAGCTCTAGGTCTTCATCAATGACTTTAAGTCTAGCAAGGAAGGAGGGGAGGACCAGGCAGGACAGAGAGATGAATGTTTTGAATGAGAGACTAGAGGAGGAGACAGCTGGAAGGAAACTCCTTTATAAGGCTAGGTAAAGTAGAAAGTGAAAGTTGTTAGGGTGGAATGGACAGATTGTTGGACTCAACTCGGAAGATGTGGCTTCGAATCTCCACTTGGCCATAGATACTTGCTGGGGCTGACAATGGTAAACCACCCTTTGAATATCTCATATACCTGTAAAAGCCCTATCAGAATCGCCATAACCCAAAAGCGATTTAATAGCCCATCACAATAGCCATGTGAAAAGGAGATGGTTTACATTGTCTCAGAAAGCTTTAGCAGTGCTGGTGTATTTACATGACCACTGGGAGAATCAGATGCATTTTGAGAGGGGAAGACATTGTAAACATTGTAGGTTCTTGTTTCTCTTGGGCAAGTCATTGCATAAGCAGGAGGCAGTGAGATAATGTTCCAGAAGTGGAAAGAGCCCTTGTCTTCCCAAGATAACGCCTAGCGGTTTATAAATGGATGGGAGTAATGGCGGTGAGTTTGAAGAAAGAGGTGGCTAACTGAAGGTGACGAATGGTCTGGAGCAACTTCAATAGCTGGGCATTTCTCGAATGGAAGTTGTGCTGTCTTCTTCCCCTTACAATGGTGGAGGAAGTTGGCAGCCATGATACTCAGCCCAGGAGAGCATCGTTTCCGTTCTGAAAGGATATTCAAGAACAAAGAGAAGGCGGAATGCTGCTTGGAAGTGTTGTGAATTGTTTGGAGAACCACCCAAGTTGGGGGTCAGGTGCCTCACCCTCCTGGCCTGCAATTGGGTTTTCAGGGTAGAAACGAGTGTGGGAGCATATTGGTGCTGCAGCATTTTTGATCTTAAGTAAGCACATACCCATGTAGTGCCTGTTTGGGAGGCCACCATAAGTTCTATGCTAGTCCCTTTCAGGCTTCTAAAGAAATTGGTAGGGTAGTGGAGGAATGAGAAAGATGGTGGTCGAGAAAGTGGTTGGACTACACATGATGGCAGTTCACAGGAAGGGAGGCATAAAATAGATATGCCAAAAAAAAACACCCCACCCTGAATATTCTAACCCAGCACGAGCCGTCCTAGCAGATGGCTGCTGCAAGACGTTCTTCTTAGAGAGGGATGGTAGAAGAAGCTTTCATGGTTTCTGGGAAATGCCTGTGATGTATTGTTCCTTGGCTCGCATCCCTCTGTGTGTGGCACCTCCATGTGCTCCTGCGCCTTTCCGTCCCCTCTCATCTCTGCCTCCCTTCCCTCCGTTCCACTTTCAGGCCTCGATGACTTTCACCTGTCCATCCACAGTGACATGGCCACTATCGTTAAAGCCATGGCCTCACCGGAGTCGGGCTTGGAGGTCCGCGACCGCATGTGGCTGAAGATCACCATCCCCAACGCTTTCATTGGTAAGCCCTCCCGTCTTTTTCCAGGGTGAACCGGCGAAGGGTTGCCAGAGGGCTGCCCTGCGGTTTGGTGTGACTCTCCAGCCGAGCCCCTTGGAGCCCCTGATGTACATAGAAGATGTTTGCTTCATGTTGTGGGAAAGACACATTAGAACTATGCAAATGCCTCTAAAGAACCACCTACAAATCAGTGGATTTTCAGGGATGCTTATCTTACAGAATGAGGCTTGGATTTAGATTCCTAAGATTCTTACCTGTCATTAAAAAAAAAACTTACAAAACACACGATTTAGGAAACTTGAGTAACAGCATCCACCTGAGAAATTATAGACAATTCTCAGCATTTATCTGGGATGTCAAGAGGTGTTTCAAGTACTGTCTTTGCATTACATCGTTGCAGCTGCCTTAGGGCTTGGGGGTGAGGTTGAGTCTGAGAGAATTATGGCCTGCTTGAAACATTCAAACTGAAAAGACATTTTTTTCTGGTTCACGGCTCTTAATTTGAAGCATTGCTTTAGCTCGGTTTAACAGGTTGCCAAGATGTTTTGTTTTCTTTGCTATATATTACTGCTCCTTGAAGATGATGAATATTTCCAGAACCTCTTACACTGTTCAAATGCTGGGTGCAGCACCGAGATAATCGTTTAACAACTCAGAAAGATAATCTTTACTCCATCTGATATTGTCACGACACCTGAATATCTTCTCTCTCTTTCCCCAACCTGACCCTTGATGTTCCACTTTCTTCTTAAGAGGACCTTAAATTATCGTCTCACAACTCTCAGCCAAAATTGTTTAGGGATGTGAATGCAAGTTGCATATATTTAGGGATCACAATCCACAACTCATAAGAGAGCTTATGTCACATTGCCAGAGAACCGATTATAAATTCCATTGAACTTCCAGGTAAGGGTACATTGCCAGGCCAGGTACAGAAACCATGACACCCCTTTGCACACCATTTGAAGGGACAGTTCTGTCAATGCCTATGACTCGGACCGGGGTTGCCTCTCCCCCAAGATCTCCTCCTCTCTTGCCTGTTCCTCCCTTTGCTGAGCCCCTCTTGCTTTTCCTTCTCGGCAGGATCGGATGTGGTAGACTGGCTCTACCATCACGTGGAAGGTTTCACAGATCGGCGGGAATCCCGCAAGTATGCCAGCAACCTGCTCAAGGCGGGTTACATCCGACACACCGTCAACAAGATCACCTTCTCAGAGCAGTGCTACTACATCTTCGGCGATCTCTGTGGCAGTACGGCTCCTGTTTTGGCACTTCGGGTGGGGGGGAATTCAGAAGCAAAACCCTGAGAGGTTCCCATGGGGTAGTTTATTTCCCAAGAGAGCCCAAGGGCTCACCTGGCACATCCTGGCATGACGTGTTGAGCTCTGAGGTTGCCCTTTGCCGTTCGGTGCTGCCTTGTAAGGCAATCCGGCAATAACACTCACTCTTTTTGTGGGGACCAAGCTGTATACATCCCACCCCATTATCATTTTCCACTTGCACGCACTTTTTTAGTCCAATAGGAATTTCCTAAGTGAGAGAGGAGAGGAAGCCTGCCTTGTGCTGCTGTGCCAGGTAACCGTTGCCCTTTCTTGTTCCCCCCTTCTTCAATTTTGCAGACATGGCCAGTCTGTCCTTGCATGACCATGACGGATCCAGTGGTGCCTCTGACCAGGACACGTTGGCTCCATTACCCCACCCAGGAGCTGCTCCGTGGCCCATAGCCTTCCCGTACCAGTACCCACCACCCCATCCATACAACCCGCATCCCGGATTTCCTGATCCAAGCTACAGCTACGGAGGAGGCAGTGCAGGCAGCCAGCATAGTGAAGGTACGGGGTAGGGTGTGAATTACTGGCTCTTTTTCCTGTACAGCAAAGATCCCGATATGGGTCGGATGTTTTGTATTTCTTCTGATCCCTACGAGGGTCATATATTTTATCCCACAACCCATCTTTGCTCAGTTGTGATCTTCCTTCAGTGTCAAGAAAGCAATGGTCCCCATCAGTCTTAAGTAGATGATCTGAAAACTAAAAGGGCAGAGAAACCAGGGG
The DNA here is from genome assembly GCF_051106095.1 of Pogona vitticeps. Classification (NCBI taxonomy): domain Eukaryota; kingdom Metazoa; phylum Chordata; class Lepidosauria; order Squamata; family Agamidae; genus Pogona; species Pogona vitticeps. Next base: position 6,508,625 of record NC_135785.1, read on the forward strand.
GAAAGGAGGGAGGACCTTCTTTGGTAATGGATTATCGAGTTATAGAAGATACATTTGGCTCTTATCCTGGTGATAGTGTGATGCTTTCTGAAGACACTCTAGGATTTGTTTATTCACTGGTAGGCAGGTTGTCCCTTCTGGCTTATTTCTGTTGCTATGTTCCCTCTCCTCTGCTTTTAAGTTGTTTTCACATAAGATAATGGAAGCTGGTAAAGTGGGATGCCAATGAATGCAGAAACAAAAAGACATAGAAGAACTATATTATTGCATAGCAATGGAATCGTCCCCTTTTGTTTACCTTCAGTGCATTCACTGAAGTGGCTTTTCAGATATTGCAAGAATTACCGACGCAGACTGCTAGTCTCAGAATCCCCTAGTTAACAGGTCACGTCAACTAGGCAGCTGTTCTCAACCTTTTCTTGGTCGCAGTCCTTTTAGCAGCACCTTTCAAGTTCCAGAGCCCTTTGCCAAACAAGGAAGGCCTTTGGATGTGTGTAAAGAAGAATACAACATAAACAGATGGATTAGTGATCCTCTTCAAATGTGCCACCCCCAGGGGGCCATATGGCCCCCATTGAAAATTGCTGAACTAGAACATTCTGGACATTGGCCATCCCCCATATATTTCCAAGCTTTATTGTTATTCACAGAGACACCATCTCAGAATGTTGGGTTTCCTTTAGGACATGACCATTCTCTTGCGTTTTTTGATGACATTTATAAATAAATGTGTTTCCATTTGGTTGTATCCAGCCTTCGACAAACATGGATCTATTCAGTCTCCCTGCCATCACAAGGGCTGATGTAGCTATAAAGTTACGCTTTCTGGCTGGAGTGCTCAAGCTGCATCGTAGTCTGTAAATTCATTCTTTGAGTCAAATTACTCTTTTGGTTCTCATAGCCCACATGCGTACCGTCAACATGAAGTAAGATGGGTACAAGTAAATACAAACCGTGGAGAAGTTGTTGGGGTCTGGATCAGATTATGGCATAGGTCGAATTGTATTTTCCCTTGAAACTGCTGTTAGGGAAAATGTGTAAAAGGGTAAGATTTACAAATATATAGAGGAATCTGTATCTCACTCCCTGTTCACTGGGGTAGATAAATGGGAATCTCTCTGTTCTGAGGACTGCCAAATCTGGGGAAACTGGAGGTCTCTAACAGGCTGCTTTTGATAGCAGACCATGCCACCCAGTGGACTTCTGGCCTTGTCTTGTAAAGTGATGGGCCTTTCTTTTGCCCCATCCAAAGGTAAAGGTAAACGTTCCCCTTGACAATTTTTGTCCAGTCGTGTTCGACTCTAGGGGGCGGTGCTCATCCCCGTTTCCAAGCCATAGAGCCAGTGTTTTGTCCGAAGACAATCTTCCGTGGTCACATGGACACGGAACGCTGTTACCTTCCCACCGAGGTGGTCCCTATTAATCTACTTGCATTTGCATGTTTTCGAACTGCTAAGTTGGCGGGAGCCCCATCCAAGCCTCGTCCCTAATCATCTCCTCCCTCCATGCTTACTCCTTGGGCAGGAAGTCGTAGCAGCGGGTCAAACCGCAGTGGCAGCGAGAGAAGGAAGGAGCGAGAGCCCAAGACCGGAGAGCCCAAGTCGGGAGGGAGCGGCAGTGAATCTGACCACACCAGCCGTAGCAGCATCCGGCGGGAGCGAGCCGGCAGCGAGCGTTCTGTGCCAGCCAGCCAGCGCAGCCATCACTCCATGGCCCACAGTATCCGCAGCCACCACAGCCAGCAGTCCTATGGGCCTCCAGGTCTCCCGCCTCTCTACAACCCTCCCATGCTCCTGATTCCTCCACCGCCTTCTGCCCTGGGACCCCCGGGGGCCCCCCCTGGCCGAGATCTGGCCTCTGTGCCTCCCGAACTGACGGCCAGTAGACAGTCATTCCGCATGGCCATGGGCAACCCCAGTGAGTTCTTTGTGGATGTAATGTGAAGCACCGTCCCTCCCTCTTTTCCCTGTCTTGTCTGCTGCCCCCCCATCGGTTTGTCTCCTAGGAAGAAACCAGACTCAGTCTGTGTGGGATGTGTCTTTTTTTTTCTTGATAATTATGGAAAGGGAAAGCAAAAAAGAAAATAAACTGGACTAAATGTTTGATTTCTAATCCTTGCCTGCAAGTGGACCCAGCAGCCTCTCCTGACTTCCCCGGACTTGATTGCTAAGGCAGACCCCCCTCCCCGCCTTGCTTGTGCTACTCCCCTAACACTTTTTCTAACCCATTAATCTGCATTTTTTTTGTGAAGCCTTCGTGGCTCACCTGTGTTCTCCATGTCAGCTCCTGTCCTAAACACATGCCCTCTTTCTTCTCGTCCTTTTTTTGTGTTCCTTTCTGTCGAGCAGCCAAGAATTACGGGGTGTTTGATTTCCTCTGAGCTGGCCACCCGTGGTGGGGAAAGCTGCAGCACGCTGGGGTGGTGGTTCCCCCCCACCAGCAGAGGAAGACACGGGACCTCACGGGCAGGCTCTTGGGCCCATCTGGGCTGAAGATGGCTCTTTTGGCCACAGGTGGAAGAGGACCCACCTGATCCATAACTCTGGGAGGGAAGCAGGGCTAAAATACAGCTGTGTTTGTCTTTGGTCTGGTAAATGCAGCAGCATGGCGGACACTCACACCAGATTGTGAGGGGACGGCGAGCCCCCTTCTTTTGCGAGGCAGTTAAGACTTCCCCTCGCTGTCTAGCTCACACACTTCCCAAACTATAACATAGAGATGTGCCAGAAACTCCCAGAGAAGCAAACACGCCTCCTGGTTCTTTGCCCCTCGATATCTGGATTGGGGCCAGAGTGCCAACCCCACTGTGTTGATTTTCAGACATGCTCCCGAAAGTACCAAAGGTACAAGTGCCATCTCCTCCTTTCCTAACATGCTACACCATCAAAAAGTCAAGGAAAATGCAAAGATGTTCCTAACTTGGCTCTTGTTGGGAAGCATCTTGCTGTATTTTTTCCTACTTCAGATGTCCTAATAGAGCTTCCCTTCCTATCTCCTTTTTTTGCTCACCGGTTCATTTTCTGTATGCTTCAGTCTTGTGGCTCTTCAGTTGGAATTGTTTCCATTGCTTTCTCTCCCCATTGTCGTTCACTGGCTCCTTTAAATGTTACGCATCCAGATGACATACATGGGATCAACATGCTTTGGTGCTTTCTCTTTCCCTCGTTTTCTTTGTGAAGTATTTTTCATGCTCTGAGTCTGAAAACTGGAAAAAATATGAATGAAGGAGAGAGGGAGAGAAAGAGAAAAGTATTGTTACTGCTGGCACAGTTTTTTCTTTCCTAGCAGGTTGTGAACACATTTATCTCTCACATTTATTTACTAAGAATAATTCTGAAAATGATGTTGGCCACATAATTCAACTCTCCATTTGTAGCAAAACAAGTTTTGGGGTCTTCCTAGTTGTGAAGATAAACTTGTAAATGTGACACAGTGCTTTTTGAGAGCTCCAGAATCACTCCTGTGGATTAAATGAAAACTTCAAATAGTCCATGCACGTGTTGAATAGCAAAAGAATAGACAAGGGGAAGTTGAAAGAAAAAAAGAAAAGCTTTTGCTGACTGTTAGTGATCAAAGGAACTTTACCTCCCTCAAAGATATCCCCTTCCATCCCTTATTCCGTCTGGTTTTCTCATCCCTCCCTCCGCAGTCGGTCAACAAAAATGGCCAAAGAGCATCCTCAGTCCTATTTTGGGAGGTTTCTCTGTTTTAGGATTTTCTGAAGATCTTTTTGTACTTCTGCAAATCATGCAAAACAGATATAGTAAGTAGGTTGCTCTCAGTTGCTCCAGATTCTAAGCAAGAAATGCTCTCACAGTGGGTTCTGTTGACTATCCTTAGCTTCTGATGATGGCACCAAGTAGTGCTGGGAAGCTAGGCCTAGCCTTAAATTTGCCCCAGCTCTTTACAGTGCCAGGCTGGCAGCATTGTGGAAAAAATATATATATAGGTTGCTCGAGTTGGCTGCCTACAGTTGGTTTGAATGCCAGACTAGAAGGGGTGTAGGGCAGGAATTGGCAGGGAGCCTGACAGGTGACTAGAGATGCCACATGTTGATAACCAGCACTGCTCTTGTGTTGGTGCTCTTTTAACTACATAAGCAATGACATCTGCATCTTAATACAGTGGTGCCTCGCAAGACGATGTTAATCCGTTCCGCGGAAATCGCTGTCTTGTGAAAACATCGTCTTGCGAAACCAAATTTCCCATAGGAATACATTGAAAATTAATTCGTTCCTATGGGAATTTTTTTTAAAAAAGGAACTTAAAAGGGTAGGGAACTGGGGAAGCACCACGGGAGGACTGGCGGCGGGTCCTCTCACCGCAGTCGCCAGCTTTGGAGGTCCCCCGCCAGTCCTCTGATGGTGCAGGAAAAGCCTCCGAAGTGCTCTAAAGCGGGCACCGGTGATTTCAGGACACCCCCACCAAGGCTCTGATGGTGCAGGGGAAGCCATCAGAACCCTGGCGGGGGTGCCCTGACACCATGCACTCCGGCTTTGGGGGTCCCCCAGGGCTTACCTTGCACCATGGGAGGACTCACACGGGTCCCTCTGCGCAGCAGTCGGTGTTTGCAGAGGCTTGTCAGAAACCATTTTTAAAGTTCCCGCCTCTTCCTCCAGCCTTCGGCAAGCCTCGGAAGGGAAAAATGCTCTCCCCCCCCCCTTTTCCCTTCTGAGGCTTGCCGAAGGCTGGAGAAAGAGGAGGGAACTTTAAAATAGGTTTCAGACAAACCTCTGCAAATGCCAGTCGCTGTGCAGAGGGACCCCAGCAACTCCTCCCATGGTGCAAGGTAAGCCCCGGGGGACCCCCAAAGCGGGGGCGTGTGGTGTCGGGGCACCCCCGCCAAGGTTCTGATGGCTTCCCCTGCATCATCAGAGGCCTGGTGGGGATGACCTGAACACCCGCGCCCGCTTTAGAGCACTTTGGAGGCTTTTTCTGACGGTGCAGGAAAAGCCTCCAAAGTGCTCTAAAGCGGGCGCGGGTGATCGTAGAGTGAAAAAGCCCCATTGGAACCATCATTTTGCAATCGCTAAAGTGATCGCATAAAACCCATCGTAAAGCAATTTCGTTGTCAAGTGGGGTAACCGTCTAGCGGGGCACCACTGTAATGGGAAGTAGAAGAGTAATGACTACGTAAAAGAGGAGAAATCATTCAAATCAGATTAATCTGTGTATCTTACATGGTTTGATCCCCCCCTTTTTGCACCACTTTGGTTATGTGGGTGCAGAATTCTGATGGGTTTTTTTGTGTGTGTTTTTTAACTCTAAAGAGCCCATTTCTATACCTGCAGAATACTGCAGAGTGGTGCTTGGCTGTTGCCAATGCCAGATTGACTCTCTACCCCTCAAATGCCAGTGCTGAAGATCAGTAGAAGTGGTCATATGTTATTTTATTCTTGGCTCTGGTATTACTTAAATTGTGATGACTCATGTAATCCCAAATGCTTCTTTTGGATGAGTTTCCCACGTGCTAGAGATCATTTTATCCACCAGACTCCTCCATCTTGTTGCTTGGCCTTTAGGGAATAGAGATCCTTTTCTTGACATAGAGAGGTTTCATGTGACCAGATTTACCGTATTTTTCAGTGTATATGACCCCCCCAATGGATAGGACAATCCCCTAATTTTTACCCTTTCCAGAGGTGGAGGCGCAATCAATGGGCAGCCGCGAGGGGTGGCCCAGAGCACCTCCGTCTCCTGGTGCGGAGGAGGAGCCCGTGAGTGGCACTGGAGGAGAGTGCAGCGGCAGCAGGAGCCGGAGACGGAGGCAAAGGAGCAGCCGCGCTCAGCCGCTTCTCACTGCTACCCATTGACTGCTGTCTCCGCCACCCAGTCGCAAGGAGATGATCGCTGGAGCAGAACATTGCATCATTAGCCAGCAGCAGTCAATGGACAGCCGCGAGAGGCAGCCAAGCGTGGCAGCTTCTTTGCCTCCGCCTCCTGCTGCTGCCTTCTGCGTATAAAATGATCCTCAATTTTTCCTCTAATTATTTTAGGAAAAAATGGCATTTTATACATGGGGAAAAAAAATATGGTAATCTAAAAAAGCTGAAGTCCGTCTGAAGCCACACTCTTCGCTCATACTGGCACATGATATAGGAGCTGGCATACTTTCATGTAAAAATAAGGTTGAATGAACTTGCAAAGAAGTAACTTTTTTTTACAGTGTAGTAAAAAACGTAGCAAAGAGCTGTGTTGATTACTATTCTCAGACTGAACAAGAGCCAGTCAAAAAGACTTTGAGCAGGATATGGGTAGAAAAGGGCCTCTCTATCTTTCGTCTCCTACCTCTTCCCTTCTTTGCTTAGCTTCCCATCCTTCCCAAGGTCCATTTCTTTTTTATGGATGAAGAACATCTTCAAAAAGGACTGTATTCTATGAAGACACTGAAGAAACCTATACTGTATGTAGTTATGCCAGGGGTTCCATTCTAACCAACTTGAGGTAAAACCTTACTGGCTATCATTTCATGTTTGCAAGGTGGGGGGTCATGGACAAAAACCCAGCAGCCACATCTGATAAGTCGTAGAAGACGAAAATCTGAACACAGGACGCTCCAGAAGTCCAGAGATATTTTCAATTAAAATTTGTTGTTTAGTCGTTAAGTCGTGTCCAACTCTTCGTGGACCAAAGACCTAAATCCCTAAGAGGATGAATAAGCCCTGCGTTGTCTGCATTTCTCCGTGCCTCAAGTCCAAGGGATGAAAGCAGAAATCGGCAACTCTGATGCGACCATAACTTAGTCGTATGAACTGGCTACTGCACAAGTTTGGTGGAACACACGTGATGCATATTAGATTTGCCCCAACATATGAAGGTTGTCGGGTGAAGGAAGCCGGCAGCTTGTGCAGCCCTTGCATGCACACGTTAGTTTCCTGCTCGCAGAAGCGGCAGAAATAAGTAACGGCACTTCAGTCCACGTGTCGCCTGCATCCTAAGATAGTGGGATGACATTCCGCTGGGCTACTCAGGGCGATGCCATTTCTGAGAGCATACCAGGCCCTCCTGTCTTCCACTGCCTCCCGGAGTTGGGTCAAATTCATGCTGGTTGCTTCGATATCACTGTCCAACCATCTCGTCCAATTTTAATTGTCAATTAAAATAGCTTCCCGTTAATCTCTGTGGCCCTTATAAACTCCCCTTCTCGTACTTATCTGTGCATGACAAGGCTTTCTTCTTAGTCACTCAGCACATTAAGACTGGATGCAAAATTTTTATGACATCCGTAAGAGAGCTGGGAAGGTCTTCTGGGACATTTATGCAGTATTCTTTACCAAGGGTTTTAATATGGGCAATTCTGTGTAACATGGTACTTAACCCAGACAGCAACCCTTGGGATCTGTTTGGCTAAGAATTCCAGAGCCCTAGGCAATTGCACCTTGACACAGTTCCTCTTTGAGCTATCGCCTGAATTGTCACACTGCATCATTAGCCACACAGGCATCCCATGCTTTTTGGGGTCTTACCCAAATCCTTAGACCAGTGGTTCCCAACTTTTTGACACTACACTTTCATTTTTCAGAAACCCTCACACTTCTGTTCCCTTTTTTTCCCATCCCCCAGTCCTCTGTTAGCATAGTTCAAAATGAAAAATAAGACACAAAAGCATAAAAAACACATTATTTTAAATAAATAATAAGCACAGTTGTGGGTTTTTTGAGTTCTTTGGCCGTGTTCTGAAGGTTGTTCTCCCTGACGTTTCGCCAGTCTCTGTGGCCGGCATCTTCAGAACCTGAAAAACCCACAAAAACCATCAGATCCCGGCCGTGAAACCCTTCGAGAATACATTAAATAAGCACAGTGTTTCTTGAGAAATCCCACGTTTCTAGTAATGATGCCATAGAAATCTGTTTCAGTTGGTGAAAGCAACTTTATGAAGGTTGCAGTCTCATATTCTCCCTGACTTTTTTTTTCCACATTCCACCTGGGGGATGAGCCAAGCCACCCCTTTCCCGAGTTAGGAAACCAGTGCATTAAGCAATACTTCCAAATTCCCTTTAACCATACATGGCTCTTCTGTAATGACGGGGATTCTCTCTCCCATACAAGTCATCTGCACACCAGCGACGGCGATTGTGGCTTCTCTTGTAGTTGCAGATTTTGTTGTTTTTCCAAGACCCAAATGTATTTTCACCCCTGTTTTGCTTTCCACTTTGGCTCTTGCCCCTTCTCATTTCCTATTACTCAGTCCTATAACTGTGATACCAGCTCATTCACATCTTTCCCACTTCTCTGTGTGTATGTTATTCCAAACCTCCCTCCACTTCTCTCTCGGTCATCAGCCTTTCTTTCAGGCTGTTGCCTGTTACCCGAGTGATACGTTGCCTATCAGTTTTATATCCTCCTTCTGGTGCTACTTCACTATCTTGTTTTCTCTCTTCTCCTACTTGCCATCCTGTTTCCCTTCAACTCACTTCCTCTTAGTTCGGTGCTATCTTCTCTTTTCATACATATTGTCCCCCTTTCCACCTCCAATTTTATATAACTTGAAGTCATCTTTATGTGTTTTTATTTATAAAATAGTTTTATTGGACTCCATATTGTCTCCGTGTGGCTTATTTCCTTGATTGTCCCCAAAATTAGGCCTGCCTATTTTATACCTAATGGTTCTGAGACTGAGTGAGATGATTCGATTCCATTTGGTTTAGTTTGTATTTTGTTATTTCTTTTGTGTCTGTACGCTTAGACTCTGTGGAAATGAGTGTTTTTGGTTCCTCCTGCTTCGGAAACAGAATCTCCCAACAAGGTTTTGAATCAATGTCTTACAAAACTGTTGATCATATTTAACGCCTGTTTTCTAGGAAAAAGTGCTCTAGAACAAATGGGAGTAAGAGGAGAACAGCAGGAACAAGGAGAGCACAGAGACAGAAGAATGTTTAGGACTGGTGGCTTGAGCCCAAGGAGGAGTTTATAAAGATAAGACATTGTGGTGAAGTGTAAGGCGTTAGCTTGAAAAGGCTGATAAGTGTGTAGATGTCACCATGAGTGCTCACTTGGAGATCGACGGGCCCGTGGGTGCATGGCTGTGGCCTTATGTTCCCTGTGAAATGCCATGAGAAGTGTATAGTCTGGGTCTATTGCAGCAGTGGAAGGGAGCCCGAAGAAATCCATACATTTGCTTGGAAACATATTTCTGTGCTGCTGCTTCCATTTTAAGAGAGTTCTTGGTATGGAGAAGACAAAGGCAGGCTTAAGCCCCCTTTCAGGACTGGACTCTTCTTCGGTCTAAATATGGATTTGGGTGATGGTCGTGATGCTGATGGAACCCATTGTTAGCTGGGCTGCAGCCCGGAGGCTTCCTGAACTAGAAGCCGAAGAAGAAGAATGGCTTAATGGCCAGGCAGATGCCTCCTTGGTTTGGGACGGGTGGGGAGGTTGAAAGGGTGTCACTTTCTCATTCGGCCTGCATTCCTATCCCACAAAAAGGATCACTGTTGTCTATCCCATTTTTGGGATGTGTAGTAACTGTGCTTGAATCCGGTCGTGTCTTTTTCCCCCAAAGAGAACACTGGAATATTTCTGGGCTCTGGTCATGTTTCATATGAGAGACTATTATTCTCCTTAACCATTACAGAGGTTAACTTCAGACGTTAATGTAAAGTTACGCCGGTGTAAACCAGATCTGTTGCCAGGAATAGTTTATACTAATGGAAAGCTTCCAATCTCTCCTGTCAAGTTCTGAGGCTCCCTAGGGCTCTTTTTCTGCCTGGGGGAGCCTGGAGAAGCCTTGGTACAGAGCACAGGAGTAACATCACTAGTCCAGATTTTCAGCCAGATCACAATTGCTGGGATTGGGCCCACTGGCAGAATTCATTGACTGTTAAAGGCTGTTTCCTTCCCCTCATCGCTCCCAAGGCTCCCTGAAGGAGAAAAGGAGGCCGAGAAAAGTGAGGGTGGGGATATGGTTTCAGTTTAATTATTTCAGAACTTGATTGAGTTTGTGCCAGCATGATTTCATGCCAGTTTTTGGGCCGTTGTATAAATTATCTTGCCCTCCAACTGAACGGGTTCTTAATTTCTATACTTGTATACCTGTATATACAGTTGTGCCCCGCTGGATGATTATCCCACTCTACGACGAATCCGCATTATGTTGACGTTTTTGCGATAGCAAAACAATGTTTTAAATGGGGGAATTGCGCTTCACATTGATCGGTTCCCTGTTTCGGGAACCAATTTTTTGCTTTACGACGATCAGCAAACAGCTGATCGTCGGGTTTCAAAATGGCCCCCCGCTGTATGGAAGATCTTCACTGGATGGTGATTTTTTCAGCCTATTGGAACGCATTGAATGGGTTTTCAATGCATTTCAATGGGATTTTTTCATTTCATTTGACGATGTTTTCACTCTACAGCAATTTCGCTTGAACGAATTAACATTGTCAAGTGAGGCACCACTGTATTGCTGTCTCATGAGAAGACTCCCTGGAAAAGACCCTGATGTTAGGAAAGTGTGAAGGGAAGAGGAGAAAGGGATGTCAGAGGAGGAGATGATTGGACAGTGTCATCGAAGTTACCAACATGAATTTGACCAAACTCCAGGAGGCAGTGGAAGACAGGAGGGCCTGGCGGGCTCTGGTCCATGGGGGTCACGAAGAGTCGGACACGACTAAACAACAACAAAATTTATTGCTGACCTGCCCATTTAAATGTACACATGGTATGTTTGGATAGCTTACTGAGTTGGGTACCTGGCTGTGGAGCCAGAGATCAGGAGCTTGATTCTAAACTGTGACTCCCAGGAGGAAAGGCAGTCTTGGGCAAAGTGCACAGTCCCAGATCACCCCTAGCAGAAGGGACTGGTAAATTACTTCTGACTTCCATTGAAAAGCCACCCATATCTGCCTGGTAGAAAGAAGTCCTTTGGCCAGAATCAACATGACATCATCCCATTGCTACAATATGGCTCTCTTGGGAGCATCCTGCAGTGGCATAGGTTAATCAGGGAGCACCTCCGTGGCTTCCATTTAATACTAAGATTAATTCCATTTAATACTAAGATTAAATTCTTAGTATTAAGGAGGGCCAAGAAAGATTCTGAGAAATGAGATATCCATTGTCAGTCAGACCATACTGGGCTGGGTGAAGGTGCAATGATCCAACGCCACATAACAGAAATGCTTAAATTGAGCATGTTGGACTATAACGTGTGTCTCCAGAGTATCATATTTGTGCACCTGTAAGAGGAAATTAGCTAAATATCCCATAATGGGGAGTTCCGTGTTTTATTCTAGTCACCTGTCTGTTGTGTTACTTCTATGGGCAAAACCAAGAAAGAGTTTGGCAGATGGATCTAATTGGCGCAAAGATTCCACCATACCCTTCCTTGCAAAGTTTTCTGCATGTGAGTGCCTCCCTCATAACTTCACAGAGAGGCTTCCATCATGTTTGTATACACCTGACTCAACTCTCAGCCCCTCTTGATTTTTCTATAATGCACTGAGAAAAAATCTGCAATATTTGGAGGATTGTAATTTTTCAGTTTACCGCATAGTTTTTCCTCTGTTCTTGTTTAAGCCCTATTCCTCATGAATACCTACAGCTAACTGGGAGAGCACAGTTACTACACATTCTAAATATCCTTTTGGACAGCGCTGCCTGTTAGAATCTCGTGTCAGGTCTTTGCATTTTTATAGACCTAAATTCAGATCGCTGCTCAAATAAGTTCTGTCGCTTGCCTTGTTCTGTCGTCGTGACTCCACTCTTGGGCTGCTAATGTTAAAAATAGCAAGTTTTCCCTTTCTGCTGCTGCACGACCGTCTTCTCAAGCAGGAGAAAGGATGCTTGGGATTCTTACAGCCATCATCTGAGAACTGCAGAGCCGGAAGGGGCCCTCTGGATCATCGAGTCCAGCCCCTGTCAAGGAGGCGCTGGGGAGAATCGAACCCCCCAACCCCTGGCTCTAAAGCAAAAGACCTAAATCCCTAAGAGGATGAATAAGCCCTGCGTTGACTGCGTTTCTCCGTGCCTCTATGAAAGCAGAAATCGGCAAGTCTGCTGCGACCGTAACTTAGTCGCATGAACCGGTTACTACACGTGTTTGGTGGAACACACGTGATGCATATTAGATTTGCCCCAACATATGAAGGTTGCCGGGTGGAAGGAAGCCAGCAGCTTGTGCAGCCTTAGCATGCACACGTTAGTTTCCTGCTCGCAGAAGCGGGAGGACTAAGTAACAGGCACTTCAGTCCACGTGTCGCCCGCATCCTAAGATAGCGGGATAACACTCCACCCGGCTTCCCAGGGAGATGCCATTTCTGAGATCGCTCCACATCCCAGGATGCAATAGCCTCCAGGCGGACGAACTACATCTCCCGCTAGGCACAGCGCACCCTCCGGGCCTGGCGTTGAAGCGTCGGTCTCCCGCGCTGCATTCTGGGTGAAGAAGTACCCTCCCTGGTTCCATTCGCCCCCAACGGCGATGCCGAGGTCCTCCTCTCCTCCGGCATCCCGAGAGGAGCGCGCATGCGTGGCGCCGGCCGGGCGAGGCCTGCGCAGGCGCAGTGGCCTCGCTGCTGCAGTGATAGGGGAGGGGGGAGCGGGCGCCATCTTACCAGTTGGTGGAGGGGAAGGGAGCGGCCGGAGGGTGGTCGGCGGCGGCGGCGGCGGCTGGCAGGGGCAGGTGAGTCGGGTTGGGCGGTGGCCTCCGGCCCCACTTGGTGGCCAGCTTGCTCCCACTCCTCCGCTGCCGTTATGCCTTCTGCCCGTCCCTTCTTCCTTCAGGAGTCCCCCCGGGAAACGTGCAACCTTGTCGTTTCCTGAGGTGATTTTGGGTTTTTCGAATTACCTTTGGATGGGGGCCCGTTTGGTTTTTTTTTCCCCTCCCGTTTCCCCCTCCCTTGAGAAACGGGGAGCCTCTCTTCTGCCCTGAGGTGGGCTTCGCGGGGGATGATGATGTTTTTCTCGGAGGCAAGGAAGGGAGCCGTTGGCGAAGAGGGGCCCAATTCGTCCTTCCCTGGAAGGCAGTATTAAGCCCCCCCCAGCCCTGCGTTTCCTCAGCATTTGCTTCGTAAGCGTTTTTTTTTCCCTTCCCACGGATGCCGCTTCTCTAAGCAGGCCTGAGCAAAAATTGAAGGTTTCCCTTGAGGAATCTGTCAGATTTGCCCTCGGCGGCGGGAGAGAAGCGAGGAGAGCAAGGGGGTGGGTCGTAGCAAGTGGTCTTCCTTTTTTTTCTTGGTGGGAGATGATGGAGATATCAAATTAAAACCCTCGGGGGGGGGGGACGGGAATAGAAGGTGTCACCCTCATGTTTCGTTTATTCACGGCTCAGCATCCGAGATTTTAAAGGTGAGGCAGAAGAAGCTGTGAGGCCTCGCCTTTTAAACCTTCCTCCTTGCTTTCCTGGGAGTAAACGCGATTGCCCTCAAGCATTCTCTCTGATCAGACCCAACAGGTGGGCAAGACCTTCATGGGAAGCGATAACTGCTCACCCCCCCCCAAAAAAAAGCCTGCTTAGATTTCAGTTGTTGAAAACTTGCTCATCCAGCTAGAAGATAAGAAATGAAGGCACGACCTGCAGATTTTTTTTTAAAATTGGCTGGCAGTTTGGAGCTACAGTACTGTCTCCTGCAGTCAAGGTCCCTTTCCTTGTTTTGGAACATGCACAAAGCAGATAATAGACATTTTGAAGAAATATGGCAATTTTCCTATGTGGGGACATGTAGCATCTCCTTATTGGATTTCAAACCCCTGAGATTTGGACTTGAGTTCTCAATCAGAGGGGCTCCTTCATAGGATCTTTATGGTCAAATTGTAGTGGGGTTGGTAGGGCTCTTTGTGCTAAATTGAGCAAGAGACGTAATATTTCTGAAGAGATGGACGAAATAGTGCTAATCTAGTTTCCTGTTGTGTTTGTAAGCACAAAACCATGTTTGTATTTAAAAGTGCCATAAGGATGTGTTGGGTGTAAAGGTTTAAGAAAAGTTTCACCTGGAAGTGTGTTTAATTCTAATTGGATGGATTCCAGGTGTAACGGTTTTCAGCCAGAGTGGTGTGTTTGTGGTTCTGACCATGATAGTAATAAAAGGTATTATTTCCTCTGGGAATAGTAATACCATGGAGACTTTATGAATGGCTCTGTGACTCATTTCACTGCATATTGTAGTAGTAGTGTAATATGGGGTTGTGAGGATGCCTATGGTTTATCATAGTTTCCAGGCAAGTCATTTAACTGTAATGCTGTTTTATATTGATGATCAGTTAAACATATTTGGTTGAGCTCTTAGTATATGAGGTTAGTTTTCTATAGTAACTGGTTCCCTGTTTCCCCTAAAATAAGCCCTAACCCGAAAATAAGCCCTAGTATGATTTTTCAGGATGCTTGTAATATAAGCCCTGCTCCAAAAATAAGCCCCAGTTAAGTGAAACCCCGCCCTCCACCATTGTGCAACAACCAGAAGAAGATGACAGGACCGTATTTGAATAAATGTAGATTGTTGCACGTTAAAAAAAATAAAACATCCCCTGAAAATAAGCCCTAATGTGTTTTTTGGAGCAAAAATTAATATAAAACCCTGTCTTATTTTCTGGGGGAAATGATATTATTAACATAAGAGGTTAGCTATGTAGTTTTGTTTCAGAAACTGGTTTATATTCGGTCCTCATGGACAAACCTGATCATCCTGTTCTCAAAGGCTTTCACAGATGGGATTCAAAGGCTTTCGCAGATGGGATTCAATGGTTGTTGTGGTTTTTGCAGTCTGTTCAGCTGTGTTCTGAACTATGGCCAAACAGCCTGAAAAACCAACAATAACAACCAAACCTGATCATCTTTTTGTGTTCATATGTATACATTCCAGTTGTAAATTTTGACTTAAATGATCCATAGTAACCATGCAAAACCAATGGACTCCCAAGCAAACTACACCAGAGCACAGAGTGCTGTCCTCTGAAGATGCAGGCCACAGAGACTGGTGAAACGTTAGGAAGAATAACCTAAAGCAGTGGTCCCCAACCTTGGGCCTCCAGATGTTCTTGGGCTACACCTCCCAGAAGCCTTCACAACCACCTCTGCTGACCAGGATTTCTGGGAGTTGAAGTCCAAGAACATCTGGAGGCCCAAGGTTGGGGACCACTGACCTAAAGAACACGGCCAAAGAGTCTGAAAAACCCACAACAACCATTAGATCCTGGCCATGAAAGCCTTTGCGAATCCATTGTATAGTCTTGCTTAAATTGTTCCTTGCAGCAGAAGTGAAGAATGTGTGGCCTTCCAGATGTGGTTGGACTTCAGTTTCATCCTTTAACGTGATCCACACTTGCTAGGACTAATTGAAATTACAGTTCAACAACCATATATTTCCACCCCTGCCTTACAGGAAGACATTTTAGGATATGGGGCTGTTGTATAGCTTTCTTTCTGATTTAAATAGTGTTGAGATCAGTAGTGTAAATTAATTGACACAATTGGAGAATAAGGTCCACTGTCTTCCATATTCTGCATGTATTGTGTTTTTCTGGAAATGGCTTTTTCTCATATTGCCTGTTAATAGGGATTCAATGCTAATTGTTTGCAGCTGGGCTGAGAGAGAATGAGGTGGAAGGGCAAAGAGCCAGTGGCAGAACTACGGTACTTTGCTCTGCTGTTGGCTTTTTGGGCTTTATCTCTGAGGACAAGGTCTTCTTGCCTAATCCTGCATAGTCACTGCTTTAGACTTTCAGACAGGACAGGAAGCATACTTGGAACAGACATGCAGAAACATTAGTGGTAAGCTTTTCGAAGGAGATAAAATCCTATCTGCTCTTTCAGACTGAAAAAAGCCATCTCTTTGCTCAGGTCTTTTCAGTTTGTGGGGGAAATCCCACAAGTTAGAAACTGGGAAATAGTGTTGTAGTAATACAGTATAGGAAAAAGCAGTTGTGGTGGTGACTCTGGTTGTATATAAGTGACAGTGACCTGAGTTGACTTTTGTAAAGCTGCATGTGTAATATCAGATTGCCAGTTTACTAGTATTGTTACTACACTTCAAGGCACTGTTAATATAAAGAGTGATATAGGTGTGTCTATATAATTTTTTACAAGCATGTGTTTTTCACTACTGTTTGAAGCTGGAAGCTCTTCTATCCAGACATATTTATTTGATATACAATTTTGTGACACAGAAACATCTTGACTTTAACGTCAACCTGTTTGTGAAATAGTCTTTTCTATTTATGATGTTTGTTTGTCTGTCCTGAGCTTAAGGCCCTGTAATCTGTGATTATTACCTTGGATCTGTCATGTGGAAGGCTTGGCATTGCAATTTTCTGGATTCTTCCAGTAGCCCTCAGGCCCACAATATCTGAAGGAGTGATGGTGATTGTAGGGATTTATTTGACTTGGTTAAAAATGCCATATGCTGCCTTCCTGAATTTTAAGTGTCCTGTTTTTAATGAGCATGCCACTAATTTCTGGAGTATCAGAACTCTAGACAGTAACAGTTAACTGAAGAGGCTGCTATGCTCGTTTATTTTAAAATTGAATCATACTACACAAGTTCAAATACTCCAAATACCCTGGGAAGTTAAATGGCTTGAAGTTGGGAAGTTTGAACCCCACAATTGTTTGAGCAGTACAAGAAAAACTATCTTTCTGAAGTACTGCTTCAAGACTTCATGTGTGTTCGGTGTTCTCTTTTCTTACTGCCCAAAATTAGATCTATAAATGTCACTGACATAATGAGCTTAGTTAGTCTGGCATTTGGTTTATAATTCCACTTATGTGCATTCCACCCATTTGTGTCTATAATTTAGGATTAAAGTTTTTGTATAAACAAGGATATTCATGTTATCTTTGGAGGGCTGATATTTATGTCTCCATGTGCTGAGTCAGGAAAATCAAAGGTTTAGTGAAAAATTGGCAGTATGATTATGTATCCACATATCCTCTAAAATTCATGTATAAAAGAGGAGATTTGTATGCTTTTTAATGCTCCTGAGCTGGATAAAATGTTTCGCATAGTAAGAAAAGACCCACACCAAAAACCTGGTCAGATCAGCATTCACACCCACAACAGGGCCTAAATAGATGTCCTGTACTATAGCAATAGTTCTCTCCCACTCTTTCCCAACACCTGGTATTAAGAGAGTGTATCTGATTTCTGGAAGCAAAATATAGCCCTCATGTCTGAAGTGTTTGTCGTCCATGGATTATTGATTTTGTTTCAACATCATCTAAATTGGTTGCTACCCCTTACCAGGGCAGCAGAATCCACCATTTAACTGTACACTGTGAACAGTCTTATCTTCTTGAATCTCCCGTAGTACTGCTGTGTTGAATTATTCTTCCTGTCCATTTTCTCCACTCTATGCATAATTTTACAAACCTGCATTATGACAGCTCATTCAGGAGGAAGCTGCTTGTTCCTTGTTTTGCTTATGTGAATGCCGGCAATGTAGCTTGAAGGTAAGAGTTTGTAGAGATTTAGTTTATCAAATGGTCTGCCTGTTAGATACAATCAAAAGTGTCTCAGTAGAAATGTCAAAGGGAATTCCTCCATCTGTTCTCCTACTGTCATGTTGTGTGTGTTGCTTATGTACTAAGTTTTCTCCTTTGTGGGGAGCAGCATAAATGCTTCAAATTAGGATATTGGTAAGTTTTTCTTCTGGTTCTCATCAAGAGTACTAAACTTATTTATTAAAAAATTTTCCCTGATTTTTTTCCTTGAAAATGATCCAAGGCAGCTTACAGCAGTGAAAGACAATATTTAAAGTTGAAAATAATGAGTACAGTGGTACATCGATTTAATCTGTATTGGGACTGTGTTCTTAGGTCGAAACATTCTTAAGTCGAAGCACCATTTCCCATAGGAATGCATTGAAAACCATTTAATCCGTATCTGCGGTTTTTCGTTCTTAAGTCGAGGCGCTGTTCTTATAGGAACTAATGCAAAGCTGGTTAATCCATATCTACCACTAGGGGTGAATTTTTTTATTTTTATTTTTTCTTCTTTTGACCTAAGGTGAACTTAGGTCAAAAAAAGGGCAGGAAAGGTTTTCCCCCTCTTTTTTGGTTCTTAAGCCGAGGCTCCATTCTCAAGTTGAAGCAACTTTTTGCGAACAGAGCTGTTCTTAACGCGAATTGTTCTTATGTAGGGACATTCTCAAGTCGAGGTACCACTGTATACAACAGCACCACCTTCTCAGTTCTCTCCACCAGGAAGGACTGGAGCCACCATAAAACAGTGCCCCCAAGTCCCATTCCAGAGAGATGGGTCAGAAGTATTCTATGTTGATAATATCGACAGCCTCTGAGAGGTCCAGCAAAAACAACATGGACACAGATCCTCTATCCAATTCCCATCATAGGTCATCTGCCAAGGCAATCAAAGTTGTCTCTGTCCAATAACTAGGCCTGAAGCCAGATTGAAATGGATGACAGTGAACCTTTTGGAGCCCGAGTGCCCAAACTGCAACACAAAATCAACTTACTTATTTTAAAGTGCCAGTACTGCAATTAAAACCCGAATGCTGAGGTTTTAGTTTAGAAAAAAACAACTACTGCTGCACTGCAAGGGTTAAATGCTTGGTTTCCCCCCCCCCCAATGAGTGATATTAGCAAAGAAATACTTACCAGATCTCCAATCCCCCATTGGGCTACATCCAGTAATGGTCGCCATTGTACCCCTCTGCTGGACCACTGCACCAGCAGAGGGGAGTCAACATCATGGATCAGGGACGGATAAGTATTTCTCTATGGCAACTTATGGCTTGTGTGCCCACAGAGAGGGCTCTGTGTGCCAACTGTGGCACGCGTGTCATCGGTTCGCCATCACTGATCTAGATATTCTTTCTCATCCAGGAACCTCTCTAGCTAAGGGGCCACAACCAACTCTAGTACTTTCCCCAAGAATGGGATAGTAGATACTGATCATTAATTCTTCAGTATTGTGGAGTCTAAATTGTGGAGGCTTTTTAACAATGGTCTTACTACTGCCTACTTGAAGCATGATGGGATCCTACCCTGTGGCAAGAAGGCATTCACCACTTCTCCTACCCAATCAACCAGTCCCTTTCTGGCAGCTTTTATGAGCCAGGAAGGGCAAGGATCCAGCAGGCATGTGGTACCTCTCACCTCCTCAAGGATCCTGACCACATAATCAGGCTGCAGAAACTGAAAGTCACCCATTAACACAGGAAACAAGGGCCACAGTTTCATTCACAGGACCTGAAATAGCTATAGCCTCCTCAGAGAGGATCTGGGGAATTTTGTCTGCAAAATGTTGTGCAAATTCTTCACAGCGAGCTACAGTGTGCTCTGCATTATTTGTCTGGGTACTAGCATGTAGAAGGACCTTGACCACTCAAAAACCTCTGCTGGGCGATTCCATGCAGCTGCAGTAGTGGCAGAGAAGAATTACTTCTTTGCCGCTACCACTGCCATGGAATAGGCCTTCCAATGGGCCCTAGCTCTTTTTTTATCAAATTCACTTTGAGTTTTCCGCCATTGTTGTTCAAGTCTATGGCCCACTAATTTCATCTCCACCAACTCCCCAGTGAACCAGGGGAGCAGTTTGGCTCTACTCTGAGGGAGGAGATGTTTAGGAGCAATCATATCAGTGACTATTGCCATTTCCACATTCCAAAAAGCAGCCAGTGATTCAACAGAATCACCTGACAGTAAACTCCCTAAGGACAGCCATAAAACCATCTGGGTCCATCAGCCTTCTTGGGTGGATTTTCTTAATCTTACCCCCATCCCTGCAGAGATAAGTTCCAGAGAATCCAAATCACATATAATGGACTGTCCATTTCAATAGAACTACATAACCTTATGTTTTGGTAACACAACAAATAGCTATTTGTATATGAAATGTTATAGACATAGATTGATAGAATGATACATGAGTGGATTTATACTAAACTGAATGTGATACTAGTTACCTTCAGTTGTTCACTTTAGTAGCAAGCCTCAGACTCTAACCAGAAAATTGGCTTATTAAGCCACCTCAGTTAAATTAAATCAGTGCTAATCTGTTTCCTGTTTCAGCCACTTGCACATGTAGGAAATATTGCATGCCACCTTTCAACAAAGCTGGAGGCATTGTCTATTTTGAGTGAGGATTATGGCTATAATTTAGCAGAGAAGACTTCCTGGAAGTTAACAGCAGGTGTTGTGTTCTGGAATTGGGAAGCTTGTAGTTGCAGTTCACCATAAAAATTTTCTTATGGATAAACAAACCAAGTAAGCATGTTGCAGAGCTGTTCTATAAGTGAGAGAGGTTGCACTTGGACTATTTTGTTTTGAGGTAGGGGGAAGGAGAAGTGATGTTGCTAAATTTGGTGGGTCAAATGCAGTGGATACTCAGTATGGTGTAGTGCAGTGGTTCTTAACCTTTGTTACTCAGGTGTTTTTGAACTGCAACTCCCAGAAACCCCAGCCAGCAGAGCTGATGGTGAAGGCTTCTGGGAGTTGCAGTCCAAAAACATCTGAGTAACAAAGGTTAAGAACCAGTGGTGTAGTGAATAGAGTGACAGACTTGGACTCTGGAGACCATGGTTCACATCCCTGTTGAGCCATGGAAACTCAGTGGGGGAGTGGAATGGGCAAAGCCACTCTTTAAATATTTCAATTATCTTGAAAGTCCTTTTAGGGTCACTATATGTATGTTGGTTCCAACTTGATGACACATAACAGCAACGAACTGCAGACCATAATCTTTTAACTGAAAATGCAAGTACTTCTGCAAGTGCTTTCATAAAGGAAATGTTTACTGTACTTGGATGCCCTTGCATGAAACTTTTTCTTGGACAACTAGACTTGGTGATTCGTAGTCCCATTTTACAACTTTCAGTGCGAGCTACCGGTCCCCTTGTGATGCTTTCAGTTCTGCTGATGGAATGAATTATAGAAACCAATAAACATCTACCAATGTAATTTGATGTGGGCTGATGTATGGAAGTTTATTTTTGTATTAAAGAAATCAGACTATGGTGCCCAAGATAAATTTTTACATCAGGTGCTGGATCCTATAGAACATAAAGACTGCAGTTTTGGTAAAATTACAAATACAGTCCATTTGTTCCTTGCCTCCAGATAGCTAAATTTTGACTGGATCACCTCATTTTAACAATATGTCATTAGTGTCCTTACAGCTGGCAGCTCTTGGCCTCAGTTGCTTTTTTAGTCTCAGAATCATGTGCCTTAATTCAATTTGCTGGACTAAAACACTGTAGGTTTTTTTTTTTTGCCCATGCCAGGTTTTGGATTCTTTCTTATAGAAGATTTAGATTAGAGTATGAAGTTATGTTGAGTT
The DNA here is from genome assembly GCF_051106095.1 of Pogona vitticeps. Lineage (NCBI taxonomy): Eukaryota > Metazoa > Chordata > Lepidosauria > Squamata > Agamidae > Pogona > Pogona vitticeps. The sequence goes on from NC_135785.1 coordinate 6,529,858, forward strand.
TGACAAAATAACTGGGATTGAACGTATGGACCCAACTGTGTGTATCTTCAGAAAGAAAGCTTCTTGAAGATTAGGTCTAACCATTTGTTATTCCAATCTGCTTCATTTGCCTGGAACAAATATGCACAACCATCTAGAACACTGACAGTGAAATAAGACAGTACAGGTGATGCTTAAAGATCTCTAAAGGCTGTGTCTCTTCATTCAAGTTCTTGGAAAGGCTTAACTCTGAGGTTGTATCAGGCCCCGCTGTAAAACCTTTAACTTGTTGGTAGATCATGCCAAAAGACAGTCATGCAAATTGACATTCAAAATATTAAGTGGATATGTTTATGGTAGTCTGAGGAACCACCTAGTTCCTGAGGCTGAATGTTCCAGTGTGTTGAGATCCTGCTGTTGTGTGTTACACTTTCTGTACCTGAATGATTTGCTCTTGCATCTCTGGAATGAGAATTCCTATAGACTAAGCAAAGGAAACTGGTGGCCTGCCAGGTGAAGGTGGACTCTCATTAGCCCAGTCAGGATAGCCAATGATCGATACTCATAAGTGATAGGAATTAAGGTCCAACAATCTCCAACTTCTGCCGGAAACAGAATTTTGGAGTATGTTTGTGTTATTGAGAAACTAGCAATTTTCCCATGCAGCTGATCTGGCAGGTAAGCCTATGTGTTTCAGTTCAGAATATCATTCTTGGTGATAACAGTTTGTTTCAAAACAGTATTCCACAAGAACTAGATCAGCCAACATTTCAATGCAGGTTTTGTAGGAATAAAATAATAAATTTGACTGTGTTTTCTTCTGCAGATATATGATTTTTTCGGGTTAGCTTTTTGTAGTGACCTTGATGTACTGGTAGACAATGAAGGTTTTACTCCACATCATTGAGCATAGATAATCTAGAAAATAATTACTGGTAGTCACTATCTTAATGTTACTTGATACAAAATATGAACAATATAATGGAGTTATTTATCTGGCTATGCCAGTTTCTAAAATAGTAAACATATATAAATGGTGGGTTTTTTAAATTGTTACCTGAAGCATCTGGAGGTTTGCCTGATTTTAGATCAATGATGTCATAATACCAGATTGACCAATTTGTTTCATATACTGTATATTTCATATACGTTTTATTTCTAGTAGTATTCTGCATTCAGTATTCTGTTGGATTTTGTTTGTTTTTGGGTCCGTCCGTCCCCCTTTCAGTCTGAACAGTTAATCTTGCTTTCATCACACATTGTTCACTTCATGGAAATAAATGCCTTTCTAAAAGATTAACTTTGCTCAAAAAGGGCAGTAAGTTGTGTTATGGCTACTGCCAGTGAGATTCAAAACAGCAGATGTGAAACAAATCACTCTTCAGTCTACTTTATTACAAGCCACTCTTGCTGGGAAATCTGGTAACATAGTTGTTTAGGCAGAATTATGGAAGATTTAGGATTAATTCTATTTAAAACTTTTTTATCCTGTCTTTCTCTTCAAAAAAGAACCCAAGGCAGCTTACATCATTAGAAAGACAATGTTTAAAAGCGAAAAACAATAAATATACCTATTAAACCAAGATGGATAAAAATCAATGATTTTTTAAAAAAATCATTTTATAGCAAATTTTTTAGAAAAAATTATTATATTTTTCAGCTAATTAATAATATATAACATAAAATTTGCATTCTGTCCACACCAATTAAATACAGAAAATAACAAGAACACAAAACATAGTGCTCTTTTCACTGCTTTTACCTGGCTTATAGTTCCCTTTACCTTTGTGCAATACAGCATTTATAAATTCATCCCATATCTCATTAAACTTTTTCATCTTTAATTCTCCTTTTTTGAATTTAATTTCTGAAGTATATGTATCATTAATTGATATATTTCAAATTTTGTTATACCATTCACGCAACTGGAAAACCCAGTTTTGCTTCCAGTTTTTTAAAATGAGCTGTCATGCTGCTAACATCCGTTTCATCTTTTTTTTGCGTTACTTATATAATCATTTTCTATTAGAAATAATAATGCTATTTTGTGACATTTCAGTATTAACTTTGAATATTTCTCTAATCTTTTCAAAAACTTTACACCATACCTTATGTTGTTGCTTAGTTAAGTCAGTGGTTCTTAACCTTTTTGAAAGAAACGCCCCCTTGAGCCATTGAGGAAGTTATCATCGCCCCCCTCCCCGCGGTGATGCTATCTTATTTATTTATTTATTTATTTATTTATTTATTTATTTATTTATTTATTTATTTATTTATTTATTTATTTCACTTAAATCCAATGACCCCTGAAAACAAAATTCAATTCCAAAAAGTAACATTTAATGATTTAGTTGCAAGCGAAATTTAAGACGCAAAAAGAAATATAAAAAGGGCATAAAAACAAACCACAATGCAGGAACTAAAAATTTCAAGACGAAAACTCTGAAACTAAATTAAGATTGGAGGAAAATATATATTCATGCACACTGTAAAAAGGCTGCAGCCATCTTAACAGGTTTGGCTTGCTCCAGCGCCCCCTACCGCCCCCCTTCTGCTCCAGTGCCCCCACGCCGCCCCTTTTCATTCTACCGCCCCCCTGAAAAATTAAATCACCCCCTGGGGGGCATTATCGCCCACGTTAAGAACCACTGAGTTAAGTCATGTCCGACTCTTTGTGACCCCATGGACCAGAGGACGCCAGGTCTTCCTGTCTTTCACTGCCTCCTGGAGTTTGGTCAAATTCATGTTGGTCGCTGTTACATACAGCACTGATGTTACCTGTCTGTCATGGGTTTGGAGGGAAAGTTCCATCCTATGGGGAGTGGAAGGCGGGACATCAGGAGGAGGGGCTGTACTGTATATATATGTGGAGCTTGTGTGGAGAAGTAGAAGGAGCAGCTGGGAAGAAGAAGCTGGTGTGGGAGTCTGTGTGTCAGACAGGGTACTACTGTGTGTCAGTCAGTACCAACCTGATAGGTTCAGGTGTCTGTATGGGTAGCCAGAACTGATAGGTTCAGGGTCTGTGCTTTATTTGAAAGGTGTTCTGTGTGAACCAAACTGGTGTATGTATGATTGAGACTAAGCCACGTTACTGTATCTTATTCACTTGATCATTTTATTTTTCCCTGTGTGTTATTTAAATAAACCTTGTTCTGTTATTTGTTAAAAATCCATTCCTGGTCTGTGTGACTTCTTATAGGGAATGGTTGGTGGCAGCTTAGTGAGACTGTGGCATCCTCCAGTAGGTCTGGGTTTGTCACATTGATTGGTGTCCAGCGTGTGGGATACGACTGGTCCAGTTGTCCAGTGGTCCAGCAAAGCCTTGGCAAGTGTGCCCAGAGCAAGGGGGGTCTAGTCAGGGACAATCTGAGGGCGCGTAGGTAATCTTCTAGGCGTACCTCACGGGGAGGTGCGCTAGTGGAAGAACGTGCCAACTCTGGGGACTAGATTAGGGAGCTCTGAGGCAACCTGTTTTGGCGGGAAAAAGCTGAGGCAAAGCTGTGTGAAGTTACAGTGATCTAGCCTGTCTGCTGAGAGGCCTAGCAGAGGGGGTTGGACTCTGGCTGGCAACAGTTGCAAGTTAGTGCTGAAGAACAGCAGCAATCTATAGAAGGCTGGTTCTGAGGCAAAAGAGAAAAAAAAAGTGGTTGCTTTATTCTGAGGCTTGACTTTTGAAAGCAGCCTGTTCTGGGGGGGGATTATGCCCTTGACTCGAAGCCAAATGGCAGAAATGGGTGAAGTAAAAGACCCCCAGGTTGACCAAGGTTCTGAGGATGAATTTGGCTCAGTGCAGGGTGACAGCACGGGAGAACAGAACCCAGAACTCAGGAAAATGCTCATAGCCCAACAGCATGAACTGAGGATGAGGCAATTGGAAAGAGAAGAAAGATTAGAGAGAGAAAGAAGGGAGGAAAGGGACAGGCAATTTGAAATGGAAAAGGAAGAGAAACAGGAAAGGGAAAGGGAGAGGCAAAGACAATTTGAATTGGAATTGCAGAGAGAGAAAATGGCGTATGAGTTAAGAAAATTGGAACTGATGAATCAGAACAATAATAACAATAGAGATTCTGAGGTGGGCCAATTGTCTAAAACTGACCTGAAGAAATTCCCTGTATACCACAAGGGAGATTGCCCTGAGGTGTTCTTTTCCCTAGTGGAAAGAGCGTTTGTGGACTTCTCAGTAAGGGAAACTGAGAAGATGACCATTATGCGATCTTTAATCAGTGGCAGCCTGGCAGAAGTCTATGCAGAGATGCCAGAGGAGCTGCTAAAAGACTTCTCTGAGTTTAAAAAACTGGTGTTTGCCAGACATGGGATAAATGCGGAACAGCTGAGGCAAAGATTCAGGTCACTCACCAAGAAACCAGAGCAGACTTTTACCCAAGTGGGGGCCCAACTGGTGAGGCTGCTAGAGAAATGGCTATCTCAGGAGGGAACAGAGACCTTCCAGCAGCTCAAAGACCTGATAGCGCTGGAACAGTTCTATTCAGTCCTGCATGGGGAACTGAAGTTCCAGGTGAGGGAAAGGAAACAGAAATCGGTGGCAGAAGCAGCCGAGATCGCAGATTTTATTTATCAAATAAGAAAACCCTTAGGTGCTGAGTGGAAATCTGTAGATAAACCCAAAGAAACCTACAGCAAGTACTCTCAGGGACCAGGAAGAAACCAGCAAGGGGGAGGGACCCATGGTGAAGGGAAGCCATCAGACATGAAACCAAGACCTCAGATTTTGGAGGGAAAACCAAAACAAGATGAGAAAGACTCAAAATATAGCAGAAAATGTTATTTCTGTCAAGGAAAGGGCCATCTAATCTCAGAGTGTGAGAAATTAAAGCAGCTAAAAGGAATTGTGCCTCATGATTCGAGTGGAACCAAGCCAAAAGCTGTGTTCTGTGTCCAGAAAGAGCAAAGCTCCTTGTCACTGAGGGAGCCTGTTGCCATGGCTACTCAATCTGGAACAGTTACATCTGCTGATCAGGCTGAGGAAAATGGTCCTCTTGTGGAGGTCAGGCGCTGCTTACTTGTGAGAACAGATTCACAGTTGTTTGAAACAGCAGGGGTGGACGTAGGAATACTTGACCATCAGTATCGGGGGTTAAGGGATACTTGTTCCCAGGTGACCCTGGGCCATCCAGATATTATTCCTAGGGAGTATATAATCCCGAATGAGAGCATAAAGGTGGCAGGGATTGAGGGACAGGTGATCTCGCTGCCAGTAGCGGAGGTACCTGTGAACTTTCAAGGCTGGAGGGGAGTTTGGCGGCTAGCGATTTCATCGACTCTGCCAGCAGCCGTGCTCGTGGGAAATGACCTGGCTGAACATGTGAAACGGGTGCTAGTGATTACACGTTCACAAGCCACCACGGGGACAGTTCAGGGGGGTACTGATGAGCCCGAGACGGAAGCAGAGGGGAGTGCCGAAGCTGTGGTGGAAACCTTAACCACAGACAGCAGATTTGGCCAAGAGCAAAAGGCAGACGCCACTCTCCAAAAGTGTTTTGAACAGGTGACAGACGCCCAGCTAACACCTGAAACCCCAGTGAGATTTCGAGAGAAAAAGGGAATTTTATATAGAGAGACCCTGATGAATATCTCAAAAGGGGGAGATGGGATCAGAAGTCAGCTAGTGGTACCTGAAAAGTATCGCCCCATGATCTTACAAAGGGGGCACTCTGACATGTTTGCTGCGCACTTAGGGGTGAACAAAACACAGCAGAGAATTACACAGAATTTTTACTGGCCTGACATAGGGAAGCAGATCAGGGAGTTCTGTAAAAAATGTGATGTGTGTCAGCGGCAGGGGAATAATCGTGACAGGACCAAAGCAAAGTTGTGCCCTTTGCCTGTGATTGACACTCCTTTCAAATGCATAGGGGTGGATATTGTGGGACCTTTGCCCAAGGCCACAAAGAGGGGGAACAGGTTCATTCTCACCATTGTGGACCATGCCACGAGGTACCCTGAAGCCATACCCTTAACTAACATTGAAACTAACACAGTGGCAGATGCCTTGGTGGGGTATATGTCCAGGATGGGATTTGCCTCAGAAATAATCACAGATTTGGGCGCATCGTTTACATCGAAGCTCATGAAACGGTTATGGCAAATCTGTGGAATTAAACACAAGGAAACCACTGCCTATCACCCTGAAAGTAATGGGTTAACTGAGAAGTTCAGTGGGACTCTAATGCGCATGATTAGGGCTTACTTGGCAGAGAATCCGAACAGTTGGGACCAGAAGCTGCAATCCCTTTTGTTTGCTTATCGATCAGTGCCACAAGCCAGTACCGGGTTCAGTCCGTTTGAACTTTTATTTGGGAGAACGGTGAAAGGGCCCCTTGATTTGATCAAACAAAATTGGGAGCAGATCACCCAGGATGACCCACAAGACGTTGTGACATACATAGACTCTTTAAGGAATGACCTAAAGAGAAACCTAGAGCTAGCAGCAGAGACCCTGCAAGCTCAAAAGGTCAGAAAGAAAGCTTGGGATGACCAGGAAGGCAGGGAGAGGCACTTTAACCCAGGGGAGGAAGTGCTTTGGCCTAGGCCCTGCAAAGAGAACAAACGGCAGCTGGGTAGCCCAGAAATAAAATACTTGGGTCACATAGTAGGGGGAGGAGTGATCAAACCCCTAGAGGCCAAGATAGAAGCCGTTCGTGATTGGCCTAGACCCAACACTAAGAAAAAAATCAAATCATTTCTTGGGTTGGTGGGCTACTACAGAAAGTTCATCCCGAGGTTTAGCGAGATTGCGACTCCGCTGACCGATCTGACGAGGAAGAAGACTGATGACCGCGTCCCGTGGACCAGCGACTGTGAGGAGGCGTTCCAGAGGTTGAAGGAGGCCCTCATCAACTATCCAGTGCTGCGTGCTCCAGACTTCGACCGGGAGTTCATCATCTACACCGATGCGTCTAACAGCGGGGTAGGAGCAGTTCTTTGCCAGGAGGATGAAAATGGTGACCAGCATCCAGTGTCCTACCTGAGTAGGAAACTCCAGAAAGGTGAGAGACATTTGGCAACCGTGGAAAAGGAGTGCCTGGCCATAGTCTACGCGATCCGGAAGGCCAAGCCTTACATCTGGGGAAGACATTTTATTCTGTGCACTGACCATTCACCACTGCAATGGTTAAAGACAATGAAAACCCACAATAGTAAACTTATGAGGTGGGCTTTAAACCTGCAAGACTATGACTTTGAAGTGAAGGTGGTCAGAGGGTCAGTGAACTGTGTTGCTGACGCCTTGTCAAGAAGACCCGAAGAATGAAGACAGCGAAAGAAACATGGACTATGTATATATTTTGGTGACCAAAGGTTAAATGTATCTGTTTATTAAACATGCCTGGTTTGTATGAATAAAGGTAACTTGATGTATTGTAAATGGTAAATGTTTAAATGCCTAATTGATATGTTTATCCTAGAGTAAGTATGGTATTGTATGTTAATGTATAACTGTTTTTGTATGTTTTGGATCCAGGTTGTTTTTTGGAGAAAAGCACGTTAGCTTTCCCCCTACAAAACAACTTATAAAGAGGGGAGGTGTTACATACAGCACTGATGTTACCTGTCTGTCATGGGTTTGGAGGGAAAGTTCCATCCTATGGGGAGTGGAAGGCGGGACATCAGGAGGAGGGGCTGTACTGTATATATATGTGGAGCTTGTGTGGAGAAGTAGAAGGAGCAGCTGGGAAGAAGAAGCTGGTGTGGGAGTCTGTGTGTCAGACAGGGTACTACTGTGTGTCAGTCAGTACCAACCTGATAGGTTCAGGTGTCTGTATGGGTAGCCAGAACTGATAGGTTCAGGGTCTGTGCTTTATTTGAAAGGTGTTCTGTGTGAACCAAACTGGTGTATGTATGATTGAGACTAAGCCACGTTACTGTATCTTATTCACTTGATCATTTTATTTTTCCCTGTGTGTTATTTAAATAAACCTTGTTCTGTTATTTGTTAAAAATCCATTCCTGGTCTGTGTGACTTCTTATAGGGAATGGTTGGTGGCAGCTTAGTGAGACTTAGTGAGATAGATAAGGTGGTCAGGAACTCCCATTTCTTTAAGGACTTGCCATAGTTTGCTGTGGTCCACACAGTCAAAGGCTTTTGCGTAGTCAATGAAGCAGAAGTAGATGTTTTTCTGGAACTCTCTGGCATTCTCCATAATCCAGTGCAGGTTAGCAATTTGTTCTCTAGTTCCTCTGCCCCTTCGAAATCCGGCTTGTACTTCTGGGAATTCTTGGTCTACATACTGCTAAAGCCTACCTTGTAGGATTTTGAGCATAACTTTGCTAGCATGTGAAATGATTGCAGTTGTACTGTAGTTGGAGCATTCTTTGCCACTGCCCTTCTTTGGGATTGGGATGTAGACTGATCTTTTCCAATCTTCTGGCCACTCTTGAGTTTTCCAGACTTGCTGGCATATTGAGTGTAGCACCTTAACAGTGTCATCTTTTAAGATTTAAAATAGTTCCACTGGAATGCCATCACCTCCACTGGCCTTGTTGTTAGCCAGGCTTTCTAAGGCCCACTTGACTTCGCTCTCCAGGATGTCTGACTCAAGGTCAGCAACCACACTACACTGGTGCCTTGACTTACGTATGCCCCTATCTATGAATATTTCGACTTACGAGCAGCTGTGCTCGCAAAAGTTTGCATCAACTTGTAAGCGGAGCTTCCACTTACGAACACAAAAAAGCAGGGGAAAGGGGTGGGAAATTTAAATGTACTAACCGTTGGTGGCAAAGAGGCCGGCGGCGGGGGGGGGGTGATGGCCCAGAGCTGAGAGGCTTGAGCCTGGCCAGAGTGCTCCCTCTGGCTGCTCGCCTCGTATTGACGGCGGGGGTGGCCCAGAGCCAGGAGGCTTAAGCCTGCTGGGGTGTTCCCTCCGGCTGCTCGCCTCCCGGTGGGTCCACCAAGGTCAGGGTCAGCATCAGCCCCCTCCGATGGGCCAATGCCGCTGCTGCTTGCCAGGGTGGCTGTGTTGGTCCTCAGTGCTCCTCAGCGCTCTCCGCCATTCCCTCACTAAGGGAAAGGCTACCTGAAGAGAAAGGTCTTTGTCTGCTTGTGAAAGGCTAGCAACGATGGGGCCAGTCTAGTTTCCTGTGGGAGGGAGTTCCAGAGTCTGCATGCAGTGACAGAGAAGGCCCTCTCCCGTGTCCACACCAAATGTGCTTGTGATTGTGAAGGTGGTGGGACTGAGAAAAAGGGCTCTCCTTGATTACTTTAATACCCAGGCAGCCTATAGAGGGAGAAGCGGTCCTTGAGATAGCTTGGAGCAAAGCCATTTAGGGCTTTATAGATTAGAACCAACACTTTTGAATTGTACCTGGAAACGGATTGGCAGTCAGTGGTGCTGCTGTAACGGGGGTTATGTGATCCCTATAAGCAGCTCCAATTAATAATCTAGCTGCAGAGTTTTCGACCGGCTGTGGGATAGTTCAGTGACACACTACACCAGAACATAGACAGAATTCTAACTCCTGTCCTCTGAAGATGCCAGCCACAGAGACTTGCGAAACATTAGGAAGAAAAACTTCCAGAACATGGCCAAACAGTTTGAAAAACCTACAACTATTCCAATGTTCTTACAATTGGCATTCTAATCTACTATTTTTTACTGTAACAGCAATTCATTGTCCATGTGGTTCAGTCTAAACAAGTTAAATACAGCAAAACAAATATCTTAAGTAGCATTACATTCCCACAGAGTATAGTCAGGACTATTTTTAAGATGAGAGTATGTTTTCTAAGAAACTTCTTGGATGATTGCTTCTGATGTAAGCCATGTAAAAATCCTCCTCCATGATCTTTCTTTTTGCCTTGCATAAGCTTCTGAGGATTGTAACATGAAGTCAGAACAATTTAGGCCATGGTACTTCACCTGTCTGTGGCATCTATTATCTAGTCCAAATTGGAAAAGCCACAGAATACCAGGAAGGTTGTGCTGCTGTAAAGCTGAAGGTAGAAGACTATTAAGGCCGTCTAAAGGGCTTGGAAAATCCACTTGTCGCCCCTCTGTGCCAAGTGAAAAAATGCTGCTTGACTAGCCACAGCTCCCTTTCTCCTTGCCACCTTACCCTCAGTCTGTGTGTCTCTGATCCTGCAGTCCTCCCCTCCCCTTCCCATTGCAAAGGAAAACAGCCCTCAGGAGAAGAGAGTTTGAGCAGCTCATAGAGATATAGCTCTGCAGGAGAATGTAGAGTAGTCCTATGCTGGAGAATATGGAGATTCCCTGCTCCCAATTTCAACTGAAGACCTGGCTCCTTAAGAGGCCTTGTGATTTTGCTTTCAGTTTTATTTTTGCTAGAGACATTCAAAAGAAAGGAATTCAAAATACAAGCTTCATGACCCCACAGGCACAGAGGTAATAAAGCAACCCAAATCTGAGCATATAAATCAGTGATTCCCAATCCCAATGACTTGCAAGGCTATAGTCCGGTCATGCTGACTGGTGAAATTTTTGACTGACTGGTGAGACATTCTAAAATTTTTCAAGCCCTGGCCATCTAGATTGGATACTGATTAGAGATGGTATTTGTATACGAATATGAATATCCCAGTGCAGCTGGACTTAACAGGGGCCAGCCCCTGTGGCTGGCCTGTCCACTCATGTGTCCGGTGGCGGCGGCAGCCTCGCTCATCCTTTCAATCTCTCCTGGAGCTCTCCTCTTTTCTTGCTCGGCTAGCGACTCAGCAGCCATGCAGGAAGATTCCTCCTCCCTCCCACTGTCTGAAGTGACCAGGTGAGCAGAAAGAGAGTGGAGCTCCCGGAGCGACTGGAAGGATGAGCAAGACTGCTGCTGGATGCATGAGTGGACAGGCTGGCCGCAGGGTCAGCCCCCTTGTTAAGTCCAGCTGCGTGGGGATATTCGTATACTGTGTCCCTATCTCTAGTACTGATCTTAAGTGTTTGTTTTGTAGCTTGGTGTGCAGTGCATAAATTCTGAGTCTGAAAAGTTTAAAGTCTGTCTTGGGCTGGACAGAAATGTTCCTGCCATGTTTGAGGGAGCGTGCATTGTCAGAGTTGTGGGATGGGTCTCAGCTGTAGTCTGTGCTATGTCGCCATTGTCTTATGCTAAGTCCAGTTATGTAGTGGTTTTATAGACAAGAGGTAGGCATGGGGAGGGGCTGTGCAGAAAGGACATTCTTGTTGGGAATGGGAAGCTCCCAGGTTCCCTGGCAGATGCATAGCAGTCTACAGTGGTACCGTCTTTTGTGTATGTGTGGTGGTTGCGGGGGAGTCCAGGAAAAAAAATCTAACTCTCAATAAAAGACATCTTGTTTATCCAAGGAAGTGATTGAAATATTTGGGGGCTGGGTGCTAACTGTACTATATGTAATATTCGGTAGCACTGTTTTCAAAATAATGGATACACTGGTTCAGAGGAGTTACTGAAATCAAGTAAGCATCCAGAAGACTAGTTTGTTTGAACTAATCATTTCTAGACAAGTTGTTGTTTTGACTTGAATATTGTCCCATAGTGTTAAAGCACTCTCTGGGTGGTTTACAACATAATTAAACAAACAACACTTGCTTAATGATGCTCAGGTGAGAAGTTCATGCACTGATCTGTATCAAAATGACCTACACTTCTTGAGCATTCTTGTACCAACATGTTTAGTATAAGTACAGATGTCTGCAATTCTGCTTGCTAGGGAGGGTGCCCTTTGCCTTTTGGCAGGAAGGATTACCTGAAACCCTTGACATGTTTTCACTTGCGCTTCATTAGCACCCTCCCCACAAAAAAGTCATACCTGCTGCTGTTTCCTTAATGCAAATGCGGCAAGATGCAGTAGCTCTTCATACTGATCTTGCAAAGACAAAAACAAACAAAAACAAACAAACACCAAGAACAAATACAGGCAGAGCACGCACACACCCAGTTTAGAGGGAACCTTTCTCACAACTCATTTGATTTACATAGGATGTTCTTTTCAAAAATATCTGCCGTGTTGGGTTCAGCAATTGCTTCAGAAAGTTAGGTGTTTACTTACTAGAAGCTAGCTAGGGTTATGCTATAAACTTTGTAAAAGTAATTGTGTTTGGGGATGAGATGTCTCTGTAGTTGAAGGTTTCCTAATATATTTCCATGTTACTCTGCAGTTCACTGTTACGTTATGCAGGCTAATTGAAATAAGGCTGTTTTGGTTTAAATCTGTTTAAATGGACACTCTGGCCAAGCCTATAAGCTCTGTTCTGCATTTTATGAAAACAGACTGTTACGGCCCGTCCTGATCTTGATTCTGGACAGAACAGAGCTTCCTGTTTCTTCTTCCACAGAACAAGTAACAATTACTAGCAAATGTGAATCTGTCTTTGTGCAGGAAAAATCTTGGCAACATATTTCTTGCTTGTTTTGTGAGTCAAACTTGCTGTGTCATACATAGCTTCATCTAATATATCCAATCCTGTTTAAAGTCTGCTGTATGAAGCTGTTCTGCATATGGAATTGCCAAGTTGTACCTCTATCAAAAGGGACATGGTGGGGTTGAGGGATAAACTGCAGAAGCCTCTGTGCTGCAAGGTCAGAAGACCAGCAGTTGTAAGATCGAATCCACACAACGGAATGAGCTCCCGTCGCTTGTCCCAGCTCCTGCCAACCTAGCCGTTCAAAAGCATGCAAATGCAAATAGATAAATAGGTACTACCACCGTGAGAAGGTAATGGCATTCTGTGTCTAGTCGCGCTGGCCACGTGACCACGGAAACTGTCTATGGACAAATGCTGGTTCTACAGCTTGGAGATAGGGATAAGTGCCACACCCTAGAGTCGGACACGACTGGACTAAATGTCAAGGGGAACCTTTACCTTTTATCTTTACCTCTATCAAACAGCTTCACATAGCTATAGTCCTATGACTCTTACTGAAAAAAAAATATTGGTTCATTCAGTTTAATGCATCATTGAACACTAAATTGTATGGCTGGTGATTAAGAAATCATAAAAGACTATTGGACTTATAACTAAAAATGATTTCTGCTTCACTTAAAGGATATAGCAAAAGTATAGCAAGACATAGACAGAGTGCTTCCCCTCCAGAAAGTAGCAACCTGTCACTGGTTCTTAGAAAAAGAAGACATTGCTCTTAGGGGTGTCTGTCACACTTTCCAAAGGAAACAAAGGATTGTGGCATGTGGAGGTCATGGTGGGAACACTGTGTTTTGTGAAACTGTTAGCTGCATGCGTGAGAAGAGTACTTGAACATTATAATTTTGACATGAATGTAGATGTCATTTGGATATGCATCTGTAATATTGAGATGACAGTGTCCAAGCAGTTTCTTAATATGCTGAAATTAGAATGGTTAAATTGATGCTCTCTCAGTAGTATTCACATCATCTTTAACCTGCATCCTGAACTATAGGCCTGATAACTGCCTGTTTTGTGTCTGTAGGTCTGATCTAAGCACTATGAAAAAGGAAGTGTAACAATTCATCATGATTGGAGGCCTGTTCATTTATAATCATAAGGGAGAGGTTTTAATCTCTCGAGTCTACAGAGATGACATTGGGTAAGTTCTTGGCAATCTCTCATCCTGCTTTCATTCCACACCCAGTTCAAATTCTTGTAATTTCTAAGCTCCTGCTGCTTCAACTGTGTCTGCATGTAAAGACTGTGTGCTATTTGTTACATCCAGGCTGTGTCTGTCCTACTACATCTGTCGGTATGTATTGTCTTGGCAGCAACCGTGAGGGTGACATTGGTGAAAACAGCTCTCTTTATATCCTCTCTTGATCCTACTTACTTGCTGCCTTGATTCTAGTATGCCACGAAAATATCATCAGATGTTGTTAGAGTGACCTGTATCTACAATTGTAGCATGAAAAGATGAAGGAGAGCAGTAATGTTGCAGCTTAAATCAAGGAGGCATCAGCAGTTGTGGTACAAATCTGGTCATTTTAAATCTCTCTACAGTAGTTGCAGTCCTGTCAACTTGGGGCATGCTTTTAATGCAGCATCTGCATTAAATTCTGATTTTGGAGCACTACATGCTGAAATAGAGAATAGTCATAATCTCTTTAGCCTGAGATGCTAACTGATGCATGCATCCATAGAATCATAGAAGTGGTTCAAGTGGGTAATGTTGTAAGTAATCAGTCATTGCTTTAGGGTAGTGGCCTGCACTCATTTTTGCTAGCTGAGGCTGCTGTGCCTTCTCTGTTGCTGTATGAATGCCCCAGTCTTGGTCTGCATTAGTAGTAGGGGCAGAGCTACCCAAAGATGTGATGCAGACTCTGTGTTAAGCATGGGAGTACTGTGGCAGCTATGTGCTTAATTGCAGGAGCAGATGTTGACGTGGTGTGTGTGGAATAATGGATGTGTTACCAAAAAATTGGGCAGCTGTTAAAATTGCAAAGCTAACCTAGATAATCCTTAATAGATGACTATCCAGTTCTTCTGTCAAAGTATATGACTAACCCTTTGTTTTGTCTACCTTTTTTAAAAAATCCAATGTCCAAGGGAGGAAAGAGTTGCTTAAGAGTGAAATCTTGTCTGTACCAAACTGCAGTTTTTCACTTATTGAGCATATATTCTAATTAACAGGCTAACCCATGCATAGTCCTTAACACATTTGATTCTTTCCTTTGTGGTTGGTGTCTAATCTTTTTTGCTGTGAGTTAGGAAAGATGGTTCTTGAATCTTTAGTTGATTGTATGGACTCATAAAAGTTACTGTCATGGAGTTCTGTTATGATACAATCTTTAACTTTTAAACATCCATAGCAAATTGTCCTTAAAATGGACACTTTTTAGAATTGTCTTGCCCTGCTTTCTGTATAGGTACCCAAGAATAATTTGCTGTTCAGTCTTTTTCTAACACCTTTGTGTGAGTTTTCTTCCGCCAGAAGCCACTGGCAATGGTGCGGCTAAAAATATTGTAAACAAATAAATAAATAAATAAATAAATAATTATGATTAATATTGTTTGAAATCCACCTGCACAGTGGGAACTGATTGCCATTGATTGATTAAAGGCTTCCTTTTGTGATTTTGGGGTGTGCATGACAAAGTTGCAGGCATCCTTGAAATCACAGAAGTTGCCTTGAATCCACAGGCAGAACCCATCCAACAGGATTGTGGCCTTTGAATCCATAAATTGTGTGCTTTCGTTTCAGTGTTGCTTCATTCCACTGATTTTAGGAGGACAGTAATGCATGCACTGTGGGGGCATATTAGAGAGGAGGGTCCTGTTCATCAGTTATTACAGACAGTGGGCTGCACCTCAGTTGGAGAAAATATTATCTCAGATTCCACTTGCTAAG
Source organism: Pogona vitticeps (assembly GCF_051106095.1). Lineage (NCBI taxonomy): Eukaryota > Metazoa > Chordata > Lepidosauria > Squamata > Agamidae > Pogona > Pogona vitticeps. The sequence goes on from NC_135785.1 coordinate 6,545,098, forward strand.
TTTGAGGTACTACCAAGTTTGCAGGCAGACTGTAGCCCTAGAGTAGAGCTCTGGTAATAAAGTGAGAATTACCGTGTAGATATAGTAGTTAATAGTTAACATACGAAGCAAAAGGAAGTATACCACCTAGTAGAGGAAAAGAGAGTGCAGAAATCCTGCAATTATATAAATATATTCAACATAGTAGTAAAATGGAGGTTTTGCTGCTTGCAGTTGAACCTTTGCTTTGCCCTTAGCTGTGTCACAATTAGCTTATGAGACATGCTCAGCTATAGCAGTTAGTCTCTGCAATACCACTGTTCTTGCTGGTACAGGACAAGGGTATACTGTATGAATCAGGCCTGATTTAGTTTTGAGTTCTTTAAGCTCACTTTATGTCTGACGATTTGACAACTGAAAATGAAGTGTGGCTTTGTTAAAGTAGCCAATGATGGCCCTTGAACCTTTTAAGTGGTTAATTGAGGTCTTGGGGCTAAATATAGTTGTTGGTACCCATTAGAAGAGATCCTTTAAATCAGTGGTACAGTTTTTGACTTGCCAAAATCCACATTTTCAATGGTCTGCTTTGGTTGGAACTAGAAGTTAAGTTTAATGCTTAATGTTTTCCTCGGATTTGTAAATGACAATTTCCTGATGCCTGTTGGAAGTTAATCTCCAGGTTAGCAGAAATGGATTCCTGTATGGGCCTTGTTTAGGCACAGTGAACTGGTACAGGGGTATGTAGGTTTGAAGAGTCTGCACATTTTGAGAAACTTGTAAGGCGAGTCCCAGTTATTATGAAGCCAGTGAGATATTTTAATTTATGTGCCAGGAAGCTGAAAGAGTTTTTCTCAAAGCCAATTTCTTTTGGGTGACATTATACTTCATTGTATGGATGAAACTTGTAATGTGATGGGAATTGTGTCCACAGAAAAGAATGTGAGATTATGCAACATGTCTTGGTGCCTAGGTATGCACCAGCTGTGGCTGATACGGGCTGAGAATGGTTCACAGCTAGAAATTCTGGAGTTTGATGGATGTTATTCTTCCTGCCAGTTGCACGCCTAGCTGCCTGCATGAGCTTAAAGTTTCCACACAGCTGTTCTGTGCTTCCATCTTTCACTCAGGAACATATCAGTTCTTTTCTCAAAGGTGCCTTGGGGAACTAGAATGAGAAAATGACCTTAGTTCTGAGCTGTCTTGAGATGTGTTACTATTTTTAAAAGCACGTGGCTACAGAGCCATTTAGAAACTGACAGTAGTGGCCAGCTTCCAATGGAGCCATCAGATGACTTTGACAGAGCAGCATTTCTCTCTGAAAAACGTGAAAATAAACTTGGATAATAAATTTCATTAACTACATAATTTCAAACTATTCAGTGGGCTTCAAAATACATAGTGAGTCTGTTAAATTCACTTAAATATTAGTATTGTGGATTTTGTCAGAGTTGAGTAATATCTTGTATGATGTATGCTATGTACTTCCACACAAACAGTGGTAATGCTTCAAAACCTGTGAGGAAAGTGGGGTGTATGCATAGATCCTGTGACATGGTCATGTATCAATTCATGACTAGTACAGCCAATTCAAGATGAGCCATGGCAGGCATGCCACAGTTTCCATCCAAACTGTGAGTTATTAAAGTGATGGGGGTTGGTGGTTGTTCACAAGACCTTGTTATGAAACATCAGGATTGTCAATATGCTCCTATTGTTAAAGCAAAAAATAAAAAAATAAATAAAAATAAATAAAAAACCAAGCTTCTGGCTCAGGTTGGGCAAAAGATAGTGAGGACTCACATGAATACTAACTTGCCTGATGCTTGTGTGGTTCTTCTGTTAGCTGTCTTGAGTACACGCAAGTAACAACATAATCTTCATGTATTTCCATTGAAGTATTATTTTGTAAGTCTAAATAAAGATGAGGCTGTTGAGGTCCACAGAAGTAAAACAAAATCCATGCTACAAATTCTACAAGTGATCAGTGTCTTTCTTAGGATCAGCTGCAAATGTAAGTTACCAAGCCAGATAGTAAAAAATAGTGGAGGAGAGGAAAAGCATAAAGTTTCAAGTAATTAAGTAGGCATTTTAAGCCATGGAGAGCTGCAAGCAAAGTCCCAGGTTGGAAAATACAGTATGGCTTGATGGGACAGAGAATCATTCAGCTATTTCATGACTTGTTCTGACAAAGCATTCTGGGGGAAAGGGAGATTTCTCTTCTCTTCAGGGACAAAGATAGCAACCCACATCAGCTGTGAGAGGGAAATACAGATTCCTCTGAAAGCTTTTGTAAAAGTGTCGAGAAACCACAATTGTGTTATAGCTGAGATGAGCAACATTTGCAGCACCCAGCAGCCAAAATATAATGCCCCCAGAGTCCCCAAAACTCCACACACCAAAGTAAAAATGTTTGTTAAATCTCTTGTGCCCTTTAGGAAACATTGGGGAAAACTCATGTTTTTAGGGTTGCAAACACCCCTAACCCTGATTATTATTCTTTAAAATCGACCTCTACAGGGTGCAGGGAGCTTTTTCAGTAAAAAAGTTTGAGTCTGGCAAGGGTAACTGGAGTGTGTGTGCTCCTTTAAGCCTCATGGGGCAATGGATAAACTGCAGTATTGCAGTCAAAACTCTGCTAACAACCTGTGTTCGATCCCAATGGGTTCAGGTAGCCTGCTCAGGATTGACTCGGCCTTCCCACTTTCTGAGGTCGGTTTAATTGAGTACCCAGTTCGCTGGGGTGGTTGTGTGTGTGTGCAGTGTGTAGCCTGTATAATTAAATGATAAACCGCCCAGAGAGTGCTTTAAGCGCTATGGGGTGTTATATAAATAGCACACTTTTAAAAGTCTAGAAATGAGCATGTGTAGTACAGACAGTCTCTCTTTTGCACAGCAGGTTTGGAGGCTAAATTTTAGTTGTAGGGTTAGGCAAAAAGGGTCAATTAGGACTGAATGGAGAGATTCTTATCTAGCTGTTAAACCTGTTTTTCTTTGTGGTTCTCAAAACTTCAGGTACCCTTGATGGAGCACTGGTGAAACTTAAACAATAGCAGTGCTGCAAGGTGACATGGTTATTTTTCTTTAGTTTTACAAGCAGATGCAGGTTGGCAATTTGATTCCCTTCTGTACCTGCTAGAGAAAGAACCAGCCTATGTAGCTATGAGCCAACTGCATAGTCCAGACCTGACTTGACAGTGTGCAGTTATTATAGGGAAACCAAATCAGCCTCTACTGGTATCAGGGACTTAAAACAATCTCTCTGTGCTAGCCATGTCTTATGTTCTCCAGAAGGAAAACACCAACTTGTTCTATTTGTCACAACTTCTGTTACTAGTGAAATGCTGTTCTGAATTGTATGTTCTCAGTAGCAGACTCATTACCAGAATCATTCAGCTCTTAACTAACAGAGACAGATAGTGTTACCGCACGTGCAAGACTTGGCAAAATAGCTTTAAATGTATCAGTGGGGCATATTGGCTGCATGTTGGCTTGATTTTTACTTCTCTCCATAAAAGGCATAATACAGAAAAGACCATTATATTTTAAGCTGCTACAAAGATAGATGGACTAACGTATCATCGCGCTACTACCACATTAGATTTCTGGAATAAGCAAGCAATTGTCGTTTTGAGAATTTGTCCGTATTCAGTATGTTTCAAGTACCTTGTCCAAAGCATAACAAGTACTGGTGTGTTTTTTGTTTCTAGCGATTATCTCCATAAGATCATGCTAGGAAAGTATGTTTTAAAGTTACAATTCAGTGCGTTGACCAGGCCAGCCCAACCTTTTCAGGAGCATTGAATCAAGGTCACTTTATTTTAGGGTCAGGGATTCTTGTAAAGTGTGCATGCACTATTTGCAACTTTGAATAGGGAGCTGCTGTACAACTACATCTAGTCTGCATCTAGTAAGTTGGCTTAACTACTGAAAGTGTCAGTCGGGTTTCCCATCATTTGCACTTCTGTAGTTAAAGGTCCTGATTAAATTTCAAAGGAAGTGCTGATTTGGAGCTTTAGTTGCGACTCCCCCCCCCCCAAAAAAGTGTTTGCTCCCTGTTACAGTAAGAGGATTTAGTTATAATGTAGCTGTAATTTTTTTTAAAATGAAGTAATGTTTAATCTTCATTGAAAATTTTGTTGATGTAAGTTTAGAACCCTTCAATCTTGTGGGCAGGAAAACAAGGTGGGACTTGTTTTGTTAGAGAGCAGTTCTACTATGTGACCTCATTTAACTGAGCTTGCCAAATGCAGTTCATTGCTTGTCCAAGTACAATTAGCACAGTTACTTTGATTAGTAGTTCTGCGCCCTGGGGGATTTTTCAAAGCTTTCTAATAAAAGTTGTTTATTGTCCAAATGAAGCCATAGATCTGTCTCCTAAATAAAGCTGTAAGCAGGATTCCTAAATGAAGTCATCAGCTGAATGTATAAAATCCTTGTTGCTTTTGCTTCTTAGCACATTAAAGGTTTCACAGTGTTCACATTTCTGTAGCTGAGCTCCAGAAATAGCTAAAGAACGAACACTTTTTCTTTTTAGTAGCCGTCTTGTCTGATGTTTAGCTGAAGGTGAATCTAAGCTTTGGCTCTTGACACTACAGGTGAGAGATGAGAGATAAATTGTGATTGCCCCATGACCACGTAGTTTGGCTACTCAATTAATGCTGTTATATCCAATATCGTTACCTCTTCTCTGAAAGCTATACTGCCACTGACCAAGGATTTTTCTAGTGGGATGGGGTTGCTGTCTGTCGTCTCTCTTTTTTTAAGTTTGGATTCATTGTGCTTTCTGTGTATGTGTGTTTTCTAACCTTTCTCTTGTTGCTGTCACTCCTCCTTTTCTTCGCTGGCGCCATTTCTGTTCATCCCATCTCATTGGCTGCTGTAGCAATAGGTAAGAGATGAATGGCAGGACATAACGGGCACCACAGCATGGGGGAACTGGTATATTAAGATATTATCATGCGGCTGAAGTATTGCAGTACCAAATAAAAACCGTCTCCTAAGAGTGATACAAACTATTAGCCCATGCCACAAACCAACTCACTACCTTTCCAGTTTAACAAATTGAAATATACTCATTTTAATGGATTGTACAGCCCATTGTCTGTTATTTATGGAACTGGTGTATTGAAAAGCCTTAAATACCTGGGGCTCTTAGTTATTCTCCAGACTGTTGTAATGTAGTCAGATATAACATGATACATCATGGAATCATTATATAGCAACATTATCTAAATACAAAATACATGCATTATAAGAGGCTCTCCAGTGCTGTTGCAAGAAAACTTTGAGTAGCACTCTGTACAGGGTGTGTAAGTGTGAAAGATACTGCAGTATGCATTAAAATGGTAAATAGAACAAACTTTCTCTATTCAGAAAGGTTCTTAGAGCCTAGTGGTTAGATATGCTAGATTTTCTTATTTTTCATCCATTGACTTACTTAGATGAACTCTCTATTGACATTCCCCCCTGCTTTAAGTTATTCCTAGAAAAAAGATTCCCCGACCTTCTGTGTGCTTTATTCCACTGTTGCACTTGATTTCTTTTCCTAGCCTAGAATTTTATAGAGAACAGTGCTTCTTACCTTGTGGTACTTTATGGCATGTGTTGCTAGTACCATCAATTGAAAAACGCTGGTTTAGAACACTGGTTCTTAACCTTTGTTACTCAGATGTTTTTGGACTGCAACTCCCACGAGCCTTCACCATCAGCTGTGCTGGCTGGGGTTTCTGGGAGTTGCAGTTCAAAAACACCTGAGTAACAAAAGTTAAGAACCACTGATTTAGAGCACGAGTAAAACAATGTGTCTGATTGGTTCAATACCCTTTGTTCCCTGTATGTGTGACCAGACTAAATCCTGAAGAAGTAAATATTCTCCTTTCAAAGGAATAGCTCTTTATGCCTGTTCCTGTCAACTAGACTTTGGTTTCTTCTGCAGAGATACAGCTAAACAACCTAGTATGGTGATATGTACCCAACTGTGTCTAGACCCTTTATCATCTTCTAAGTCTTGTTATCCTACAATATTCCAACATTACAGGCGGAATGCAGTGGATGCCTTCCGGGTCAATGTCATCCATGCACGGCAACAAGTGCGCTCACCTGTCACCAACATTGCCCGAACAAGTTTCTTCCATGTCAAGCGTTCCAACATCTGGCTGGCTGCTGTCACCAAGCAAAATGTTAATGCTGCTATGGTGTTTGAGTTCCTCTACAAGATGTGCGATGTGATGACTGCCTACTTTGGAAAGATCAGCGAAGAGAACATCAAGAACAACTTTGTGCTCATCTATGAGCTTCTAGATGGTGAGGATGTGCCATTCTGACTAAATTCCAGGAACTTGTTTCATGTAGGGTGGCTAGGCAGATGTTAAAAACCTTGTGGTTGCCTATGTGGGGTAGAGCTTGTTTTAGCCTAATAGATCCAGTCTGTACTGTTGGTGTAGCCTCTAGCCCTCAGCACCCCTAAGCACCCCCACTTGCTTTCAGTCACTTCTGGTTTTGAAATAAGGCCTTGTCTAAATAATGTATGATGGTATATGTTTGTAAAAGTAGCTTGAAATAGGAAATCTAGATTGGCCATTCCAAGCCAGACATTGATGATGTTCTTTTACATGGGGGTTGGGCTGGCCATCTGAAATCCCAGGAGCGAGGGCTGGACATGTACATTTTGCCTTCCATTGGCTCCAGGTGCTTAGCTTTACACATGCTTTCTGTTTCACTACTAAAAGTAAATAAGCCATTACCGCTGTCAAAATGAAGAGCTGGAGGTAGCTAAAGAAGAGCACTGTGACTTCTCTGCAGGTTCTTTGTTATGTACTTCATGCTGAGATTTGTACAAAATTGAGATGTGGATGTCCCATTGACTTCCTTCAAGTGAATGGGACTGGATGGTTATCCTAGCTTCTGGGCCGCATTTCAAAACAGTATAAGTTGCTTCATCTGTAGAAGTAAAATGCAGACTGAGGAGCAAACGTTCCTTTTATGTTGTGTCTGCATGTCATAAATAGCTCCATCACTGAATTCTGTTTCCCAGACAGAAGCAGTCAAAACTGTAAATGTGTATCAAAATTTTGTGGAATTTATTGTTGCACTTTAAGACACGGCATTTTGAACTTGGAAGGTTATGATATCCCTTGATTGCATTTAGAGATTGCCTGTTACCTCCTTGTTTTATTTGCTGCTTTGGACATGCCTTCTTGCAACCCACGTCATTAATTCAGCAGAGAACAATTTCTTACACAATTTGGGAATGACCGCCTATGAAGGCATGCTCTCAAAGTAAACCTTTGTCAGCAAAATGCGCTTCCAGTTCTGATGTAGAAAATGACTCCAATACAGTAAAGAATCTCAGAATCCCTGCTCTAACATGCTGATGAAAGTATTCAGTTCAAACCTACTCGTTAGTCATTTTACTGGTCTAATAGTTTAGTAGCTTTTACAGCATTGTAAAAAGTCTATTCAAGTTCTTTATTTCAGTCCTTTTGTGATCCGACGTCCTCAAACATGGTAGTGATTGTTGCTTACCAACATATATTGTTCTTAATAATAATAATAATAATAATAATAATAATAATAATAATAATAATAATAATAATAATAATAATAATAATAATAAAACTCCTAAGAGTTTTATTATTTTAACTCCAGAACAGGGTGGGACACATTGAGTCCAGCCGTTGTCAAGGAGGCACTATGGAAAATCAAACTCCTGCCCTGTGGCTCTGCAGCCTAAACCACCGAGCTCTCCAGTAAGAACATCCACTGCATTCTCCAGGAGTTCCTGAAGTGGAATTTTAGGAGGTGAAGCCGAGAAGCACAAGTCTATAGCTCAGTGTGTTATTTCCCTATTTTGTTGCTTTTTTCTGGCCTTTTTTCTGTTTTCGAAAAGTAGGAAGCAGCCCTGATGCTTCCTAGGAGGCAGAGGTCTTCTTGGCACTCCTGTTTCTTCAGGAGACACCCTCTGTAAAGCCTAATGAGCAGTGACTCTATGGCTCCCAGTGTCCTTCAAACATAGGGGATCCAGGCCCTGCTGGATGGTTACGCGAGTGTAGAGGTGATTGACTGGAAACTAGGCTATAGACTTGTCTTTCTGGGCTGCCTGACCTACAATTCTGCCTGGAGAACTCTGGGGTTGCAGTCTAAAAATACAAAAGCCCATTCCCTTGTGAACAAGCAGGTGGAATTCCAAAAATTACTGACTTGGACGTTGGAAATCACAAACCTATCTTCATTGATGATACCCAGACTTTAGCAAGCCCTTTTCAGGAGAGGGAGGTGGGAAGATTATGAATCCATAAGTTGCCGCAGGCCATCCACAAGCGCAGCGTCACTTTGTATTCATGTTGCAGGTTTGGATCCTGAGAGGCTAGCTTTCTGCCTTCCTGGAGGTGGGCAGCTAATGGCAGTTTTCGTTTTCCCAGGCCTGGCTGGTCAGCTTACCCGCCCTACGACAACCTGCTACTCTGCTGTTGTTTTTTTAGGTTTTGATTTTTATGGCATGCTCATGCGAAAATCAAAACCTAAAGAAAATGCTGCAAAGGTAGATTATTCTGCTGCTGTTGGATTGTCCTGCCTCAAAGCAGGTTCCCTTGGAGGTCTGGATTCCATCCTCATATGCATTCATCTCGTCTTAACTACCACTGATTATAAGACAGTTCCTGATAGCCTCTAAGGGGATCAGCCTCAAATGTGGCAGCAAAGGGTGTGATTGGGAGACCTTGCTTGAATAAATTGTATCCTAGATTGTTGTGTGAGCAAAGGCACCTGTTATACACCAACCTTTTAGGTGTCATTTTTCTCTGATAACTCTTTGCCCTTCTGTAGAAATCCTGGACTTTGGTTACCCTCAGAATTCTGAAACAGGAGCACTGAAAACATTCATCACTCAGCAAGGAATCAAGAGCCAGGTAAAGCACTAGGGTTGGGTACAAGGGATTGTGTGTGGTGATAGTACCTTGCATGTATAAGAAGAAATGGTCATAATTATCAGGTTTTGTTTGCTGTAATACAGTGGTGCCTCGCATAGCGATTGCTACGTTTAGCGATGAAATCGCTTTGCAATGCATTTTTTGTGATCGCAAAAGCAATTGCTGTGCAATGTTCCCTATGGGTTTTTTTTTGCTTTGCGATGATCGGTTCCCTGCTTCGGGAACCGAGCATCGCAAAACGACGATTTCCCAACAGCTGATCGGCGGTTTTTAAATGGCTGCCAGGTAAACAAAATGGCCACCCGCTGTTTTCTGGGACGGATTCCTCGCTTAAGAGGCACCGAAAATGACTGCGCTATGGAGGATCTTCACTGAACGTTGAGTTTTAAGCCCATAGGAATGCATTAAACAGGTTTTAATGCATTTCTATGGGCTTTTTTTTATTTCGCATTGCGACGTTTTCATTCTGCAGCGATTTTTGTGGAACGAATTAACGTCACAATGTGAGGCACCACTGTATTTTGAGACAGTAGAGGGTAGTTGACTGTTTTAGAGTAGGGCTCTGCTATTTGTGTCCACTTGTAGCTCCCAGAGGTTGTTCTTCAGAAGCCCTCTTTGCCACTTCTAAAATATCCTGCTACGTCCAAACCATATTATCACCTCTTATCTGGCCCATGTTCCAAAGCAAAGCTTATGTATTGTCTCCACTGCCATCAAACGGCCTTGAAGTCTAATAATTGAGGGGCTTTTGCAGTCTAGGAAAGGGACAGATGGTGTAAGTGGCCTGAAAGGAGAGAATGGAGCAGGGCTCTAACGTTGCACTGCAGCTGCTCTTTAAAGCATGCCTGTAGATAGCTGGTGAAGGCCACAATCAGAGACAGATCAAATACGGAGTCCATCGCAGGTTACAAACACGATGGGGATGTACAGTCTCCAGGCTTCGAAGGAAGGGACCTTCAAATGCCAGATTCAGAGGAAGGGGGATCCGGAGACAGGGATCGAATTGTCTCGTGTGCTCCCAGAGGCATCTGGTGGGGCCACGGTGAGGTACAGGAAGCTGGACGAGAGGGGCCCTTGTCCTGATCCATCACAGGGCTCTTCTTAGGTTCCTATGTAGGAGAGCAGAAAGAAAAGGAGGGAGATGTTGTAAGTTCACCTTGTAACTTGCCTTGGACCTCTAACACATAATGCCTGAAGTGCCTCTTCTATCATTTTAGCTCACGTCTCCATCCTAACTCGATTCAGGGAGAAGGCAGCTTAGAAAGAGTCGCCACTCTGGTTGTAATGATGGTTCCATATATGTGGTTTTTGAATGGAGATGAGTTGTCCCGTCATCTCTAAATGGGAGATGATAAACTAAAGCCATTGTTAATTGAATGCTTCCATCCATATTCAAACAGGATCTGTACCTCTTTGCTTGAGCATTTTGGCGGCTAACTATGTGGATTAAATTAAAGATAGTGAGGGAAGAATAAAAAAGGTTGAGAAAGCAAGGCCAAGTTTTCAAATTCCTTCATATTCTAACGAATATGAAAACTTCTTATTTAAGTTAATATATCTTGAATGATTCAAAAACTTTTCTTCCCTGTGATGTTCCAGAGCAGGGTGTTTTTTTTTTAAAGACCACGGATCTTGCAAATAGCTGGATGAGCAGATATTTCTGACTAATCTTGCAGATTCTCGGCCCATTTCCTCATACAAGTCAGTTTGCTTTCTGAGGAAGCTGAGGCAGTGTTTTTTTTTTTTTTTTGTAGCTAAGTACAGGAAAGGGTGGTGTTTCTGTACAGTAGGGTAAACCTGCTGAGTTTGGAAAATAATCCAGTTGTTTCTTCCTGCCAGCCTTTTAGGTTTGTTTTAGCCATGTGGCTGCACAAAAGTAGCATTGGAAACACCCGGGCCTATTTGGGAGGCCTTGGTTCTCAGTGCTGAGTATATGAACAGAACACACTCACGGTAGCTTGGCTGGTGTCATTTCCTCTCAACATATCCCCATCTGGACCCATGGACTGTTGCTGAGCACTTAACTGCCTCTACCTCAGGCAGTGGTAAATCCTTAACAAAAAACTGGTATTTGGAGATAGTCTTCATTTCTCCTGGTTAAGCATGGCCAGCTCCCTCAGCTCTTTTGTACAGAGCTTTATCCAGCTTGGGATAAAAACTGTACAGCATCATGTTGGCTAGGCAAATACTGGGCTAAACAGTGACACAGGATTGGTTCTGCCTTATTCTCATTTTGTGATTGATCCAGAAGATAATGTTTTGAAGGCCAGATGTTTCATGTCCAGTAAAGCTGGGGGAAATTTCTTGTAACCAGGAGTTCTGAAAATGTGTACTAATGTACTGGCCAGTTCTCTGTGCTTTGGAGAGCAGAGCATGGTCCTTGATTGTTATGGGATGGAGGAGAGAAGGGAGAAATAGACTGCAAATGGTTGTGTAGTAGTATAAACACACACTTCTGGTTTGAGTTGATATACTGCCCCATGCTTACATTCAACCCATGTAAATGGCTACAGGCTCTCAAATACCCAGTTGCCTTGTAACCCTAAAGAAATTTGCTTTCCATTTAAGATGCTTCAGCCAAATGGTGGTGCAGTGGTGCCCCGCATGATGATGATAATCTGTTCCATAGAAATAGCTGTTTAGCGAAATCATTGTCATGCGAAATCCGTTTCCCCATTGGAATGCATTGAAACTGTTTAATGCTTTCCAATGGGGAAAATACCTCGTCGTCCTGCGAAGATCGCCGATAGGGAAGCCATTTTGCGAGCACCGATCAGCTGTTAAAATAGCTGTCCTGCGAAGCATAGGTCCTGAAAACACAGGGTAGCCATTTTGCGGAGCCGCCAATTAGCTGTAAAAATCGTCATCTTGCGAACAAACGGTTCATGAAGCATGGACCAAATCATCGTCCAGCGAAAATTCCCCATTGAAATGACTGTTTTGCGAATCGCTATAGTGATCGCAAAACCTTGTCGTCATGCGGATTTGTCATTTTACGAGGTCGTCGTCTAGTGAGGTACCACTGTATGCTGCTTTATGTTGGAGGCATTGGAGAGGTCTGCGAACCTTACAAGACTACCATTTCAGTCGCGCTTACTAGATAGCACCTTCTCCCTTGCTGATGTCTCCCATTTATTTAGTCTAGAAGACAGCCCTTTCATTCAGCTCAGTAACTGAACAGATGAGAAGCTTTGTAGCACCTGATGTTGTCCTAAAGCTAACATTCTGCTCTCTTCTCCTTCCTTCCTGCTGACCCGCTTGCCTCCTAACCCTTTGTGTGCTGCATTTGCTGCTATGCATTTGCTTTCTGGCTTTCTGCACCTGACTGGACCTGCTTGTAGCACCAGGTAGGAGAATTTGCTATCCCTCCCAACCAGTTCCTGATGATCTAGCTGATCCTTCCTAAGAGTGTCTCTCTTCAGACTGGGTCCACTTGAACCTTGTAGTACTGTACACTAATGATGTAGAAATTTTTGAATGGAAAACAATCAGGGAGGAGGGGAAAGTAACTCTTCTCTAGCATCACTGTATCTCTAGTTCAACAATGTATTTAAATCCTTATGTTTCCATCTCACAGATAGACAGGTCTGCACAGACTCCCGTAGAACATTCTATAACTGAGTGATGTGTCATGGGAACTTTTGCCTCCAATCTTCACAGCACATGTAACAGTATGCCCTGCTCGTCCCTCTCAGTTCCATTTAGTCTACTGCTTCACCAGCCACTCAGAAATGCTTCACCCTCTTCCTTGACGTCATTGTTTCTTATTTCTCTAGTGTCATAGACAAAAATATTGGCACCCTTGCAATTCTGTCAGAAAAAGCAACCCTTCTCTCAGAAAATCGTTGCCGTTGCAAATGTTTTGGTACTCACATGTTCACTTCTTTGGTTTGCATTGGAACAACAGAAAAAAACAGAAGAAAAGTCAAATCTGATACAATCCCACACAGAAACGAAAACATGCACTGGCCAAAATTATTGGCACCCTGCCTAAGTTGTAAGAAATAATTGCGTTTCAAGCATGTGATGCTCCTTTAATTTGTATTTAGACACACCTGTTGCAAGTAAGAGCTGTGGGCAATATAGCAATCCAACCAGTTAAGATGGAGAAAAGTTGACTCAACCTTTGTGTTGTGTGTGATACTGAGCATGGAGAAAAGAATGAAGTGTAGAGTTGTCTGTGGATTTAAAAAACCTACGTCTTGCAGAGACAAGATGATTCCTTCAGACAATCATATAATAATTACAGTGGTGCCTCACTTAACGGCATTAATCAGTTCCAAGAAAATCGCTGTTAAGCGAAAACGTCATAAAGCGAAAATAAAAAGCCCATTGAAATGCATTGAAAACCGTTCAGTGCGTTCCAATGGGCTAAAAACTCACCGTCCAGAGAAGATCCTCCGTGCGGTGGCCATTTTCGGTGCCTGTATAGTGAGGAGTCTGTCCCTAAACACAGCGGGGAGCCATTTTAATTACCCAGCGGCCATTTTGAAACCGCAGATCAGCTGTTTAAAAAGCATCGTTTTGCAAAGAATTGGTTCCTGAAGCAGTGAACTGATCATCGCAAAGCAAAAATGTTGTCGTGAAGCAGATTCGTCGTAATGCAGGGTAATCGTAAAGCGGGGCACGACTGTATATGCCGTTAAGTCAGTTACAATGTATGGCTGCCCTTTCCATGGTTTTATAGGTATGAATTACTCAGAAGTGATATATTATTCCTTCTGTGGATGCCCAGATATATCAAATGCTTATATTGCCTCTGTGAATGGCATCTCACAAAGCCCTGATAATTCGTAGAGGGTTCACTAAAGAAAGAATTTGCTGTCCTTCCCAACCAGTTCCTGATAATCTAGTTGAACTGATCCTCCTTAGCAGTATCTGTTGTCAGACAGTCCAGCAACAAAAATGATATAAAGCTGTTCGTTTGGAGAGTTTTTCCAAAGACAGCTGATCAAGAAGCTTTTAATGAACTGCTTTGCACGACAAACAAATCTTTCATAGCAAAAAAGTCTTGAACTATGGCATCACCTACTTTGTTTTCAACCTCGCTCAGTCTTGGAAGTCCTTGACACTGGGCATTACATCACCAAAATCCTTTACGCCAGTATTCTTACCAAGCACAGGCCCCCACAACTTTGGTATAGGGAATGCAATCCAGGCAGTTCTCTTTCCCTAAAATCTCCAAAAAACTAAGAAACCTGCAAGTCGTGAACTGTCAAATAAGAAAAAGAAGACTGGCAAGAATTCTCTTCAACCAAATCATCAAGTTCAGGTTCAACCCAGCATTTTTGAGATCGCCGTTGTAAGTACTTTCTGTCCTGTCATAGGAGGACCAGACGTAGATGTAGGCGTCCTTCAGTCTCGAAAGACTAAGGTAACATGCTCTGTATAGAGGACTTTGACGCTGTATGTGAAGCTGGAGTGTCCTCTCTAGATCACGAAGCTTGGGTAGAATAATATGGAGGATAGGCTGTTACCCAAGCAGCAAATCCCCCCTCTCCACATCACTGAAATAGTCCAATGGAAAGGCAAGAGCCAATACAACTGGTTCCAGCGACGTTGCAGGAGTTGAGAGAATGACACGAACTGCCTCTGGGACTCCGGCTCCGGATTTTGCCTCGAGGTTAACTCCTGAAGCCTTTTCCATCATTGGATATAGCCACAAGGCAGTGGAGGTTTGAAATCGGAGTTTTCCTTCTCCTAGATGGGCTGCCTTCCAAGGCTGATGAGCCCCACCTACCAGCAGTCCAAGGAATCCATATGGAAGACAGTGTCTCTAGGTCACCTGGACACTGGATCTTTGGATTTTGCTTCAGGTGCTTTTCCGTCAGCCCCACTCAGCAGCAGCTGTGTGCCACTCTTCTGATTGAGGTCCTTTGCTCAGGTTTTTTTGCTCAGATGATGAAATTCAGGACCCCTTGAAGGATGCTAAAGGTATGGCAGGCACTTCTGAGGACTATCCCTGTTGATCATGCACGGTCCAGGCCTCTTTTGCTGCTGCTTTTGCTGACATTGTTTCTCTCAGTTGCCTTATCCAAATGGATGTCAAGATCACTAGAACATTTGTTTGTTTGTTTGTTTGTTTGTTTGTTTGTTTGTTTGTGACTCTCAATAAACTCTTAAATCTTACTCATTGAGCAGATGACCTTCATACCTTGCCTTCCACAGAAATAATACCATGTTCAGATACCTCTTTTCTTCCAAAGGTGGTGTTACATTTCCATCTCTCTCAGAATATAGTTCTTCAGCCACACCACTTGGAACTTTCCTTCTTGTTCCCAAGGTGTACTGGGCTCTAGATTTCAGTCTATAGCTTCATTCAATAAGTCACCTCTTGTGAGAACAAGATATCCCCATCTCTTCACAGAGATTCACTAAATGAATAGCTGTGGCTGTTCTATGAGCCTTACCAATGAGGGGCCTTGTGACGCAGTGGTTAAACTGCAGTGCTGCAGTCAAACTTCTGCACACAACCTGAATTTGATCCCGACAGGTTCAGATAGCTGGCAGCTGGCTTAAGGTTGACTGAGTCTTCTCTTCTGAGGTCAGTAAATTAAGTACCCAGCTCATGTGGGGTGGGGGTGGGGGCAATATATAGCCTGCATAATTAGATTGTAAGCCACCCAGGGAGTGCTTTAAGCTCTGTGGGGCAGTATATAAGCAGCACACATTCTGTTAGCAACTAGCAAATCTCTCAGTTCCTGTCTTTCTGATAACCCATTCAGTTAGAGCTGTGGCAGCCTCTCTACCTTTCCTGTGCACTCTACAGTTTCAAGTAGGTGACTAGCCCCTTTTTGCTGTGCTTTTCTATGCCTCACGCATAAAGAATGTGTAGCTTGCCTCCTACTGGAGGCAAGCACAACCCACATTCCTCAAAACCATTTCTCTCAATATAGCAGACTAGGCACTGAGAAGGATGAGCAAGTTGCTCCTCTACATATGCAGTGCAGATTGGGGTAGTGTGGTCTGGTCAGAAGCCTGCTCAGCTGGAGAATATTCTGTGGGAGTCTTTGCACAGGTACAAGGCCCGATTTTTGTCATGACACAAATGACCTGTTGAAGAGCTGCAACCTCAGGTCAGCATCCCGCCTTTCCATGCCACTGAGGGGAGGGCTTTTTTTGCTTTTAACTGTAACAAACTTACTTCCTAACCTGGTGAGATTGGGGCTTTGAACCTCTAAGTATATTTGTCCTAGAGGGTTGATAATTGGCACCTCACATTGCTCAGCCTACTAATCTTGTGTGGCGTTTGTGGAGTGAAAGGATTGCAATGACAGCTGTTTGCAGTTCGTGACTCATGGCGCAAGTCAATATTGTATTGCTAGTGCAGTTGTTGGTGATATCTTGGGGTCCTAAGAGCATATGTCCTCTATCCCTCACTGTTCTCTAGACCAAGGAAGAGCAGTCTCAGATTACTAGCCAGGTGACTGGACAGATTGGTTGGAGGCGTGAAGGCATCAAATACCGTCGCAATGAACTCTTCCTGGATGTTCTGGAGAGTGTGAATTTGCTCATGTCGCCACAAGGTAAACACAATGTGGGCAATCTTAAGCATGTTGGCACCGAAACAAAAAATACATTCTGTGTATTCCCAAATGGTTCTTTGGCTTTGTTGGGGATTGTTTTTGTTTAAACACCAAGTTTGCCCTCTTTAGGATACCACGCTGTTCTGCATCATTTGGTTTTCCTTTCTTCCAGGTCAAGTATTGAGCGCCCACGTGTCTGGCAGGGTGGTGATGAAGAGCTACCTGAGTGGGATGCCAGAGTGCAAGTTTGGGATGAATGACAAGATTGTCATTGAAAAACAAGGCAAAGGGACGGCAGATGAAACGGGGAAGAGGTAAGGATGTGAACAGACAAGCTGTAAGCTTCAGGTTACTCTGCTTAACTTTCAGGGACTGCCTGACTTGTTCCTTTCTCAGTTGGGAAGATATTCCTGCTTTTGTTAGCTTGTTTGCTGCCTTACCAAGATAGGAAGCTCTTTGGCTTATGATTTTCCCCCCTGTGGAAGTAGATGGCTGAGTGGCGGTCTTTCTGTTGCTGCTTCAGTCTGTAAGGTTTTGGAGTGGGAACTCCCACAGGGACCACAGAAATTCTGGATCTTTGCAGGTCCAAGCAAAACTCGGTACTGGCTGGATTCCCTGTTCCCCTGATGTTCACCTATTCAATGAGTGAACAACCTTAATCTAGACGTTTGTATTTGCTGCATGTCTGCAAATCAAGAGAGACACCAATGTCCTTTTGTTCCTCATTTTTAAATCAAGTCTGGTGGCCATGTGCCAGCATGTTCCTTGTTTGTGGGTGCCTGGGAGGGAATGGGAACGCCACTCACATTTCTTTGCCTTCCCACATGCTAGGTTTAACAAGGCTGTATTGGTGTGTCAGCCTTGCAGATTCCACACTCTGAAATCAGTCTCCTGAGTTAGTGCAGACTGTCTCTGAGGCCATCCTTGTTCGCCCGTAACTACTTCTATATTTAATTATTTTTTTTCTTTTGTGTTCTGCTGACTCCAGTGAAACAGGAAGGTAGATAATCTGCTTACTGCTGTGTGCACGCCCTCTTCTCCCTTTCTCCCCACCCTTTTGCTTTGTGTGATTTGTGCATGGGCCACCATTTTCAGACACTTCTGCACAGGTCAGGCCTGTGGTTGAAGCCTGAGTTGCCGCTTTCTTGGTTTTGGAGACAGAATCCACAGGAAGGGTTGCCCTTCCCATCCGGCTGGCACAGGCAGATGCCTGAACGAGCTGGGCAAGGCTCCTAAAGTATTCGGGCAGGATTGTGACCCCTGGCAAAGGCTGTCATTGGTTTCTTGCATTAGCCAAGCAGCAAGATAGTGCAAGAACTACACTCTTTTCTCCCTGGTGCAGAAGCAGGAGGAGGGGAAATGCATTGGAAGGGCTTTTTGAAAAAGTGAATCCAAGTACTATCTTATGGTGATTAAGGAAAGCAGCTACATCCTTCAGGAGCCAGGTAGAGGTCTCTCTTCAGAATTTGATTCTGAGAACCTAAATTCCTAGGCTTCAAAACTACCAGCTGAATCAAAGTTATTTTTTAGAGAATTGTGTCTCCCCCCCCCGCCCCCCAAATGATAGAGCATACAGTGGTGCCTCGCATAGCGAGGTTAATCCGTTCCGGATTAACCTTCGCTATGCTGAAGCATCGTTAAACGGTACAGAAAAGCCCATTATAACACATTAAACATGGTTTAATGCGTTCCAAATGGGCCAAATACTCACCGTTTAACGAAGCTTCTTAATGGCCGGCAGCCATTTTCGCGCCCTCGCCTCGCTTAACGAGGGCGCGAAAACGCTGCGGGCGGCCATTTTAGGCCATTTTCCGGCTTCCGGCGGCCATTTTGGCCGCCGAACAGCTGATCGGCGGGGGTCGTTTTGCGAAGATCGGTAAGCGAAATGCTTACCGGTCTTCGCAAAGCGAATTTTTCCCTATGGGAAAAACGTTGTGCGATCGCATTAGCGATCCGAAAAAACGGATCGCTATGCGATTTAATCGTTATACGGTGCGCTCGTTAAGCGAGGCACCACTGTATTGTGCTCTGAGAAAAGATCTCCCAAGTAGAACAGAAGTCTTTATTCCTTGGAGGATGCAAATAATAATAATAAGTCAAACTTTCAGTAGATATATTGACAAAATATATATATACGTGGCCAGCTTCTTCACACTGCATCTTAACAAAGCCTGACCCATGTGCACATTAAGCAACTGCCTCCTGTGCCCATTCTGTGCCTTCGGCACTCACTTCTATTCCCTGCAATTCAGCCACCCTGCTGTACTCTAGCACGCCTCCTTGAATGACTTCGCCGTTTGAGTCATTCATTCACTGCCATTCAGCGCTTGCACCTGGCAAGAGTTGCAATGAGGTTTTGATCCTGTTTGGGTTGTTTGTGAACATTCTCCTCTCTCCGAGGCTGCAACGGAACCCCTTTTTCCCCTTGCTCAGCAAAAATGCAGAGAAGTAGGACTTAGATATAAGTGCCCACAAAAGTCCCATGGGAACTCCTGACATCTCTGAAAGAGGACATTCTCTGGCCCCCAAAGTCCTTGCAGCTACGTGAAAATGAAGAGTTGCCTCTGGTGCATTCTGAATGAAAATCCCTTGTGCTACTTCTGCATCCACCTCTTGTGGAGAAAAATTTTCTTCGTGAGACATCAGTCTGTCTGATGAAATGCTGTGGCTAGAGCAGGAGGGAGCCTATCTGTGAAATCCCACACACATACATTCACTGGATCGCAGAAAGGGGGGGCCCCTAGCTTGGTGCCTGGTGGGAGACCAAACAGCCATGGTGGCTGTAAGAGAAATAGTAGCCTCTAGTAGTGCCAGGTTTCAGACTTGCTCCCCTGTCTGCCTCGGCTGTTTTATGCCTTAGCCTGTAAAGGCAAAAAGGCTCGGTGTAGACCTGGTCATGTTGCAACAAGGGGAGACGGAACACTGCTTTGCATATCCCTGCTCCCTTCTCCAAATACATCTTGATGACTGATCCTGATTTTCCTTGTGTTTTCATGGTGTAGCGGGAAGCAGTCCATTGCTATCGACGACTGCACCTTCCACCAGTGTGTCAGGCTCAGCAAGTTTGACTCGGAGAGAAGCATCAGCTTCATACCCCCAGATGGAGAATTTGAACTCATGAGGTACAATTTGGTGGAAATAGATTGTTACACGAGTTGGCATTGGCTGTACTAAGTTGAGCACCAGTGGGCTTCCCACTTTATGCGGAAGTATTTTGCAGTCACTCACAGTAGGTAAGCCACAGTGTCATTTTTATTTTTACTTGTACTTGTACAGGCATTCAGCCTGTTAAAAGCTAGCACCTACTCCAGAGCAGTTATACAGAGGACCCTGAGGACAATGTAAGTGGATGCCACCTTCAGAAACCCTTGTGAAGAAACCTTTGTGTAATTCACTTGCTGCTGTCAGTGGAAACTGTTGGAACTCGGGAGAGCTTTGAGCTCATCTGGACATTTTGTGCTGACACATTGATTCTCATTTGTGGCAATCCTTTTAGGTTTTTCTAGGTATAAAGTGTTTGACAGTGGTTTCCCTTCCACTGCCTATATTGGTGGTATGGAACCATGCAGCTTGCTTACGGCAACACAAGTGGCAAAGCATGTAACCACATCAGCTGCTTGCGCTCTGTGAGGTTGATCTTAGCTGGCCTCTTTTATGTGATGTGGTTCTAATTGTCTCACACTGTACTTCCACGCCAGTTTGGTACGATCCAATTTGTTACAATTCAATAGTCATGTTTAAGTCAGATTGAAGTTTTGTTTGTAAATGGGCACTGATTTGTCCCTTAAAGCAAAAACAAATATGTTAGCAGTAGCATGTAGATGTCATAGACAGTTATGAAAAGGGACAAGATTTATGGAATAAATGTGTACTTCCCTGTATAAAGAGTACTGTACAGTGGTGCCTCGCTTAACGATGATAATTGATTCCCAAAATATCGCTGTTAAGCGATTTCATCGCTAAGTGAATCACGGTTTCCCACAGAAATGCATTGAAAACCGGATAATCCATTCCAATGGGAACGGATTGCCGTCCTTAAGCGAAAATCGCCATAGGAAACATCACTAAGCGAAACAGGGTTCCCCAGTTGAAATGCATTGAAACCGATTCAGTGCATCTCAATGGGGGGAAAATTACAACAAATTTAAAAAGAGTCGGAACAAAGTCAAATTAGTTTAACAAAGGGTTTATTAAGTGCACTTATGATTTCAAGCATTCTAAACATTTTTAAATATTTAAAAAACAGCCAACATGAGGCTGTCAAAACCATCGTTAAGCGAAACGGGGACCCAAACTGTCATCGCTATGCGAAGCATGGTCCCAAACATCACTATGCGAAAATCACCCATAGGAACCATTGTTAAACGGAGCGCAAGATCGCTCCGAAAAAGTCATCACTAAGCGATTTCATCATTAAACGGAGCAATCTCTAAGCGAGGCACCACTGTATAAGGAAATTCAGAAGCCCAAGGGGAGCACTTGATGGGGATAGTAATTCATTTGAGTCTCAATGTGTGTCACCATTTGGTGGTCCATACAGTGGCATACTCCTCCCCTCCATCTACTAAGGGAGGTTCGTTTTTGTCCACCAGGTACAGAACCACTAAGGACATTATCCTGCCTTTTCGGGTGATCCCACTGGTGCGGGAGGTGGGCCGCACCAAGCTGGAGGTGAAGGTGGTGATCAAGTCTAACTTCAAGCCTTCTCTCTTGGCTCAGAAGATAGAGGTAACGGTGGCAAGGGCGTGAAGTGCATTCCATCCATGGCAGTCTGTTACAGCAAGACACAAGCTCATATCCCTTCAGCTCTTCAGCTGTGGGAGCACAGTGCTTTCCTGTTGGTAGGCTGTAGAAGAGCAATGTGTGGGAGCTGATGGCTCTGCATGGTCCTTGGAGGCCGGCTAACAGCAAGTGCTCTTAAATGCCCTGCAATGGAATCCAAATGTTTACTGAGGGTTACAAATCCTGTAGGGTGGCATGGCTAACGCTTGGTCAGCCAGCCACTCTGCATGGTGGACTCTCTGTGTAAAACGTAACTCTTGTAACTCTTCAGAGAGCTTCCTTGTTTTGATAGGTCTTCATGAATGCTTTGTTGCTTTTACCCTACAACCGATCCGCCCCCCCGGCTCTTTCTCGGATATACAGTTGTGCTTTCTGTTTCTTCTGAGTTCTGTCCTAGACTGTGTTAGTTAGCGTTCTCTTTCCTGTTGGCCCAAGTGGCAAAATGGAATTCAGACACTTCTGTCTCTTAGGTGCGAATCCCAACCCCTCTCAACACGAGTGGCGTACAGGTCATCTGCATGAAAGGGAAGGCAAAGTACAAGGCCAGCGAGAACGCCATTGTCTGGAAGTAAGTGGCACATCTCTTCATCGGGGCAGGGGTAGCTCAGCGCAGCCTATGAGCCCTGGCAGATTGTGTGCCCCCAGCCCTCAGCTGATCTGGTGGTGCCAAGGAGGTCCACCCTGGGTTGACAGAACAGTTTTCTCTCTCCTTCATTCCATAGAATTAAGCGCATGGCTGGCATGAAGGAATCACAGATCAGTGCAGAGATTGAATTGCTTCCAACCAACGACAAGAAGAAGTGGGCTCGGCCACCCATCTCCATGAACTTCGAGGTAGGAAGACTAAATTCTCCCTAGGAGGTTGCTTGGTACAGGGTAGCTGCTTCAGTTTCAGATTCAAAGAGAGGGAGGGATTAAGAGAGGATGAGCAGTTGCACTGAAGAAATGATGGGGCAGGGACCCCCCTCCCCCAAAAAAAGTGTTTTTGATATGTATGGCTTTTTGAGAGAGAGATGAGACCTGCCAAGGAAAAATCATCTGTGCTCATTCAGAGCTTTGAGCCCACCGTGCCTTTCCCTGGGAGGCTTCTGCTTTTCACCTCTAGGCCTTATCATCCTGACTTATGTCAGGCTCAGGAATGCGTGGCAGACTTTTTAGCTTTCATGCTTACATGAAGAAAATACACTGCTTCTGCAGAAGTAAGAAGGGCATTGACTTCGGAAAGCAGGGATAACTGAATGTGTAGATAGCTAAATTCATGGAAATATTTTATTTGTTTGTTTGTTTGTTTGTTTGTTTGTTTGATTTATATCCCACCCATTTTGTATATTCTACCACTCTGGGCGGCTACCAACAAATACACACACACACATTAAAATAACACAGATGCAATTGGCATAATCAATAACAAGAGCAGTGCAAAAAATATAATAAATGATAGATAACAAAGGAAAGAAGTTAAATGCTGGCAGGAGGGAAGGCCTGGGTGTACAGCCATGTTTTTAGTTGGGTCACTTAGCATAGTGACCCTAGAGCTTACACAAGTAGAAGGTTGGGATTTGCACTGAAAGCAGAATTTAAGCGTTATGTTCAGGGTGGAGGTCAACTAATGCATCTTCCTTTGGGGAAAATGATCCAAGTCCTCCTCTTGTGTAAGAGTTGAAGATGGCTAACTCAAAACAATCTAAAAGCAGCCATTGTTAAATCTGGTTTGTGTCTTTAAAAGGTGTTGGAAGGGCACCGGAATGGTAGCAGACTCAGGAGAGTGCTGCCTGGATGGCTTTTCTTTCCACCTCCGTGGCTGTGGACTGGCTCACGCTCCCTCATTCTTGTTCTTTGCTTTGTGCAGGTTCCCTTTGCGCCTTCCGGGCTGAAGGTGCGGTACCTGAAAGTCTTTGAGCCAAAGCTGAACTACAGTGACCACGATGTGATCAAATGGGTGCGTTACATCGGCAGGAGCGGGATCTATGAGACAAGATGCTAGCCCTGCACAGCCAGCTGGCGACCCCTTTCCCAGCCGCCCTTGGTCTCAAAATACAATTGAAGAGCATCATCTCTCTGGCCCCTCTTCTGTGCTTAGGCTGGAAGCTGGACTCCTGCAGCTCCTCTCTGGAAAAAAAGAAAACAACACTATTGTCTGCTTTGGTTTCAGTTACTTTTGGAGTTGCAGCTGAAGCCAGGTGCCTCTTCCTTCTGTCCCAGGGTATAAAGGGGCCAGTCTAACCATCATCCCCTTGTGGTCATTCTAGGGAACATCCACCATGTGATAATTACCCTCCTCTTCTGTTGTCACTACTTGCATCATATCCTAGTATTTTTGGAAGTTCTTGTGCATACGTACTATAGTAGCATAGGCCTGAAAGACCATAGACTGGACAAACCTTGAATTAATTCTGGCTCCCA
This sequence comes from Pogona vitticeps, assembly GCF_051106095.1. Classification (NCBI taxonomy): domain Eukaryota; kingdom Metazoa; phylum Chordata; class Lepidosauria; order Squamata; family Agamidae; genus Pogona; species Pogona vitticeps. Next base: position 6,568,715 of record NC_135785.1, read on the forward strand.
TACTCGCTATTGCTCTTGTGATTGTTGCTATGCAGCGAGAGTGGGGCTCACCGTTCCCCCTCCTCCACTGCCCTCTTTTCTCTTTGTTTTCTTGTGCATTGTCCTTATTTCGGAGCTCTGCTCCAGGAAGTTTGGGGACCAAAAAGGCGGAGGGTTGGCATCTTCTCCTTGCTGGAAGCAGGGGTTAGCACAACACTTCAGAGCCTTAGAGTGTGAGGCCCTTGGAGCACTGAGTATAGCTGATAGCAACATCTTTTTCCCCACCCCATGAAAAAGAAGGAACCTAGCAGCCACTTGAGGACAGACTGATGGTATGTTCTCTAGAATTGGCCAGTAAATCATTCCTGCCTTTTGTCCTCTTCCTCCTTTCTTTTGCTCCACCAGCTCACCGTTTCTTCTCCCGAAAGCTTTTGGTTCAGTAGAAATGTTGCTGCAACCTGCAGTCCTTTGCTTCTGATAGCGTGGTCTCCCATTTTGTACACTTGTGATTTGTCCAGTTCTAAACCCAATAAAGTATGTAGAACCAGCTGGATTGTGAGTGGTGCTTTTAATGGAAGTGTCCCACACTGGAGGTCTCTCAGTATCCCAGAAAGAGAGAAGGGAACACAAATCAAGGTGCCCTGGTGTAAACGGTCAGGCAATGTTCCTCAGCCTTATACACTGCAGCCATAACTTTTGCAATTGTATAGTTGAAGATCTAGTAGTAATGGCACCCAGATTCACCGCTACTCTTTGCCATAAGAACCTTATAAACACTTGTCACTTGTACAGCTGTCCAGCCACCAAGGCCATTGGTGAGAAGTCCAGGAGTCACTGGCATGACTTCTATGGAAGGTTTGCATGGCACACACGTTGCTGGAAAGTATTTCAGGTTCACTTTCCTTTCACACATTGAGTAGTGCAGGGACACTGGCCCTCGCCCTTACTTGATAAGACTGGGGGTTGGTTAACAACCTGCCCCTGACAAATCTGTGCATTGTGTGAACTGAGTAGCTGGGTTTGGGAGAAGACCGGTGAAGATTTTCAACCATTTTCTCATGACACTTGAAGGAACTTCCTGAGAGAGAATGTGCAGTCTTCAGATAAATGACTTGGGCCTATAAGCCCAATGCAATTTGATTTCTAGGATAGCTCTCTTAAGAGCAAGCTGGAAGGGTAACACAGTGGGTCATGGTACAGTTCAAGAGGCTGAAGCTCAAAGGCTGAATTCCTAATGAAAAAAGCGCTCCGCTGTACTCCCTTAGCCACGTCTCTCACTTTGTATTAATTGATGGAAGGTGAAAGACCAAGTCACAGTTGCAATTAAAGCCTACTAGACTTTGGGGCTGCAAGCAGTGAAGCAACATGAGTGTCCAGGACAGTGATGGCGAACCTGTGGCATGCATGCCACAGCTGGCACGCAGAGCCCTTTCTGTGGGCACGCAAGCCATAAGTCGCCGGATCGCTACTCCCCACCCTGCAGCCTCAGGAGGCAGCTGGTGCTGGCAGTGGATCCTGAGTGGAGTCTCGAGGCATCTCCATGCCCGGGATTCCCCTTTTCGCCACCACTTCCAGTTCCACCACCGCCACTTCCGGTTCTGCTGGGTGTCGTTCCCCCCCCCCCAAGTTTGGGCACTTGGGCCCAAAAAGGTTCACCGCCACTGGTCTAGGAGATGTTTGAAAACAGCTATCCTACATTAAGTCATTGATAACGATGCCCCTAGAAAGCACTTTGCATAAGTCCCCACAATTAAAAGGTCTGATTACACCTTGAATGCTGTTGTATCATTTTCTAGTCTCACAGGGAGTTGTTTTTCTGTAAGGGTTGGGGAGTGATTTTGTGTAGCCCAAAGCTAAAGGCTGTGTGGAACTATCTCATTAAGATCCTAAACACTGAGCATTATAAGCATCTCTAGGGAAGAGGGTGTCACACACACACCCAGCCCCCCTGTTTGTTCTTCCACATAACCCAGGTTCACTTTCGGGTATGACATTTATTTTTCAACCCTTTCCTGCTGCCACCAGAGGATTTCTCCTCACTCTATCAAATATGACTCTTAAACACAGTTCTTCAATATAACAATGTTTATTTAAGTGTTCATCAGTAAATCATGTAAAGTGAACCATGGATGGTCTTTTATTCAATAAATTGTGCTTTGGTAACATTCATATTTGCTTAGGTAGAATCATTTTAAACAGGGTATTTATTCATTTCTTATCTTATTCCCTATCTTATTACTCTTCTCTAACACAAGGCTGGTCCTAACTGCCTAAACTCCTTAACTCTAACTCTCATCCCTAACTCAAACTCTAACTGAAATCCTCTCTAACTCTCTTTAACTGTCATCCATTCTTATATATCTTTAGTTCCGCCTTTTCTGTACAACCATTGGCTCCTGAATCAGGGTTCCATTGTGATGGACAGGAGTGGTTCCTGACCTGTCCGTCACAGAGGGCTATTCTAGTTTTTTCTATTCTGGGAAGCCTGCCAGGATTTGGAAGGTAACCTTCTCTGGGCATCCTTGCTCACGTGAACCAAAGACTTTATCTACTCAAGAGCAAAAGAAGAAATATAGAAAAGTGGTGTAGTTTGCTATATAAGTCCTAAATGTTGGGCTTAGTTGGGCATGTTATAGGAATAAGCATCTTGGAGACCTTGATGCAGTAGGCCAGTGGTCCCCAACCTTGGGCCTCCAGATGTTCTTGGACTTCAACTCCCAGAAGCCTCCACCACCACCTCGGATGGCCAGGATTTCTGGGAGTTGAAGTCCAAGAACATCTGGAGGCCCAAGGTTGGGGACCGTTGCAGTAGGCAAACTGGATAGGTCAGCTGCATTGTCTTGTTACTTCTCAGGATAATTTTGGTTGACATGTGATCCATCACACTAAACATAGCCCACTGGCCATCATCTGCTGTGTCCGCTTAATTTTGCAACCTGGCTTTACTTGTGAAAGCAGGACAGTTATCAAATGCATGAGAGACCCATTATATACCATATTTTTCACTCTATAAGACGCACTTTTCCAACCCAAAAGTGGGGGGGGGAATATCTGCGTCTTATGGAGCAAATACTGTAAAACAGCGCTCCCCAGGGCCCAATGGGGGGATGATAGGGGGAGCCTTGGAAGGGTCCGAGAGTGCCTTCCAGGACCCTTTGGAGGCTCCCACCAACACCACCCTGTGGGGCCAGTGGGGGCGAAATCGTGACCTTCCAGGACCCTTCTGAGACTTGGAAAGGCACTCTTGGACCCTTCTGAGGCTCCCCCCCCAGAATATTTTTTTCCTGGAGAGGTGTGTCTTATGGAGCGAAAAATATGGTACTTATACTTTACTAGTAACATGTATAGCAGTACTGCAGTACCTGGTGGTGTAATGGATAGAATGATGGGACTCTGGGTTCGAATCCGTGCTTGGCAATGGAAATTCACTGTGGATGGGGGAATGCAACTATTCCTTTAGCTGCGCCATTTCCCTTGAAAACCCGATCACTGCATACTCTTGTTTGCAGTACCACTTATAGGGTCACTATAAGTAGATTCTACCTTGATGGCACATAACAGAGAATACAGTACATGATTTCCCTGCAACTAATTGCCAGTCGTCTTAGCTGAGAAGATGGCTTTTTAAAACGGGCTTCAGGCCACTCTTAATACAACCCATGAAGAAAGCCTCAAATGAAACAGACAAAGCATAACTGGATTTATTTTTGGAACAAAACAAACATATTCACCAGCATCTTCAAACATGTTGTCTTGGATTTTTAATGTATGCTCTCCAGATTTTTAAAATTTGAGATTTCCTCTTTGGCAGGCTTGGACCTCTTAAGAATGGAAAAAAGGATTTTGAAGTTTAGAATCTTAACATGCCCCATTTTTCCTTGATATAATAATGCCTTTATCTCTATGCTCATATTTAGAGCTATTCGGTCACAGATAAAATTAGTTGCATTTGATTCCCATTTGAAATTAGAAGACGTGAGTGGCATAGTTTCCACTGATATCATTGGAAACTAAGGCTGCAGTCCTACGCTTAGTTGGAGTAAATCCTATTGAACTCAGTGGCTCATAGTCAATATTTTAAATATTTTCAGCCTACCTTTCTCCTTAAAGAGGACGCAAGGTACAGTGGGGTCTTGACTTAAGAACGGCTTGAGTTAAGAACATTTTGACTTAAGAACCACTTAGGAAAATATTGACTTGACTTACATACTTAGGTTTGAGTTAAGAACTGAAAAAAACCACGTGGGAGGTAGGGAAAGTGCAAAATTTGAACTTTCAGTTAACTGTTGGCCAGTGAAAAGGGTGCCTGTCTGCTTCCTCACTCCTCCCAGCATTTAGAGAGTGGATTGGGAGACAGTCTTCGCCTGGTACTGGACTGCCTGGACTGTCTTTTCCCTGCCTTCCCTGAACCTTTCTCGACCTAAGGAAAAAAGAAACAAAATATCCCCCTCTAGTGGTCGAAGGCGGAATAGCAGCTTCCCATTAGTTTCTATGGACGGAAAAGAGCAGATATGGATTAAATGGTTTTCAATGCATTCCTATGGGAAATGCAGATTTGACCTGAGAACTTTTTGACTTGAGAACCGCCTTCCAATACGGATTAAGTTCTCAAGTCAAGACCCCACTGTAGTTTACAAATACACAAAAGGATCAAACAAATGGCGCACTAAAAATAGTAAGCAAAATCAACAGCAAAAACACATACAGAGCAGTAAGGCACAACAGACCATTTGAAAACCCATCAGATGGACAGTCACTTAGGTAAAGCCTGCCTGAAGAGACAGGTCTCCATCTGTTTGCAGAAGGACAGAAAAGATGGGGTCAGGCTGGCCTGTGGTAGGGTGTTCCAAGCAGAGTTGTTCCCCAGTTGCCATGATGGCTGATAATGGCCTTTATTTTGACTAAATGGATCCCTAAATCGCTGTAGAAATAGCTAACTGGTCCCACAGTAAATTACTTGGGTGATGCTTCACTTGGTAGGCAAAACACCATGAAAGTAAAGTAAAATTCCTGGTGAATTAATTTGATTAGAAACTGACCAATTCTAGTCAACAAACTGAGTTGACCCAAAGAACTTAATGGTTTTAGCTTCCGAATAGAAACCTTCAGTAACAATAAAAGGTTGTCCAGTATGATTGATGGAATCGTTTGTATTCTGAAGATGGCAGGATGTGTTTTCCTATCGAAAGCTTGATTCTTTTATTGTTATTAAAGGCTTTTACTTGGAAGCTAAACCCATTAAGTTCGTTGGGTCAACTTACTGCGTTGACTGGTGTTGGTCAGTTTTTAGCATGCTCCAAGAAAGTAGAAAGGATTATAATCTGGTTCGGTACTAATTTACTACATCCACACTTGAGGGCTCAAGGAGATTTTCTCGCTCCATTGTTTGTGTTTTCTTAGCAGGTGTTTACATTTATCTTATTTATAGCTATCTTTCTCCAAATATGGGGGCTCAAGGTGGCTCACAGTGTTAAAAACGTAGAGCTGAAACCAGAATAAATTATACTTTAACAACAATTGGGCTATGATAGGAATTAAAACCATTTAAACATTTAAAAACTCAATGAAAAATATGGTGGTCAGGGACTCAGTTATGATTGTTAAAGCCTGCCTGAAGATGTGGGTCTTCAACAGCAGAAGGTTAATCTGACCTCCCAAGGGAAAGCATCCTATAATCTGGGAGCAGCCACAGAGAAGGCCCTGCCCTGTCCCCCCATCAATCATGCCTGCACTGGCAATGTTTACACTGTTTAGGAAAGAGATTCTTAGAGAATGTTATTTTACATTGGCTTCCCCCCCCCCACCCCCAAATTTGGCAGGAGAGCTGGCTGATTGTTTCACAGCTGTTCAAATCTCATTTTAAAAACAACGTACCTGTTCATGGTTGCATTTTCTACAGTCCCTCTTAATTATTTTAACACGCTGCCTGTCCAAAATCACAAACCTTGATGCACTCTGCTGAATTTGCAGCTGTTCGCAGTAAGTTTTCAGCCAGCGTTACAGAAGGGGGTCAAAAGTGTGTGTTTGTGAGAGGGAGCTTGAAGGGGGAGAGGGGAACGGGTTGACCTTATTCCACCCAAACATTAACTTCCTCCTGTATAATTTATCCAGGCAGGTACCAACTAGATGAATGTAGAGGGAGAAAAAAGCTGGTTTAGTCTGCCAGAGTAGCACAAATATGAGCTGCTTGCAATGTTGATTCTGGTCTGGGCACCTTTTTCTTTTTAATGGTCGCAAAGAGTAGGAAATGGGGAGGCCTTGACTGAGCAAGAGGGATTCTCCAGAAAAGATGCCCCTGTCAGAAGCTTCTAGCTGGGCACTCAGAGATGCTGGCCGTACAGTTCGGGAATGAGTCACCCTCCAAATGTCGTTGGGCTGCAGCTTCAGCCCCCCCCGACCAGCATAAGCGGAAGTGGGGACTGTTGAGAGCGACAAGCCAACATCTGGAGGCCCCCAGGGTCCTCCTCCTCGAGCTACAAAGACCCCAAGCATGGACCTGTTGGAGGTATGGAAAGAAAAAGTGTAAAGGTTAATGATGCAAAAAAATAAAAATAAATAGAGAGTAGGAAATGGCCTACTGCATCCTTTGTCTCTCTCTAGCTCAGGCCAATCATTCACTTTCCCAGCATACAACTGGAACTTTCTCCCAGCCCTCCCTGGAATGAACTCCAGACCATCCGCATGGAAATTGTGTCCTCTCTCAACCAGCAAATGGGTCTTTGGACAGAGAGCACCCTCGTCTGACTTGACCTCAACAACTGGGCTTACTTTCTGTATCTCGGTTCTGCTTCCCCTTCCCAGTTTATTTTCTTTGGTGTGCTCGGTCCTCCTGCCACCAGCTCTTCCCCAGATAATCCCCTTGTTTTAAAACCAGAAGTGTGCCTGCAACAGTGACCCTTTCTGTCTCTTACCGTGGTCATGTAGAAGAACACAAACCCTTTATTAGACCACTAAAAAATCCGTTTATGCAAGCTTTTGTGGCTTAAAAATTGGCTTCTTCAGGCATGAGAGAAGAAAGATTATAAACGAATGTCCCAAAACGTCATGGTAAAAGTTGCCAGGCATCCTGCCCTGGAGTTTAAAGCTGGTTACAGGCAGGCTGTGGGGATGATGGTTTAACGTTTCACCCTGCTACAGTGGGGTCTTGACTTAAGAACGGCTCGAGTTAAGAACATTTTGACTTAAAAACCCCTCTCATAGGAAAATATTGACTTGACTTAAGTACTTAGATTTGAGTTAAGAACTGAAAAAAACCCACGTGGGAGGCAGGGAAAGTGAAAAATGTGAACTTTCAGTTAACTGTTGGCCAGTGAAAAGGGTGCCTGTCTGCTTCCTCACTCCTCCCAGCGTTTAGAGAGTGGATTGGGAGACAGTCTTCGGACTGCCTGGTCCTGGACTGCCTGGACTGTCTTTTCCCTGCCTTCCCTGAACCTTTCTTGACCTAAGAAAAAAAGAAACAAAATATCCCCCTCTAGTGGTCGAAGGCGGAATAGCAGCTTCCCATTAGTTTCTATGGACGGAAAAGAGCAGATACGGATCAAATGGTTTTTAATGCATTCCTATGGGAAATGCAGATTTGACTTGAGAACCACCTTCCAATACGGATTAAGTTCTCAAGTCAAGACCCCACTGTACCATGAGCTTGGAAGCTTCTGCCCAGTACTCAAGACAAAGGCAGCACTTTCAGGGATGATGATTATGTGCCTTATTCAGAATATTGTTACCAGCAATGCTGAGGTTCTGGCTGTATGAGAAAGAAGCAGCGGCAGGACAGGATACAGGGGTACCTCTGGGTGGGCAGTGGTAGGCCATGGGCCCAGATACCCACTGGAGCTGGTGGGGGGCAGGCAGTAGAACTGCCAGGCTAAGAAAGAATTTTGTTGTTGTTTAGTCGTGTCCGACTCTTCGTGACTCCATGGACCAGAGCACGCCGGGCCCTCCTGTCTTCCACTGCCTCCCGGAGTTGGGTCAGATTCATGTCGGTAGTTTCGGTGACCCTGTCCAACCATCTCGTCCTCGGTCGTCCCCTTCTCCTCTTGCCTTCACACTTTCCCAACATCAAGGTTTTTTCCAGGGACTCTTCTCATGAGATGGCCAAAGTATTGCAGCCTCAGCTTCAAAATCTGTCCTTCCAGTGAGCACTCAGGGTTGATTTCCTTCAGAATGGATAGGTTTGTTCTCCTTGCAGTCCAGGGGACTCTCAAGAAAGAATAAGCAGAAGCAAAAAAAAAAAAAAGTACATCGGGTCCTTGCAAAGCAGAAGCTTTCTGTTTCTTCATTCCCAAAATCTGATGTTTAAAAGCATCCACTGCAGCTATCATGGGCCCGGAGAGAGACCTGTCCTATGCAGTCCTCAGTCACGGATTTCAGAAGCTCACCCTGCAGAATCCGTGTGAATCCTCTGGATGGCAGGGAGAAGACGGGGGTCTTCTCTTGCATCTGGAAGTTTGACGAAGGAGAGAGGTCTACTTTTAGTTCCTGTATGTTTTGAACAGATGGATCCAATTTCTCAAGGCTGAGGGACGGCTCTGTTGCACAGCTCCTTTGCAAAACGGCGGCATGTCGGACGGAGCAGCGCCAGTGGCTTCTTCCTAAGTCCAGCACACACACCCCCCCCGTCATGAGGCCAAGCCCCCTTCTGGAGGCCAAGATGTCCAGGTGGTACAGAGGTCCAGCTGCTGTTCTTCTGTCGGTCTGGACCTTGCTTGCAATCCTGTGGATTCTGCAAACTTCGGACCTGGAGGTGAGTGGAGATTTCATTCCTCAAGGAGGGGATTTGGGCAGCGGCTTTTATACCTGGGAGCCGGCAGGTGGGTGTGCAATTGAGAGAAGTTAGACAGGCTTTTGGAATGACTCCCCCCCCAAAAAAATTACTGTAATAAACAATTTTAAGAGCAAGAAACTCTCTTTTTTTAAATGCAAACAGGATGTCCATCACACCAAAAGGATGAGTTATCTTCAACGTTCCTAAAGCAGGAGGTAAAAATGGGACTGATCAAAAGGGAAAAAAAGCATTTTCACCCTGCCTCCAATAGCTTTTCATAAAGGGTCCTTTTCCTCAACAATAGTACTGTATGATTGATTTATTTTTTATTTTTTACCTCATACAAGTAGGACCAAGTGCATTTATTTGTTTGCTTGTTTGTTTGCTTAAACTATTTATATGCATGATAACAAGAATCCATGGCAGTTTACCATATTGAAAGGAAACACTGTTAAAGGCTAAAACTGTAAGATACTACAACAGTAAAAAAGAATTAAAGAAATATAATATTAAAACTCATGGGGAAAAACAGCAGTAAAAACACATTAAAAACCACCTACACATAAACAACAGAACAATCCCATTAAAAAACCCTTAGATAGCTAAGGGAAAACTTATCTGAGATAGCATTTCTGCTTGCAGAAAGAGAGCCAAGAGGGGGCCAGCCTGGCCTCCAGTGGCAGGGAGTTCCAAAGTGTGGGAGCAGCGACAAAGAAGGCCCTCTCCTGTGTCCCCACCAAACACGTCTGTGAGGATGATGGGGCTGAGAAGAGGGCTTCTCTGGATGATTTTAAAACCTGGGCAGGCTCATAAACAGAAATATAGTCTTTGTTTGAGATATTCTATTTTGTTTATTTGACTTCTATACCGCCGATCTGGATGCCAAGGCAGGCCTGGGCTGTTTTTAAATGTTAAACAAACAAGACCTCAGAGAACAATTCAAAGCAATAAACATCAAAGTATTAATGATGATGTACAAAGCCCTAAACGGTTTGGGACCTCGATACCTGGCAGATTGCCTTCTTCCACCTAGGTTTTTCCGAATCACCCAACAAAGCCTGCAGGGATGGCTGAGGGGACTAACGCCGAGAGAGGCACGGAAAGAAAGAACAAGAAACCGGGCCTTCTCGGCAGTGGCCCCTCGGCTATGGAACACCCTCCCAACGGAAATCCGGCTGGCACCCTCGCTGGGCGTTTTTAAAAGCCATTTTAAAACTTGGCTCTTTAGGCAGGCCTTCCCTCCAGTCAATTAACTTATCTTCTGTTTCTGTCTCTTAACTATCCCATCTTGATAATGCATATATGTATATAGACACTTGTTATTAGGTTTTATTATGTATGTTATTTTATTCTGTTTTATTACTCATGTAAGCCGCCCCGAGTAGACTTTGTCTAGAGGGGCGGGGTATAAGTTCAATAAAAGTACCTAATAGTTATAAAAATCAAGATTAAACACAAACACACCAACAAAATGTATGTAATAATAATTAAAATGGTATAAAAGCAAAGTGGCAGAACTGATAATATAAATGTTAAGACCACCACTTTCTTAGGATGTTATGAGGTCCAGGAAGGCTAAAGCCATTTAGGGCTTTATAGGTGAAAAACAGCACTTCGAATTGTGCCCAGAAACAGACTGGCCAGCAGTGAAGCTGCTGTGATGGGTGTGTGTGTCATATACTTTATTATCTAACCTCCTCCCTTGAATGGTAACTATGGCTCTAACCCTCTGAAGGAAGGGTATGGTGGGCTAGAAGGGTGGGAACCCCTCTGCCCAGACAGGAGGTCTTGATGTCTCTCATTGTAGATATCTGCTGTGCTTCCTTTTAGAGAGAAGAACAAACCTTTTCTCCCATAGTACCAAGCCTGACCAGGAGGAGGCGCTATGCAATCAACCCACTTGGCTACAAATGGGACCATGTGAATCTAACTTACAGGTGAGTGTTTGAATGTCCTGTGTTAATATAGGCTTGCCAGGGGTGCAGATAAGGCTAGACCTTGTGCACCAAGCAGAGGGACCCACAATCCCACTAAATAATGGGACAATGCTGAACAACCCTGGTATCTTTCCCTAGGTCCATGTGGTGATGCTATACCCTTGGAGAATGGCACAGTTGGCCAATGCAACCTACCTTTTTATTTCAACAGTTGCCCAGGCATATTAAAACAACAACCATGGGATTTCCTTAGAGATTTGGCATCACAGTAGCTTTGCAAACTAATCCCATCCTTACCTTCCAAATGAATCAAAAAAACCAAGCACGCTAATTGCAAGATACAATTGCAGAAGAAAATGATGTGCTAACAGATGCTTTCACCTCTGGGGGGGTGAAATTAAAAACTAAAAGCAGCAACATGCACAGTCTGGAAAGCAAAGTAGCTTTTCACTTCATGTGCTCTCCATACCTCTGTTTGGTTGCAGGATTGTGCAGTTTCCCAGCACCCTCAACAAGGGGGACACCGAGCGAGCCATTGCCAGCGCCTTCCGCATGTGGAGTGATGTTTCGCCACTCAGTTTCCGGCGCTTGCCCGCCACTCAGCGAGCGGACATCACCATCGGTAGGAGATTCCTGGAACACAATGCAAGCTGTCATATTTGGAATGGGAGAAAGAGAAATAGAGAAAGGAACAACAGTTTCTCCTTCTTTGTGTTTGATGTTCAAATTCAGAATGCTTTAATTTGTTATCTGGTTGCTATCAACAACAATGTATGAGTGGCCGGTATTATTCTCTATATATGGGACTGATGTGGACTTAGACAGAAAGTACGTTGCTTATTTCCCCCCAACACAGACACATGGGCTTCCTCAAGATGTATTGTAGGCCAACTCTGGACTTCTTGTGGGTTGGGTTAGGCCCATGGGCCATTCCCCGGTTTAGATTGAATCAAGCCTGAACTATCTCTGGAGGGGGAAATGTTGAAATTGAGGTTCTCCTACTTTGGGCACATCATGAGAAGGCAGGATTCTCTAGAAAAGACAATAATGTCAGTAAAGGTGGAAGTCAACAGGAAAAGAGGAAGACCCAATATGAGATGGACCGACTCCCTAAAAGAAGCCACAGGATTGATTTTGCAAAGAGCAGAACAGGGCTGTTGAGGATGGGACGTTTCATAGATCGGTCATTCATGGGGTTGCCATGAGTTGGAGGTGACTTAGCAGCACATAACAACAAAGATTAAAACCTAGATGAGATGTGAATTGGGTTTCTATCTCTGTCTCTTAGGAGGATGGTATGCCAGCCCGAAAAGTGATCTGTGGCTATCTGGAAGCTATTAACTGGCCTTAACCAGCTCTGTAGCCTAGGGGCTTCTGTGTCGGCCCAGATGTGAGGTGGCATTCTCTTATCCTAACAAGGCCATCCTTAATGGGCTCGAGCGACAGGAAGCCAGATTTAGGCTGAATATCAGGAAAAACTTCTTAACTGTTAGAACAGCACGACAATGGAACCCATGACCTTGGGAGATGGTGAGCGCTCTAATGCTGGAAGCCTTCAAGAAAAAGTTGGCAGATACAGTACCCTTTGATTTCTATTCTTGCGTTGAGCTGGGGGTTGGACTGGATAGCCTTAGAGGCCCCTTCCAACTCCATTATTCGATGTTTCTATGATTATTCTATGATTCTATCTTTACCATGAGACTATTATTTGGCTGTCCGTTGGTTTAAAGGTGAAAATGGGAAACAGTCCTGTCCTATGACCAGAAGATAATTTTTTAAAAAAGCTTTCTCAATGTCACGTTTGCAGTCCATTTTTTCTGATGCCAAGGCAGCTTGGAAAATGTGAAGCCGTTTGAAGAACTAGGTTCCAGAGAGTTTGCTCTCTTCTATGAGCCCTGTTTGTAGACATGGAGGTCATAAATGCCACCACTGAGACACATATATTTTTGATGATGAAGATGCCAACAGTGGACACACACCCTTGAGATGGTTGGGGTCAGGGCTCTCTGGCTGTTCTGAGGAGATGCAGAGTCTAACTGAAGGTTGATGGGCTGCAGGTCTCGAGAATTCCTCAAAAATTCCTTTGTTGCCTCTTCCAGATGAACTTGAACATCTGGCACAACCCCAGGGACACAAGAGGGGTGTTCACTGGCAGATTTATCACATCTGGGTGAGTTGGAAAGGGTTCAAAGTCATGGCGTGGAGATAAAAAAGGAAGTGGAGGGAATGGAAGACATCTGGAAAGAGGCAAGAAGGCTGGGATACATTTAGCTGGTGCATACCGGGAGAGAAGAGGCTAGGCTAACTCGGTAGTTGCGATTCTCATTAAAACAGAAAGGGTGTGTGATCAAAAGAGCTCAGAAGGGTCTCCTATATCCAAAGGGGGGGATTCACCATTGGAAAGATATGTACAGTTGGGTGTCCACAGAGGAACAAAACGGAACACTTATTCTTCCCCCGGAACCCTAAAATTCCTTATTATTTTAACCCACATAGAGAGATATGATGTCATTTGTATTGGTACGCACTATGCACACAAATTATGTCAACATACCCTGTTTCCCCAAAAATAAGACCTAACCTGAAAATAAGCCCTAGTAGGATTTTTCAGGATGCTCGTAATATAAGCCCTACCCCAAAAATAACCCCGTCCTCCACCCTTGTGCAGCATCCAGAAGATGACAGGACTGCATTTGAATACATGTAGACGGTTGAGCATGAAAAAAAAATCTCCTGAAAATAAGCCCTACTTCATATTTTGGAGCAAAAATTTATATGAGACCCTGTCATATTGTGGGGGAAATACTGTATTCTTCTGCAGCTGAGCCCCTTGTCCTCTGGAAAATTTCCTGGAGAAGCCTTAATGATCTCGAATTATCCTGAAACGGGCTCAATAGCATAGGGAGTTGGCTATCTCCCTACGAAGCCAGAGGTCAGGCGTTCCAGAGGGGACTGGGGGACGCGCGCATGCATGCACGCATGCACACACACACACACAGAGGAGAGAGAGAGAGAGAGAGTATGGAACGGTAAACCACTTCTGAGTCATTTATACCTAGAAAACCCTGGGAAGGGTTGCCTTAAATCAGAACTGACACCATATCATTTAAGAAATGATCCTGAAGCTCCAAAATCTGGCCAGGATGATTTGGGAATGTCTCTTCTCTAACCCCATCTCACCAAATTCTACAACACCCAACCTGAGGAAGAATCTGGCAACCCTCGAGCCTCATCTGTGTTGAAACTTTAGAGGCCTAAGGAAGAATATGACTCTTGTTCTGGGTTAATTATAAGATGATATACTGACCAGGTGAAACTGTCCCTTCTGCTCTGTACAGAAGTCATTCATTTGTAGTAGCTCTTAGGAGCTGACCAGTCACTTCTGACTTACGGGGATTCGATGAGTGAGTAAGCTCCCAAATGGCCTCTCTTTAACAGCCCCTGCTCAGCTCATGCGAACCTAAAGGTACTCATTCTTATTTATACAGAGATCAGTTAGTCGCAATTAGAGTAGACCCAGCTGATTCAGTGGAATTTACGGAGGAGTTGACTCACAAAACCCCGTTTGATTCTGAGGGACTTCTGTAATTCAGGGGGTCAGTCGAAAAGCAGATTCAAAGAATTGGGGTGCAGTCTGTGCAGGACGGGGTTACCATCGCCCTGAAAACACAGACGTGCGGATTGTGTGTGTGTGTGTGTGGGGGGTGCTTCTGGATTTGTCTCTGAGCTTGGATGCCCAGGTTTGAGCAGTGGGGCAGGATTGCCTTTGCACCATTAAAACTAGTGCACCAGCTGTTGCCCACTCCTGGAGAGGTCTCATCTGGCCACAGTGATGCATGCCTTAGTTACATCCCAGCTGGATTACCATAATGTTCTCTATGTGGGGCTAGCTATGGAAAGTGTCCAGAAATTTCAGTGGGTCTGAAACGTAGCAGCCAGGTTGCTAGCTGGGGCTGCTTACAGGGACGACACAACCCCTCCGTTATAGCAGTTCCACTGGCTGCCGATCTATTTGTGGGCACAATTCAAAGGGATAGTTCAATCTAATTTATATAGCTCTAAATGACTTGGGCCCAAGCTATCTCAAGGACCATGCCCTCTTTGAGGAACCTGCTCGAGTGTTAAAATCATCAGGGGAGGCCTTCTTCTCGATCCCACCACCCTCACAGGAGCATATAACAGGGAGATAGGAGAGGGCCTTCTCTGTGGCTGCTCCCAGAGACTCTGGAACTCCCTCCCACTGGAACCAGCCTGGCCCCATCTCTGCTGTCCTTCTGCACACAAGTGAAGATCTTTCTGTTCAGGCAAGCTTTCCTTCAGTGACAGGCTACTTGAGCGGGTTTTTAACAGACTGTTGTACCTTACTGCTTTGAATGTCTTGGTGTTTTTAATTTTTTTTTTTTACTATGTTACTTGTGTGATCCTTTTTGTATTTGTATAATCACCGTTAGCTTTGAATGCTGTCTTTTAATGACATAAGCTGCCTTGGGTCCTCTTTAAGGAGAAATAAATATATAAGTATTCCAGGGTGATTTACAGTACTAAGCCACAGGATTTGGACCGTGGAATATTGTAAAATATAAAGATTGTATGCTTTTTTTTTTAAAAAAAAGGAATTTGGGAATCCTAAAGAGGCAGTTTTTATTTGAAATTTGGTGGCATGATGTCTTCACAAAATTTAAAATATAAAGATTGTATGCTTTTTTTTTAAAGGAATGTGGGAATCCCAAAGAGGCAGTTTTTATTTGAAATTTGGTGGCATGATGATGTCATCGCAAAATCTAAAACTAAGGAATTCCAATGACATTTCAGAGCCTTTATGTTAGCTTTAGGCATCGAGAGATGAAACAACAATAGGAAGTGCTAGACTAGTGACTAGGTATGTCCGTCAGTAGTATAGTAGAAAATCTGGAAGTACGGATGTTTATCACGAGATTCCCCATAGCCACTGTGCCCTATAAGGCAAGTGTAAAGGCCACTGCATATCAACAACTGAGCAGCAGGTCTTCATGGCTCTCAATGGCTCATTGAAGACCAAACCAACATCAAATATTTTGTACTTCAACAGGAAGGGATTGAAAACAATATACTGTATTGTTTTAAGGAAAATAAATTTCTCACCTTGTGTCTGTGTGGACTGCAGGCTTGGTGGTGGCAACAGATGATGTTCTACACAGAACATCCTGCAACTTTGATCCTGTGAGCCCTACTCCGCTACACCATTGGTGTTGCTAAAAGCTAGGGAGGTCATGACCAAATAGGGCTGCTGGCCCTCCCTTATGGTATGGTCCTGATTGAGATGATGAATATGTATCAGGGCAATGCTGCTTTAGGCTGCAGGTATGGAAATCACGGGACTGCATCTTCTCCCATGGAGGAGGCAGAGTGTTCCTGCACATGGAACATGGACTTGTTAACACTGCAGGTTTTCTAAACTGTTCCACTAAGGCATTTGTTACCAACTTTAGGTCCCCAGATGTTCTTGGATTGCAACTCCCAGAAATCCTGGCCTGCACAGCCAGTGGTGAAGGCTTCTGGGCGTTTTAGTCCAGGAACCTCTGGGGACTCCAGTTTTGGAAACACTGCTACTCTACTAGACATAGTGTGATAGCTTGGAAGGAAGGAAGATACCGAATTTTTCCGTCTATAAGACGCCCCCATGTATAAGACACCCTCCACTTTTCTTATCCAAAATTAGGAAAAATAAGTGAGGCTTAGCAAGGGTGGGGGGGAAAGGGATCAAAGTGCTGCAGGATCGCTTTGATCCCTGCTTTCTCCTCCACTTGTTTTTGTTCTCTCCTCAGCTTACTTCCGTGTATAAGACGACCCTCAATTTTTAGTCTAAAGATTTTAGATAAAAGTATGATCTTATACATGGAAAAATATGGTAGTTTGATAGATGAGGATTTCTATCAGGTGCTAGTCAATTGACTAAGGTCTCCCTCTTGCTGAGCAAAGGACTGGCTTTGTGCTGAGGGAGAGTCCGGTTCAAATCCACGTTTCCCCTTTTAGCTCCACGGAAGGTCTCAGACCCCTAATCTGTGTACTGTAAAAGCTACAGGGTCAATTGCGAAGAATCATCATGTTCTCCATTGTTGGGTTGTGTTGGGCAGGTTTCTACACCTTTAACCACACGGACTGCTGGTTCTCACCCACGCATCCTTGTTTCGACGGACTGAATGGAGAGCTAGCTCATGCTTTCCTCCCTCCCCACGGTGAAATCCATTTTGATAACCACGAATTTTGGATCCTGGGACGCTCCCGCTTCAGCTGGAAACAAGGTACTAGCATTTGCCTCAACAGCATGTATTACTTCTGTCCTCTTCTGTATGAATCAGGATGAGTTAAACAACGGGGATGTTATGTCCGTAGTGGTGCAGCAATGGTCACCAGTACCTGGGACAAGTACTGTGCCCCATCAAGGCGGACAAGGGAGAGAGCCTGGCACTGGTGGAGCGCCTTCCTGCCCCACATGCCCCACCTGCTTTGTGTACACTGGGGAGAAAGCAGCTGGGCTACTCTTGGCCACATCTGCGTTAAGTACCCTTAGGCTGCTTCTGACTTTTGATGACCATAGTATGGTCTTTGCGGTAGGTAAGATGTTCAAGGAGCAGCTTTCCATTGCTACCCCTCCAGTGAGGTTCCATGGCCAAGAAGGGATTTTGAACCCAGGTCTCCAGAGACCTAGTCTAAATTTCTCTTCTATCCAGCACGTTGGCTCTCAACACAGGTCATTTATACCAGTGGTTCTTAACCTTTTTGAAAGAAACGCCCCCTTGAGCCATTGAGGAAGTTATCATCGCCCCCCTTCCCACGATGATGATATTTATTTATTTATTTATTTATTTATTTATTTGTTTGTTTGTTTGTTTATTTATTTATTTATTTATTTATTTATTTAGTTAGTTAGTTAGTTAGTTAGTTAGTTAGTTATTTATGAATGACACTTAAATCCAATGACCCCTGAAAACAAAATTCAATTCCAACAAAATGAAATGCCCCCAAAAAGTAACATTTAATGATTCAGTTGCCATCGAATTTTAAGACGCAAAAAGAAATATAAAAAAGGGCATAAAAACAAACTTCAATGCAGGAACTAAAACTTTCAAGACAAAAACTCTGAAACTAAATTAAGATTGGAGGAAAATATATATTCATGCGCATTGTAAAAAGGCTGCAGCCAACTTCACAGGTTTGGCTTGCTCCAGCGCCCCCCTACCGCCCCCTTCTGTTCCAGCGCCCCCACACCGCCCCTTTTCGTTCTACTGCCCCCCTGAAAAATGAAATCTCCCCCTGGGGGGCATTATCGCCCACGTTAAGAACCACTGATTTATACAGTAAACCGTTGGCATTTTCCGTTTGGTTGGCTTGATAAAGAATTAACACAACTCCTAAATAAACAGTATGATCCTCTCCTGAGATTTCACACGTTTCATCTGATCTATGAGGAACGGTGCTTGTCAGAGCTTGGAGAAGTTACCTGGTGGAGAGCAAGTCCCGGAATCCCTCAGCCAGGATGGCCAACTTGCAGATTTGTATGAACTGGAGTCTCCGAATAGTTAATTTTTTCCAATCTCTAGTCTTGGCTTCAAGAGATGCCAGTCTAAATTTTTTTTTTAACAGCAGTGCCCTCCTCCCCTTTTCAACATGGTTTTCAGGGGTAAAGAGGGGGGAAAGGCAGTAGTTGTGGTTTGAAGAAGTGATGTCCTGAAGAAAACTCCATCCTCCTTGAATTCCATAAACGAGGAAAGGCAACTGCTTGATTAAAACCTTTACTGGAAGCATCCTTTTAGATGGGGGAACATATCAAGCCCTGTTGGTACAAGATAACACAACAAATTTGGTTTTGCCCCACTGCGGGGGCTGCACCCGTTAAATTCCCATTTCTCCAGATTCACTCTGTATTGCAAGCTAACACTGGGTTTATCCCAGTTTAACGCTCGTGGCTGTTCTCAAAGTACTTTGGGAATTGCAGCTACGAGTCAGGTGTCCCTCCTGGCATTTTGATTCTTGACAGGAGACTCCCAACTTAGAGCCCAATTACACTGGTGATTTGTATTGATTTCAGCAACCTAGTATTTTAAATTGGTTTCAAGTCACATGTTATATACGTTGACTTGTGCATTCACTTGATAAACAACAATTCCAATTTTATTTATTGATTTGTTTGTTTGTTTGTTCGTTCATTTATATACCGTCCCATTAGCGCATATCCCTATTCTGGTCAGTCAACAATGTCATAACAAAAGATGTAGAAACAAAATTAAAAGCAACTCATGAATCAGATAAAAACAAGAACTACTAATAAAATAAAAGAAAGCAGACCGCCGAAGAATTGATGCCTTTGAATTGTGGTGCTGGAGGAGGCTCTTGAGAGTCCCCTGGACTGCAAGGAGAACAAACCTATCAATTCTAAAGGAAATCAATCCTGAGTGTTCACTGGAAGGACAGATCCTGAAGCTGAGGCTCCAGTACTTTGGCCATCTCATGAGAAGAGAAGACTCCCTGGAAAAGACCCTGATGTTGGGAAAGTGTGAAGGCAAGAGGAGAAGGGGATGACAGAGGATGAGATGGCTGGACAGGGTCATCGAAACGACCAATATGAATTTGACACAACTACGGGAGGCAGTGGAAGATAGGAGGGTCTGGTGTGCTCTGGTCCATGGGGTCACGAAGAGTCGGGCACGACTAAACGACTAAACGAACGAAATGAACTAATAAAAGAGGAGGCATATTCTCTAAATGTGGGAAGACAGGGGTCATAAGGTCAGCCTGGATTGTATACAAAGGCTCTTCTGTAAAGTAAAATCTTCATAAGTTTTTTGAATTGACTGTAAACAATTATTTACTGTCAGGATAATGCTTATGAAATGCTGAGGATAACAGTATGTGGCTGGTTGTTGGTGGCAAGATTGTTGGAGTGATGCAGCACTAATCTTTTTAATAATTTTTTTAAAATTGGGCAGATGGCACAGCCACTGCCATCTGAAACTCAGAAATACTGAACAATGAACATCAACAATCAATTTAAATAGTCGTGTAATCTTAAAAAAACTACCTGCCTCTCCCAAGAAAACTCACATTGCGGCAAAAAAAGAGAGGCTTCCTCGTGTGCCACGTGGCTGGGATTTTAAAAATTGATTTTAGTTATGCAAAGCTAGATCCAACAACGGTTCTTATTGTCAGTATAACTGCACCCTTTGTTAAACGTCTAAGCACAATCCTGCCCTAAGAGTGACTTCTCCTGCTGTTGATAATGGAGATGGCGGTTCAGTTCCAAGGATGCCTAGATGCACACATGATGTGCACACTCAGAAATGAACATTTCTCTCCCCTCCCCCCACCCCGCCTTTGAAATAAATGGAGTCTGGTTTGCATTGCTTTGAAGGGAAAATATGATGAAACACCCCCGTTTCTTTTGCTATGTGCACAGTCAGTATGAACGGCAATGAACGGTCATGCAGGAAGCTGCTTGAAAAGCGAATCCCCAGTGTTTGAAAGTCTCCCCTTCTCTTAAATCCAATAAATAAATATAGTAAATAAAATCCATATTGGTTCTCCTGCCTTTTTCTTAATTAGTTCATCTGACGATGTTCCTGAGTCTATAGATTCTCAGGATTCTGAGATTCTGTGTTGAAACAAACAGTGCTTTTCCTCCCCCATGATGTTAGATCCTGAACTGTTTTTGGCAGCCTTCCCCAACCTGGTCTGTTGTTGGACTACAGTCCCCATTGTCCCCAGCCACCTTCCATACACTTGGAGAGCATCAGGATGAAGACACCAGGGGTCGTTTGAGCAGGAAGAGAAGGAACACCGTTGTATAAAATTGGGTTGTTACTTCTCCCAGAATGGTGGTGTGCTATTCCGGAGCTTTCTAGAGGAACCTAGAACTTTTCATGCAGGATTCTTATTAAAGGCAGATTAATCCGTGTTCTACGATGACACTGCAGGTTTTCAGATTTTTCTTGTCTACTGCTTTTTTTAAAATGTAATTTCATTTAAACTCTTCTTTTTGGCAGGTGTCTGGCTAAATGACTTGGTCCAAGTGGCGGCGCATGAGATCGGCCATGCTCTGGGCCTGTGGCACTCCCGGGACGTCCGTGCCCTCATGCATCCGAATGCCACCTACAGTCGGACATGGCGTATCGGCCAGGATGACGTCTGGGCCATCCAACGGCTATACGGTGAGAAGTGTTCGAGTTTTTACAACCTTGTTTGTCTAGAAGGGACCTTTCTGGGCTGGGGTGACTTGTATCAATTTATCCAGTGCTAAACAATCATTCCCTCCCACCTCTGAATTCGAAGAGAGCTTCACCTCTCGGCTGAGTTTTCTTTTCCCTTTCTTTGTTGTCAATCAGTCGGTTTGTTTAGTTTGCTGTTGATCTGTCCACAACCGTAAGCAATGAAACATTTTTATTCTTTCCCCTACAAAGGTCTCAGAGTGAGTTACTGAGACTGTAAGTGCCAGTTGATGAGACAAAGGGGTAGACTATCAGGGGAGCTTGTGGTTATTCCCTGTGAGTTGCTGTACATCTACTGGGTAGCAAAAGGAATGTTACCAGAAATGCAAAACTCTGCAACAAGAAGTCCATCTGGCAGGCTGTTCCCAAACCAGGAGGTACCAATGGCTGTTGTCTTGTGCCAACTGAAAGCCCTTTCTCTGTAGATGCAGTTGTGTTTAACCCAACGGGACGCCTTCTCACAAAACCCTGGTGCTTCATTTTGATGGAGTTACATTATGAGATTTGTTGTATTTTCCAGCATTCTACCTTCTAAGCACTTCTGAGACCTTACCGTACCTCCGTGCCTTTGCTCCACTGAGATGGCCTTGTAGCCTGGAGGTGGTGCCTGCACTCCCACGTCCCTGTACCATGTTGCAGGAGTTACCGATCTGAAACATTTATTTATTTATTCATTGATTGATTGATTGATTTGATTTGATTTGATTTGATTTGATTTATACCCCGCCTATCTGGACTATTCGTCCAAACTTCTTGCTGGTCCTTTCAAAGGGGCACTTGGTCATGTTACAGATAACAGATCATTAGAAGCTGAGACTCCTGAAATAAGTTTCATGTCTGATTGTCACAACAGCCACTGTTTTACACCTTCTGCAGCTTGCAAAGTAGCTTCCTTTGTTTTGCAATGGGTCTCCAGGCCATGCCAGCATGTTCTTTGCCAGCAAGTCTGATTTCTCAAATACAAAGGGCTGCCGGAATCAAATTGCTGAGACAGTATCAGTGCCGATGATGAGTTATTTGTACTTTGGACTTCCTTTTTTCAGGAATAAGACACAAAGAAAAACAGGTTTGTTCTGGCATAAGCTTTGGTGGACAAAAGTCTCCTTCAGAAGATGTCTAAAATATTATTCTAACTTTCCGTGTGTGTGTCTGTGCACTTGTGTTTAGATACACACAAAGACGCAGGTGATGTCAGCTATAAAGGAAACACAAAGCATAAAAGCATACAGTTGAAGCTTAAACGTGTGCAAAATACGCACAGTGACGTGTGCTAAGTCACACCTATAGTGGGACAGAAAATCACATTATATCGCAAGTCAGATTCTTCTGAAGTCTAAATCTTGATCTGATTATCCTCCAGATCAGGGATGAGCAACATACAGCCTCGTAATATAATTCCAAGTCCCTCTGCAAGCAATCATTCATTTCAACAAAAGCCAGCATCCCAGAGGAAAGATTGGGAGACAGAGGAGGCCACTGGAAAGAAAGAAACGACTTTTAGCTAATACAGTGGTGCCTCGGTAGACGAAGATAAACCGTTCCACTGAAATCGCTGTTTAGCGAAATCATCGTCTAGCGAAAAGCATTTCCCCATTGGAATGCATTGAAACCTGTTTAATGTGTTCCAATGGGGAAGAATTGTCGTTGTCTAGCGAAGATCGGCCATAGGAAAGATGCTTTGCAAACCGCCGATCAGCTGTTTAAATCACTGTCTTGCGAAGCTTAGGTCCCGAAAACACCTGTTTTGCGAGCACGGAGGGACCTGTCAAAATTGTCATATAGCGAAAATCGGTTTGCGAAGCAGGGACCAAACACTGTCCAGTGAAATTCCCCCATAGGAATCACTGTTTTGCGAATCGCTGTAGCGATCGGAAAAAAATCAATGTCTAGCGAAAAAACTCATGTGGGGTAACTGTCTTGAACTTGAACTTGAAATGGCTGGCACCCCCTTCCCAGATGCTCTGCCCGCTCTTGCCTTTGACCAGCCCCATTGCCCGGCTAGATTTACTTCCCGAAGGGTGCCCTTCAACAGCAGTGACTTCCAGCAACAAAGCTGAGCCTTTTGTCTTCTGCTCTGTAGGCGCCAGCCTTTATCAGTTTAGGAGAACAACCTGGTGGCTTGACCAAGTCTGTACTCCGTTCACCTGTTTTCCTTCCCTTTCCAAACTTGCAGGGTGCGTGGATGAGAAGAGGCAATGCCAGCCGTGGGCCCGGCAGGGCCTCTGTACCCGACAGCGAACCTTCATGAAAAGGCATTGTCCCCGGATCTGCAACGCCTGCTTTGGTGAGAGTCCAGTTCTCTTTATTATAGACTCTTGAGCTCGTAAGGATTCAGACCACCATCACCCACGAATGCCAAAAACTGCGGACAACGTCAAACCCTATGCATATAATAATCTCTGGCTCCCTCCAGTGGCCAGTTCTGGTAATTACATCGTGGAAATAGCCATTTCTGCATCCCCCCCCCAATATTTGCATATTGTGGATAAGTAAAACTGTGGATATCGATTCCGCAGACATGGGGTCCCACTGTATACTACCGTGTTTCCCAAAAATAAGACCAGGTCTTATATTAATTTTTGTTCCAAAAATGCATTTTTGCTTATTTTCAGGGGATGTTTTATTTTACAGTCCTGTCATCTTCTGGTTGCTGCACCAGGGTGGAGGGCGGGGTTTCACTTAACTAGGGCTTATTTTTTGGGGTAGGGCTTATATTATGATCATCCTGAAAAACCATACTAGGGCTTATTTTCAGGTTAGGTCTAATTTTCAGGGAAACAGGGTATCAACTGTGACTCCCCCTCCCCCTATAGGGAGATTCTCCCCCCCCCCCCCATGCTGCCCAGCCATCATGGATGCTGTAAGACAGGGTTTCATCTACTGTGGGTTGGACTAGATGATCTTTAAGATTCCTTCTTTCTTGATGATTCTGGAGAACCTTCAGTCATGTCACTTCAGTCCTGGGGCTCACACCAGCAATCTGAAATGATAGTAACTTGCAAAGAATGCTAGGGCCAATGGAGAAATAATAAGTTCAAGATCGGTGCTGTTAAATTAAAAATACCATCAAAATGGCTTTGAGCTACTGCTGCTTAGCTAGGCCACCTTTTCGTTTCCCATCCAGGTACTATGCGTACTTGACCTTAACCAAAAAGCCAAGAAGCAAGTCCATCCAGATAGTTAAGAGATCACTTTAGAACTGAATGCAGCTAACTTGTTTCAGAGTAGGAGCTGTAATCTCAACTTGCAACCTTATTCATTCGTAGGTCATCTTTCTCCCAATGAGGGGACTTGAGGTGGCTCAAAGTGTTAAGAAAAAAAATTAGACATTAAAAAGCAATTAAATTATAATAGTAATTAAAATGCATTGAATACTTTTTTTTTAAAAGGCAAAGTGTCAAAAATGTCTTTTTACATACCGTCCCAAAATGCTTGAAGCATTCTTTGAGCAGTTTTACAATTTAATTATGCAAACTAGACATGCCCACCCCCCCCATCCAGCTGGTGTTCAATTTGCTGATCTCGGAAGAACGGCAAGGTGAGTGAACCTTGAGCCGCCTCCCTGGGATTGAACCAGGGTTGTAAAGCAAGCGTTTTGGCTGCAGTACTGCAGTTTCACCACTGTGCCATTGGGCACTCGCTTGATCTTTTCTGAATCACTCCAAAGTGCTAGATATTTGGAAAACAACCCTCCTCAAATATCGGTAGCTTTTTTTTTTCAAGAGCCAGATTCAGTTGTCTTCTGTTTGCGATCTTAAATGGATGCTATTGCGGTGAAAAAGTCCAACTAGTGGCCATGTTTCTTCTTTCTAAATAATGAATATGCAAGACAATCTTTGCCTCTGTTTTATATATATATAAGTGACGTGGTGGCGCTGCGGGCTAAACCGCAGAAGCCCGTGCTGCAGGGTCAGAAGACCAAGCAGTCGTAAGATCAAATCCACGCGACGGAGTGAGCGCCCGTCGCTTGTCCCAGCTCCCGCCAACCTAGCGGTTCGAAAGCATGCAAATGCGATTAGATAAATAGGTACCACCTCGGTGGGAAGGTAACAGCGTTCCGTGTCTAAGTCGCACTGGCCATGTGACCACGGAAGATTGTCTTTGGACAAAACGCTGGCTCTATGGCTTGGAAACGGGGATGAGCACCGCTCCCTAGAGTCGAAAACAACTGGACAAAAATTGTCAAGGGGAACCTTTACCTTTACCTACCTACCAATATATACATATAAAACAAATTTTAACAAGTTTTGTCAGGTCTGCCCTTGCACCATATATATATTTAAATGAACTTGGCACAATGGACAGTGGCCGAATCCTGCCTGCTCTGACCGTGTCTGATTTCTGACTGGGGGATGACGCAGGGAGCGAAGCCACCCTTGAAGATTGAACACATTCCACCGCCAACCTTGCTTCTTGTAGACTCAGAAACCTCCGTGAGTAAAAGCAGGCAGGAAGGTTATTTTGGGAGTGCTCCTGGTCTGACCTCATCAGGTCTTTGATCTCTCCTGGCCAGAGACTAGGCGGACTTTCAGGGAAGCCTCAATGCTTTGCTTTATTCCCAGAAGCAAACTGGCAGCCAACAGAAATATTCACGTTCTGGTGTCCTGTTCTTAGAACAGCGTGTCTCCGTTAAAAACCAGGACGGGCACATTCCGAAGCAACTGTGAACGTTTCCCAAAGCCAACCCTACTTCACGCCTTGCAAAACCTGGGCTTATAGGGCAGTGTTGATGTTAACAGCACGAACCTTCCCAACCGGTGCCCCCACACTCAACAACTTAATTGATTCCCCAACGACGGCTGCAAATAGAGCTGTCCTTAGTCAAACTCTAATTTTCCCGTTGAGGTCAGTGTTAAGAGAGGGTTCGATTCTCTAGCTTTGGTTCAGCCCTTCTCTCCTCTCACTTTTGCTGTGCCCCTTCTGCCCTCTACTCTCTTCCCACACCAATTTCCATGATCTTCCTTGCTTCTTATCTCCCAGGGCGTGGACTTACCTCCCTCTATGACCATCTCCACGCAAGAATTGGAGGTTGTTCATGATTTCGTGTACCTTGGCTCAATGATCTCTGACACTCTCTCCCTAGATGCTGAGCTGGATAAACGCATTGGCAAAGCAGCTACCATGTTCTCTAGACTCATAGAGAGAGTATGGCTTCATAAGAAGCTGACAGCATAGACCAAGATCGAAGTCTATAGAGCCTGTATTTGCAGTGAGTCCTGGACCCTTTGTGCACAGCAGGAGAGGAAGCTGAACACTTTCCATATGCATTGTCTCCAATGTATTTTTGGCATCACCTGGCAGGACAAAGTTCCAAATAGAGTAGTCCTAGAATGAGCTGGAATATTTTAGTATGTATACATTGCTGAAACAGCAACGTCTACGTTGGCTTGGACATGTCATGAGAATAGTTGACGGTCAGATTCCAAAAGGTCTCCTATATGGAGAATTAATGCAGGGAAATTGCCCCAGAGGGAGACCACAGCTGTGATATAAGGAGATCTGCAAGCGGGATCTGAAGGCTTTAGGAATAGACCTCAACAGATGGGAAACCCTGACATCTGAGCGTTCAGCCTGGAGGCAGGTGGTGCATCATGGCCTATCCTATTTTGAAGAGACCCTTGTCCAGCAGGCCGAGACCAAGAGGCAGTACCGAAACCAGCCAAATCAGGGAGCTGGACGGGGGACAGATTGTATTTGTCTTCAGTGTGGAAGGAATTGTCACTCTCGAATTGGCCTTCTCAGCCACACTAGACACTGTTCCAAGACCTCAGTTCAGAACACATTACCATCGTCTCTTGAGACAGAAGGATACCTACACATGCCTACACCTTGCTCCTTCTGCCTCCTGTCTTCTCTTGTCCACTACACCAGCTTCCTTGGACCTTCTCTACCACCTCCACCCTCCCCTATTTTCCTACTTGTTGCATTTCTGGACATCTGTGAGCTCATTATAGAAGTTTTCAGTGCTGGGTAGGGGACTCAAAACACTGAACGGTCATAGGTCTATACATTCATCCAGCAAGGTTTCTTTCCAAGGTATGCAGAGGCCTGACCATTCTCCTTCCAAAAAGTAAGCACCACCATATCTGTCCTGACCACATTCTGAACGCACATGCCCAAATTATATTCTCCTACCCACAATAACACAGCAGAGGCATTTCTAGTACTGCAGGAGAGGCAACGGCATCTCTGTGTACGTAAGGAAAGTGCACAACTCACTTGGGAAAGTTATCCAGAATTAATCATTATTGCAGAGTTTTGAATTTCTGGTAAAACTTCTTTTGCTACACCAAAAGAACACAGATTCACAGAGGAGAATAGCTACAAGTTCCCCCAAAGCGTCCACCCCTTTCTCATTAACAGGTACTTACAGTCTCAGGAACTCCTCTAAGATTTTTGTAGGAAAAGAATGAAATGTTTCATTACTTACAGTTGTGAACAGATCA
This sequence comes from Pogona vitticeps, assembly GCF_051106095.1. Lineage (NCBI taxonomy): Eukaryota > Metazoa > Chordata > Lepidosauria > Squamata > Agamidae > Pogona > Pogona vitticeps. The sequence continues at coordinate 6,596,082 of NC_135785.1, forward strand.
ACAGCAAACTTAAAAGCTGTCTTCAAGAGACTAAAGAGAGGGAAAGGAACATCCAGCAGAGAGGCGGGCTCTCTTTGAATTCAGAGGCAGGAAGGAATGATTGGTTAATGCTAGATTGATTGACAGTCATTCCAGTCCAGAAAAATATCTCCCTGTCACTCAAACTATAGGCAGTGTGCAAAGTTGCAAATAAAACTCTCAACAATTTTTTTTTTTGGGGGGGGGCTTTTTTCCAAATTTCACAGAACTTCAACCTGCTTTAAGTGAAGTAGCCAGTGTGGTAAAAGAGTCAAGGTGTTAGACTACAATCTAGGTTCTAGTCCTTGCAGAGCTTTGAAGCTCTGTGGGTGGCCTTGGGTCACTCACTCTTTTCCAGACTTGGTTGACATCACAGGATTAAAGTGAAGGCAAAGCAAGGAGAAGGAGAATCATCTGTATTGCTCCAAACTCAGTGGAAGAAAGGTGGGATATAAATAAGCATAGGATCCCTGTATCCACAAGAGATTGGTTCTTAGTATGACCTCCCTCTCCCGAATGCTGAAAATCATGGATAATAGCAAACCCTATTACACAGCATGATAAGTGGGGGAAAAAGAAAAAAAGTATTTTCACACGTATTACCAGAACTGACCATACTATGTATAAAACAAGACTCTTTAGTATGGTCTCTGACCCCATCTGGTGGAGAGTTCTTGTAAATACATCATGAAAACATGCATTTTTAGTTTTTTTTTTTTAATTTTTTTACTATTTTCAGACTGCAGATAAGTGAAGCTGTGGATACTGATCCCTCAAATACGTAGGTCCTACAGTACGCCTAGAGTGGTCATGTTACCAGATAGGCGGGATATAAATAGTATAAATAAATAATAAATAAAGTACAACAAACAAATGTTATTCTGTCTCACTAGTGTGCTGATGGACCTGTTGGCCTCGCTGGCTTTCACTTATGTTGATTCCTTCCTTCCAGAGCATTCTGCTGCTGCCACATCTTCCTCCCCTCCACCAGCTTGGCCTTCTCTTGTTCACACTAGATACGTCACAAAAGGCAGGGCCATCACCTTTCGTTGTGGGTTCAGCTCTTCCAACAGGCCACACTTGCAAATCAGGTGAGAAGCTCAAGCTCAGGTAAGGACAGGACAATGGAACATCTCCAACAGGCAGGAGTGTTGCTGGCTATACCTGCTCCAGGTGAGTCCTTTTTTTTTTTGCACAGTCAGTCAGTGGAGCCAGATGACACCAATATCACCTGGGACACCAAATCCATTTTTGGGTTTCAATCCAGGCATCACGCGATCTATCCTGACTCTCCAAAATAAGTTCCACACCCTGCAGAGTGCCCTGAAAGTTTGGACTGAAAATCCGAAGAGCGGAGAAATAATTGCAAAAAAGATAGATTGGTATAGCCAAGCTGCTAGGAAGAAGCAAAAAGAATTCAAAGAAATGGAAAGTCGGGGGGGGGGGGGGAAGGTAGAAAGGAAAGGATCCAAGGTGAAGGCACAACAGGCAGGCAGGCAGGCAGGCAGCAGTCCAAGATGGAGGGCATGAGGAGCTCAGCACACAGTAATCCCACAAAGAACAACAAAGCAAACAGCATTCCTCACTGAATTCCAAATTCCTGCTCCCCTGCTCTTGGATGGAAATGTCTTAACTGTTAGAGCAGTACAACAGTGGAACCAATAAACCACTCATATTAGTGCCTTGAAGCAGAATACAAATAAATAATCAATAACCTCAAGAGGGAGTGAAGGCTCCAACACTAGAAGCATACAAGAGAAAATTGGGCCACCCTCTCTCGGATCGGCTTAGATTTGGACTCCTACATAGAGTTGGACTCGATGGTCTTATATGCCTCTTCCAACTCCATTGTTCTATGGTTCTATGATTCTAATACATAATTTCTTAGGTAATTTGACACACAAAGGGTGAAAGGACCCTTAAAGATTATGTAAAAGTGAGAACGTGAACAAAAACTCATATAAACCTCTTTTATAAATATGAATAATTCACATGGAAAACGCTCCGTTTTGACAACTGCATGAAAGAGAACCCAAGTCTCGTTTTAACCTGAAAGGCCCATTCCTCCTTCAGAATTCTAGGAGTTGCAGTCTCTCCTAAGTAAGATTTCTAAAGTGTATTTAGAATCAAACAGTACCATTTCCTTTCAGGAGGCGAGGCCTCTCCTTCCCAAGGTTAAGCCCTGCCACGTCTATCTTGGATGCACTCTTAGAACACAAACACACCTTCTATTCTGCTGCCTTTTGGAGTTTACAAGGGTGGGAGTGTAAAAAAACGACGACGTACCTTGCCTTTGGATGCTATGCCAGTCTGTTTCCACTAGGGGGACTTGAGACCTCAAAGCCACAGGGCCACCAGAAGTGGAAAAAGCTGATGCAAACTCTATTGCCGGCCTTCTCCTCCCAGGCAGCTAATATAAGCTAAACAAAGTTTTCTATAATACCTTTATCAGAAGGAGTGTGTGTGATCTGTGGGTGGCATGTAGCCTCTCAGGGGAAGTTGTCATGGCCCCAAGAATCCCGCAACTGGGCAGGCGTGGGTGTCAGCCATTCTTCAAAAACCTCAAATGTGGTTTTTTCTGATCCCATAAAGTTCCCATCCGAAGGCAAAGCAGGAATTTCACATCCAGGCACGTTCACTTTTGTTTAAAGGCCAAAATCAGCCATTCTGGGTCCCAAGCTCACTGTAGCTGTGTCTGGATTACTAAATTATCATGTTCAGCCTTGAGAAAAGAAGATTGAGGGGATATTCAATAGCACTTTTCAAATACTTGAAAGGTAGTCATACAGAAGAGGAGCAGGATCTGTTCTTGATCATCCCAACAAACAGGACATGTCATAATGGGCTCAGGTGACAGGAAGACAGATTTTTGTCAAATATCAGAAAAACTTCTTAACTGTTAGAGCAGTACAACAATGGAACCCATGACTTTTGGAGGTGGTGAGTATTCTAACAGAGGTGTTCAAGAGAAATACAGTGGTGCCTCACTTAACGATTGCCTCGCTTAATGAGGAAATCGCTTGACGATTAGGTTTTTGCGATCGCAAAACAATGGTTTAAATGGGAAAAATCCACTTCACGATGATTGGTTCCCTGCCTTGGGTGCCGATTTTCGCATTACGACGATCTAAAAACAGCTGATCGTTGGGTTTCAAAATGGCCACCGGGTGTACAAAATGGCCCCCCGCTGTTTTCTAGGACGGATTCCTCGCTTTAGAGGCAGCGAAAATAGCTGCCCTTATGGAGGATCTTCGCTGGATGGTGAGTTTTCAGTCCAGTGGAACGCATTGAAGGGTTTTCAATGTGTTTCAATGGGCTTTTTTATTTCGCTTAACGAGAATTTCGTTCTACAGCGATTTTGCTGGAACGGATTATCCTCGTTAAGCGAGGCACCACTGTATAGGCAACCATTTTTCAGATCTGCTTTGATTTGGATTCCGACATTGAATAGGGGGTTTGGACTTGATGCCCTTATAGGCCCCTTTCAGCTTCATGATTCTGTGATCTTAGGCAATCCTTCAAGTTCTCCAGAACCCTTCTCCAGGGTAGAAAATGCAGAGTTTATGGGTAGGAAGAAGAGGAAAGAACCCCCACCCCAAAAAATACACATCTCTGTGTAGATGTTCTTTGTCCATTTTAATTTGGAGCTTTCTTTGTCTGTGGGGCTAAGAAAGGAATTTTAGAACCCTGCAGCTTGTTTTTAGGCACAGATCACCCCCCTTTTACTTTTTCTCTTTTTTTCCAGCTGGTATAAAGATGGGCAGCCCTTCACCCAGTCTGTCCAAGGATTTGAGCTGCTTCCCAACCAAGACCTGCGCGTTCTCGCCACGGAGTTTAGCGAAGGGCGATACAGCTGCTTGATCCGTCGTGGCACCAGGACTCTCCGTGCGAATTCCTGGCAGATAAAGCTCAAAGACGAACGACCGTTGCGCCCGACCCTCGGAGCACCAAAGGGCACCCAAAGGAAAACGGTGAACTGAAGTAATCGTAGAAAAGGAGCGGTAGAAGGATCTGTGTAGAGATTTGTCCTGGACAGAGCAGCAAGGGCTCTCCATGACCCTTCCCTCTTTTCCCCTTGTGACTAATTTTTTAATCCGAGTACTAATCATGAGAGTCCCAAGGAAAACATTTGCAGCCGGATGTGCGGATCTGTGTCAACAAACCAGTTCACTTCCCATCTTCATCAAGAGCAGGTCTTTTGTCAGGTTAATAGGTCTTAATTCAAGACCATTCAGGAAGTACCCTAATTACTTGTAATTACAAATACTTTGGAATTTATTCTATCCCACAATACTGTATACTGCTGCTGGTAAAGTATACTGCTACCCCTTTCCAGTTCTATGTGTGGAACTGGAAAGGGATAGGATGCAGAAAATGAGGATGTTGGGGGTGAATGACAGGATACAAAATATTGTACTTGCAAATCCAAAAATTGGACCTTATGAACACTAGCAGTACTCAACCACTCCCTCCTTTAAACCGCTGAAAAAGAACATTTGAAAAACAGGAATAAATTTCCATGTGAAATAATTTGTGCATATTGATCACAAATTCTTGGGTTCGGAGACCACCGATTTCTTAATTCTTAGCCTGTGTCCACCTATCTGGATCACTGTTTCGCGCCTGGCTCTGGTTGATGGACCATGTGGTTCAAATAGAACATATCTCTTGCATGTGACATACAGTGGTGCCTCACAAGACGAATTTAATTCATTCCGCGGTGAATGTTGTCTTGCGAAAAATTTGTCTTGCGAAATGCGTTTTCCCATAGGAATGCATTGAAATCTAATTAATGCGTTCCTATGGGCAAAAAAATGTCAGAACAAAGTAAAATTTGGTTTACAAAGGGTTTATTAAGTGCTCTTTAAATCCATACATATTGTGCAGATGATTTAAAAAATTTCAATTAAAAACTTTTAAAAACATCATAGAAAAACATTTAAAAATCAGCAAACATGGGGCAGAAATAAAAAACAGAAGACATTTGTCTTACGAAGCACAGCCTTAGGAACATTTGTCTTGCGAGTCATCAGCCCCCCATTTCCAAAACCGTTTGTCTTGCGAGTTTTTTGTCCTGCGAGGCATTTGTCTTGCGGGGCACCACCGTATATTTTTATTAGAACCAACAGGTCCATCAGAAGAGGTGTCAGGATCTCCCAGGTGATTAATCTCAATATGCTAATATTTACCTATTTGTATAATCCTACCCCGGCATTTTCAGGCTGAGCTATAATAAAATGAGAAGGTAACCAGCACCTTTTACAACAGCTCGTTTTACACTGGTGTAGGAAACTAGAGAAGCAGGACCTTCTACGAGCACAGCTTATGTATAATGAGCTACTGCTTCGCCTCTTAATTTTCGTGTTTCCTACTTTTATGTCTACCTTTGAAATGACTGGTTCGGAAGGAAGGGGATGCCAACTTGGCTTGCCCTGGCATGATGCATCGCTTTGTACAGTAGCTCCTGTTCTGCCACCCCATCCCTCATCGCCTACAGCTCTGGGATGACTAGTCGAAAAGGACACCTGCCTGATTCATCATCATCACCCCAGGATTCAGCGAGGGCCACCTCTGTGAGACAAAGCAGCCACCTTTAGAAGGAATCTCCAAGGCACGTAGCCATGGCAACCAGGAGGATGAGTTTGTGAAGGCTAGGCAGGACCTTTTGTGTCTGTCCAAGGGGTTTTCTTGGCAAAGATACTGGAGTGGCTTGCCACTTCCTGCTCCAGGTGGATCGCGTTGAGTCAGAACTCTCCACTAGGACTTCTCTGTCTTAGGTGTCCCTGCACGGCATAGCCCATCGCTTCTCTGAATTACCCAAGCTCCTTCATCACAACAAGGCAGCAATCCATGAAGAAGGACCATAAATAAGGCTGACCGCCGAAGAACTGATGCTTTCGAGAGTCCCCTGGACTGCAAGGAGAACAAACCTATCCATTTTGAAGGAAATCAACCCTCATTGGAAGGACAGATCCTGAAGCTGAGGCTCCAATACTTTGGCCGTCTCATGAGAAGAGAAGACTCCCCGGAAAAGCCCCTGATGTTGGGAAAGTGTGAAGCCAGGAAGAGAAGGGGATGACAGAGGACGAGATGATTGGACAGTGTCACCGAAGTGACCAGCATGAATTTGACCCAACTCCGGGAGGCAGTGGAAGACAGGAGGGCCTGGCGTGCTCTGGTCCACGGGGTCACAAAGAGTCGGACACGACTTAACAACTAAACAACAACACTTGTCCACTGGAACATATAACAGAGCTGAATATGCAAACTGGATTGGCACACTGACGGTGGGTGTGTTTCACAAGTTTTACAAAGCCAGGATCTTGCCAGCCTAGGTGCACACTGCAAACGTCATTAAAATGTACAACGAGGTGACTCATACAGACAAGAACATCACCTTCCACTTCCCGATGGTCTCACTCAATGAATCCTTTGAACTTTGGGCCAAATCCAGCACTGGAAGGGCAGGACAGGGACAGTTACATTCCAGGGAATTATGAACTTCCTGGTTATGTAAAAGCTCATAGCCAGAGTTCCCGACTCTGCAGTGGCTGAGTCCAGAGAACTGAGCAAGAGATGCAGGTTCCACACCAACCTTACAATGAGCCTATGCAGAACTCCTTTATGAGGTTACATTCAATTCACACACACACACCCCTTAGTATAGGGCCTGCCAGCGCCGCATGGTGGCAATTCGCCCGCTCCAGTTTGGCGAATGCTCCTCAGGAGATAAGCGCAAGCTTAATTGGCAGGGTGAGGGTGTAGACAGAACAGCTTTGAAGTCTTTGGGAAAAAAGGTTTGCTTTAATGGCAGTGCTAGGAGGTCATCTACTGGGGCTCCCAAGTTTTCCTGAATTGGTGTGGCCCTTTGCAAGATATAAAGCAGAGCTTCTGCCTTGAATAAGGAGGGAGCCAGAAGGAAGAAAGGCAAACAAAGGGGTGTATCGGGAAGGGACTTCCGCACCGCCGATGTTCTTTGCTTCCTGTTATGGGCTGGCTCATATGGTGCTGGAGGAGACTCTTGAGAGTCCCCTGGACTGCAAGGAGAGCAAACCTATCCATTCTGAAGAAAATCAACCCTGAGTGTTCCCTGGAAGGGCAAATCCTGAAGCTGAGGCTCCAGTACTTTGGCCATCTCATGAGAAGAGAGAAGACTCCCAGGAAAAGACCCTGATGTTGGGAAAGTGTGAGAGCAAGAGGAGAAGGGGACGACAGAGGAGGAGATGGTTGGACAGTGTCTGCGAAGCAACCAACATGAATTTGACCAAACTCTGGGAGACAGTGGAAGACAGGAGGGCCTGGCGTGCTCTGGTCCATGGGATCACAAAGAGTCGGACACGACTTGACTAAACAACAACATGGGCTGGCTCAGGACAGCTTCTAAACATTGGTGTTGAAATAAGGGTGTCTCACATCTCTGTTCTACACACACACACACACACACACACACACACCCTAGACCGGAAGTTTGCTGGAGCAGGTGAGGTTCCACGTCTTCCTCCCAGCTTTGGCTGACAGTTCACTCCTTCTTTCTCTTCTTCTCAGTTTGTCTCTTATGAAGCAGGCGTCCCTTCCAACTTTGGAGACTTGACTGAAGCCACTCTTCCTGTTTCTTCTTCTCCCGGCTCCACCCAGATGATCCTAAGTGCAAAGGAGGTGAACCTGCAAAGCCCTGCACAAACAGGGCACAGGGTGTGTGTGTGTGTGTGTGTGTGGGGTGGCTACAATTGTGCCACTTCTCCCTGATTAGCCATGCCAACATCTGGCTGGCTGCCAACAGCATGGGAGTTTGCAGAGACGGTGTTAGTGGGAGACACGTGATATCCTCTTTCACAGGAGTCACATTTTTAACGTATGAAACTCAACAGGACTCTGAGCCCATGCAGACTGAAGGAGATCAAACCTCAGCAGATCTTTTTTTGGTCACCTCTTAGGAGAGAACCGGACTCCAAAAGGAAGCCAAACTGCTTGTTTATTCATTTTACTCTCACTGCGAAGTCAAAGCTAAGCCCTCCCACCAGCTTTTGTTCCATTGACACACACACAAGCTGATGCATATAGCAGCTGCTAGCTGGTTTCTGGAGGGGTCCCATCAGCAAGCAGAACAGCTCCGAAGTTGAGTCTCTCAGATGGCCAGGGCAAAAGACCATGAGTCTTAAGAGGAAAAGGGGGTTTCTCCCTTCTCTCTCTCTCTTCTGCTCACTCTTCCTCTTTTGAGATTAATGCTTAAGGAAGGCAGTTCCGGGAAGTTAAACACCCACCCACTCCTGGGATTGAAGTCTCCATAAAGTTCTCTGATCCAGATATTCACCTTTGGGTGTCCTCTTCACTCAGACCATCAGCTCTCTGAGGAGGAGAGAAAGCAATGACTTCAAGCTTTTATCATTACGTTTATGGCGTCTGGAGCTGCCACGTTTTTCATGCTCACCTGCCACAACTCATTTCTCACTGTCAGCCCTTGTGCAGCATTTCTGTTCACAAGACAAGGAACAAGAACGACAGAAGGGAACCCTTCAAATAAATCCAATTTATTCGGATGCTTAGCTGCATCCAAATAAATTCACGGACCGCATGGGGAAACTTTTGAAAAAACACAACCTACAAACAGTATTCAAGCCCACCACAAAAATACAACAAATGCTACGGTCAGCAAAGGACAGAAGGGACCCCCTCACCACCGCAGGAGTATAACGAATACCTTGCAGTTGTGGCCAGGTATATATTGGAACCGCAAAACGAAGCATCCACACCAGAATCAAAGAACATGAGAGACACTGCGGACTAAAACAACCAGAAAAATCTGCAGTAGCTGAACATGCCCTGAAACAAACTGGACATGAAATTCTATTCCAAAATACGGAAATACTGGACAACACCAGCAATAATTACGTCAGACTGCACGGGGAAGCCATTGAAATCCACAAGCACAAGCACAGTTTCAACAAAAAAGAGGAAAGTATGAAGCTCAACAAAACTTGGCTCCCAACTATCAAACACACTACGTGCAAAAGGTCAACGAACTCTACCCACCCACAAGGACAGGGGATCACTACACACAAAAGACCAGCTAATGACACCCATCAACCATAGGAACAGATAATCTCTTCCCCTTAGCACAACAATACACCCACAACAATACACACTAATCACCCACCTACAGGAAAAGACAAAGGCCTATCTCACAGCCATAAATACTGCACTCCCAAGCCAACTACACCAGAGTACAGGTTGCTGTCCTCTGAAGATGCCGGCCACAGAGACTGGCGAAACGTCAGGAAGAACAACCTTCAGAGCACGGCCAAAGAGCCCAAAAAACCCAGAACAACCAAAGAAATACTGTTGTTGTTAGAAAGGCAGGTTAAGGAAAAGGACATTGTTTGATTGAAGGATACACATCAACACAGAGAACTCTGAGACATGGCCTCTTGACTCCATGTGTGCAGAAAACCCAGGATTAAGGTCCACCTGTAAGCACACAGAGAGGGCTGTTCTTAAGCAGCTGAGAGCCACTGCAGAAGAGAAGGTAAGAGATGGGGAATGAGAAGGGGAGGAGGCACATTGCGACCAAACAGACCAAAATGGAGAGATCTAACGCCAACATGTGGTTGACTCGGTCACAATTAGAGGGCTGCAGGAACAATCTCATTAACTCCCCCTGTTCCAAATCATTTCCAAGTGACCCGGACTAAATCGCTCCCTGTCGCTAATGTAGCCATACCCTAATACAACCGAGTGGCCCTGGCATGGTTGATACTTCCAAAAACATGTGCAATCTAATCTTTTAACTTCAAGGTGGAATGTTCACCACCATCAATTATAGTATGAACGTAGGAAGATGAACAGGGTGTAATCCAAGATGATTGATTGATTTTTGCTTTCATGGGATGGGAATTAAGGTAGATGATTCAGTAGCAACTGCTGCTGGGCATCCTGCGCAAACTTCTCTATTCTCTTTGGACTACCAGCCGCTGGTATGGCAAATCCAGCAGACTGGGCATTTAAGTTGGCCATGCATCATGGCTGTGGACAGCTAGTGCCTGGTGTTGTAGGCACATGATAAACATGCCCATTGCCCACAAAGGAATGTAATTCCCCACGAGATAAGAGCAATGAAGTAGATACCAGCAACACATGTAGGTCAGCATGTAATGTGTTAGGATATGACGCAGTCAATCGGCTAGTTCCTGGAGAATGCGTCTCTTATCCAGAAGCATCCTCAACCTTTCTTGGTTCTTCCTTGAAGAAAGATTTCAGCACACTTTTTCAGTTCAAACAATCCAAGGTGGTTTGAAGTAAATAATAGAAATGCAATAGAACTAGTAAAGGCAAAGCTTAAAAATAATCTCAACAGAGATACAATTGTCAAATGGGCAAGACTGGGCAAAATAAAAGCTGAACTAGAAGTGATGGCCTGGGGGCTGATGTTGCAACCCATCTGGAAGTCTACTTGGATCCTAGAGGAACAAACACACAGAGAGACAATGGTGGTCCAGAGGGACCACCATGAGAAAAGGAAACTTGAAGAGTGATATGATAGCACTTTTCAAATCATTGAAAGGTGGTCATATATAGGAGGGGCAGGATCTGTTCTCGATCCTCTCAGAGTACAGGATACGCAACAGTACAACAATGGAACCAATTAACTCAGGATTTGGTGAGTGCTCTTACACTGAAGGCATTCAAGAAAATCTTAGACAATCACCTGGCAGATATGCTTTGATTGTATTCCTGCAATATGCAGAGGGTTGGTTGGACTTGATGGCTTTGTAGACCCCTTCCAACTTCACTTTTCATAAACGATCATAAATGAATTTCTGAGCAGAGTGGCTGAGTTTTTCCGTCACATTAAAGACAACAAAGAGGGGTCAACCAGATGGTGTATTTGTTCTCTGAAGTGGACCTGAACTGGTCACTGAAGATCTAGAGTTTTTTTCCTCTTGACCAGCTGACAGAACAATAACTTTGACAATGACAATAACTTTCCATTTTTTTTTGGTCACCTCTTCAGGCAAGGTTTATTCCCAAACTCTCTTTGTTTCAAGAGTGGAGGTTAGTGCTAAAGTACTTCCACTCTTTATTTGCAAGGTCAAAGCATTCGATAACTAGACTCAAAAGGTCAATTGAAATTAAAAAAAAAAAAACAATTTCCCAAAAATGTTGTGATATTCTGCTGAGTGAAGTGGTTTTCAAAGAACAGGCTAGAGAGCTTGAAAGTTCATTTCCAAGATAAGAACAGCTGGAGGCTTTTAATTAGGAGCGATTAGGGTCAAAGCCATAAACAAAACACCTTCAGAAGAGAAGCTACAGCAGCAAATTGGATTTAGAAGCAGTTTTTAAGCAAGATTTTGTGATTTTTTTAGGAGACAGAAGATTCTCAGAAATGTGATCTTTGCAAGTATCATCTGGCCGTTGATCCCCCATAAACGATGTGAATGCACACGATCAAATGGGAGAAATAAAATTCAGACACAGATGTAACTCTGTACACTTAAGGTATAAAATAAAGTGCACTGGCAGAAGGTGTGGGGGAAGGGCACTTGCCTGGGCCCTAATCTGTGTGAAAAGAATCTTGGTATTACTCTTGTTAACAAGTGTAAGTAACCTGAAACATAATTCAGAGGCGATTTACACCGGCATATAGATTAGTACTATATGGATTGCTGTTGGTACAGTTTGGTTTGAACCAAATAACGGCCCCCACATGTGTTTCTACTTGGATTGATCAATCCTTCCCCTTTAAGAGCTGTGCCGCTCCTTTCAGGCATATATTCTTTTTGGCATGATTCAGCGTCATCCCACTTAGCTGGATGTCTAGCCTGTGCCGAGCGTTAGCCTGCACTCAAACTGAACTGTGGGTGTTGTTAGCTGAGGAGATAATATTAGGTGGGTTGTGACAATAAAAGAGAGGGTGGCAAAAAACCCTCCTCTATTTTCATCTTCTTTCTTTTTAAATAGTTGTCTAAATGATGCAGTGAAATTCTAATTCCATGCTAGGTTGAAGCATTGCCATTTCGATATGCCAGTTACTTTATATAAAGAAAAAAAAGGAAATGTTTTATTTTTATTCATGCTGTCTGGAGGATTCTGAGAGTTGTCCAAATATATATATATATCTTTTTTTCTGGCTGACATTTACATCCACAACTCTCACCCAGGTCGTTTAACTTTTCCAAAGCAGACAAACACACATCCAGTCCTCTTACACAGCCTACTGTCAATATGCCTGAAGTCTTAGATCCAAGGTTTAAAAAGAATGTTTTTATACTTTCCATTGTACATGACAGCGGCAGAGTAGCGTACAAGAAACTGACTGCAGAGAAAAGCCACCAATAAGACTTCCAATAAATAAACAATAAATTCAATTGCCTCGTCACTTTTTCCTACCTGCATGAACATGTGCCCCAAGCACTAAAAAGAACATAGGAAGCAAGACTGAACAGGAGAGAGACAGAATGCTAATGGGGCATTGTTTTGCATTTTAAATGCTTTACAGACTTAGTGCGTGGTAATAGTGAGGCAGCTGCTTCAGGAGGCAGAGTTGGCCAATTCTGAAAGGATGGCCAACAGTTTGACGTTTAACTTGTTTTTGTATTTTGTACTGCCAGTGAGTAGGAGAGGTACTCGTGTGGGGGGGTGTTTCCATTTCATGTGCCAACACCGTTTGGCGGGCTTTGAGCCTTATGCAGTTTGTGTCGGTATTTGCTAGAGATGAGGATGAAGCGTAAAAAAAATGGTGCTTTGTCTTGGTTCGTGGGTCGTCAAACTTCATGGGTCTGGGGGGGGGACTGGGAGGGCATAGGAAGAGGGGGGAAGCCTGACAGAAGCCATCCCCCAGCCCCTCTTCATTTTGCAAAGATAGTGGGGCTGGGGGATTACTTAAGTCCCACTTCTCTCCTCTTCCTATGCCCAGCTGGATGGGGGAAGCCTAATACTGTAGAATATGCTTTTGAATTGTCGTGCTGGAGGAGACCATTGAGAGTCCCTTGGACTGGAAGGAGAAAAAACCTATCCGTTCTGAATGAAATCAACCCTGAGTGCTCACTGCAAGGACAGATTGTGAAGTTTAGGCTCCAATCCTTTGGCAATCTCATGAGAAGACTCCCTGGAAAAGACCCTGATGTTGGGAAAGTGTGAGGCCAAGAGGAGAAGGGGACGACAGAGGACGGGATGGTTGGACAGGGTCATTGAAGCGACCAACATGAATCTGACCCAACTCCGGGAGGTAGTGGAAGACAGGAGGGCCTGGCGTGCTCTGGTCCATGGGGGTCACGAAGAGTCGGACATGACTAAACGACTAAAGAAGAACAATAGACGAAGGGATGAATATAAACTGATTTATTTGTTGCTTTGTATTCATCAGGGTCTTTGGACCTCAAGAATACGAAGCATCAAATATCTGACGAATCAGCCATATTTGTTGAACGTTCATCCCCATGTCTAGCATTTGCTTTCCTGCCTGAGGTAGCAAAACATGTCCTGGACGCAGAGCTATAACTAGAGATGTGCATTTTGGATTTTTTTGGACTACAAATCCCATAATTCTCTTTTCTGGAAGTCGTAATTGCAGGAACAAGACCTCCTGACAGACACTAGCCTGTGCCCACTTGGAGAGAAGGCCCAACTGGCCGACTTCATGCCTTGGACAGGCCTATCTTTCTGTTTGAGAAGGAAGCTTCCCAGCAATCATGGTGGCAACTTCCTTTTCAAACAGGACGTTAGGCATCTTCAAGCCATGATGCCTGTCAGCTGGGCCTTTGCTCTCAGAAAATTTAGTTGTCTGTAAGGTCTGAGTCCTGTAGGTGGGCCTCCCAGAAAGAGAATTATGGGATTTGTAGTCCCAAAAATCTAAAAGGCACATCTCTAGCCATAACTACCCATTTTGACTCCTGGAGATTCGCTATCCTGTGGCTGCAGCTGTAAAAAGCATGTAGAGGAACAGATAAGCTGAGCGTACAATACTGTAGCCACATTGGTCCCATGCTCAGCCCAGCCCTTTTGTGATTCTTATAAACACAATAAATGACACATTAAAAAGCAGTTAAACTATAATAGTATTCAAGATTCCATTAATTAGAAACATCTAGACTTTAAAAGATGCCTGCTTCTTGGGAGGAAAGTGATGACAAACCTAGACAGCATCTTAAGAAGCAGAGACATCACCTTGCTGACAAAACTCCGCATAGTCAAAGCTATGGTTTTTCCAGTAGCGATGTATGGAAGTGAGAGCTGGACCATAAAGAAGGCTGAGAGCCGAAGAACTGATGCTTTTGAATTGTGGTGCTGGAGGAGACTCTTGAGAGTCCCCCTGGACTGCAAAGAGAACAAACCTATCCGTTCTGAAGGAAATCAACCCTGAGTGCTCACTGGAAGGACAGACCCTGAAGCTGAGGCTCAAATACTTTGGCCATCTCATGAGAAGACTCCCTGGAAAAGACCCTGATGTTGGGAAAGTGTGAGGGCAAGAGGAAAAGGGGACGACCGAGGATGAGATGGTTGGGCAGGGTCACCGAAGCTACCAACATGAATTGGACCCAACTCCGGGGGGCAGTGGAAGACAGGAGGGCCTGGCATGCTCTGGTTCATGGGGTCACGAAGAGTCAGACATGACTTAACGACTAAACAACAAAGAGTTTAAAAGCAAATTTCCTGAGCTAAAATCCAGCGATGCAGTTATGGTTATTAAAAGCCTGCCTGAACAAGGAGGGTCGGTGGAAGGAAACGATGGAGAAGGCTAACCCAAGTGCCTGACGGAGAACAGTCTACAAGGTGGGGGGCAGCCACTGAGAAGGCCTCCCCCCCATGGGGTCCTCATCAAACACGCCTGTGATGGCAAAGGGAATGAGAGGAGGGCATCCTCTGAAGATGTTAAGGGCTCAGCAGGCTCATTATAGGAAAATATGGTCCTCCAGCTTCTACACATTAATGAAAATTCGAGAAACCAGACTTGAGTGAAAGGGACAACAGGCCTAACAGGAACATGGTTAAGCCCACGGCTGACCTGAGCAAGTGAGAGAGGAGCCAGTTTCCCAGTATGTGTCACCCTGTCTGAATTAGTGTGGACACACCTGAGCGTCTCTTCCTGTTACGTGTCGGTGCACAAGGCTATCTTCATCCGTGGGGCTCGACATCAACCAGAAGGAACATGTGTGCATGAATTGACCGGACCGATGACTGTGACCTGGCACATGCCAAAAAAATGCTGTAACAATTAAAACCAATTAAGAGACCAACCGGACAACTTGCCTGTGTTTAGAAAGCTGTTGAATGATGCTAATGAGTGCTTGGTATTTTTAATAAATGAAAATATTTTAATGGGAGTTTGAAATTAAAAATCTTGATTAGGATCTCCAGAAGTCCTGGGATATTAGAAAACTATTCCCTGCACATTGTTGCTGTACGGATGCTGCTAAGATTTTATTGAGAGATTTATTTTTATTAAATGATTTTTAATGGGGACTTTTTAATACAGTGTCTTTTCTCCCCTTTTTAAAAAATCTATCCCTTCTCTTCCAAGCTCTGCAAAAGAGGTTTGACCAGGATGGTATTGTTTTTTTTTCTTTCCACTTTCTTGTTGAGCAAAGAGAACTAAAATAGTTATATTTTGGTTAACTTTTTAAAAAAACACACACACACCAAAACATCCCCAAACAAACCAGATATCTAATTGGTACCTGCCACTGGCCTTTGTTATAAAATGTTATCCTTCCATAAATTCTTATCTCATCTCCACACCCACAATGGAGGCACCGTTCAATTATGTAAGAGTCTTTCTCTCACCATTTAGCATGGCGGCACCACTGCAGCTATAAAAGAAATGTTATGCAGTTGTAATTAGCATAAAAGTTACCAACAAGGAATGATGACATCATCATCATCATTGCTCCAATGTAACTTCAGGTTCTTCCAGAGATGGCATTTGTTCTTGATGTATCAGGTTCTGCACAGATTTTATCGGTATTTTTCTCACCATCCACACAAGGTTCGTCCTGTCTTGCTTAGCACAGACACACTTTCTGATGGCAGAATTTGGCCACTTAGCATCCATCTGCATAAATGTCTCCCAGGGGAATTCATTGAATATGGGAAGCTCTCCGCCAAAGGTCTGGTATTCCAAGAACTACCCATATGAACCACCATGTACAGTGGTGCCTCGCTTAATGATGATAATCCGTTCCAGGAAAATCGTTGTTAGTGAAAACATCGTAAAGCTAAATTAAAACCCCCATTGAAATGCATTGAAAATCGTACAGTGCGTTCCAATGGGGTAAAAACTCACCGTCCAGCGAAGATCCTCCATACGGCAGACATTTTTGGTGCCTGTATAGCGAGGAATCTGTCCCTAAGCACAGCGGGGAGCCATTTTAAGCACCCGGCGGTCATTTTGAAAACCTGACGATCAGCTGTTTTTGATCGTCGTAAAGCGAAAATTGGTTCCTGAAGCAGGGAACCGATCATCGCTAAGCGAAATTCCCCCATTTAGACCATTGTTTTGCGATCGCAATTGCAATTGCAAAAAGATCATCGTAAAGCAGATTTTGTCGTAATGCGGGGCAATCGTTAAGTGGGGCACGACTGTACTTTGTTGTTTGGTCATTAAGTTGTGTCTGACTCTTCGTGACCCCATGGACCAGAGCACGCCAGGCCCTCCTGTCTTCCACTGCCTCCTGGAGTTGGGTCAAAGTCATGTTGGTCGCTTCGATGACACTGTCCAACCATCTCATCCTTTGACGTCCCCTTCTCCTCTTGCCTTCACACTCTCCCAACATCAGGGTCTTTTCCAGGGAGAGGAAATTTCATACTGATGATTTATGAGGACTGCAACTGATAATGGAATAGTACCATAGCTGCCTTTACATACAAATAAAGCCCAACTTTATTTGGGCTTTTTTTGTATGCAAATACAAATACACCACCTCCCGAGATCCACACCCATTTGGAATGCTATCGCAATCTATAGGTTCTCCTTGTCTAAAACACAGGTTCCCAACCAGGGGATCAGGACTGGGGAGTCACTGCAGTTATTTTTAGCGGCAATTATTTTTATATTTATTATATTAAATGTGGTACATAGAATGCTGTTTTATTTTATTCCTCTTTTTAGTCCTTTATTTTAATCTGAACCGGATTTGCAGGCAACCTAGATTTCTTAGGTATTTCTGTATCCATTGGGGTGGATCTTCGTTTTACACACGGGCATTCCTCTTACACCAGAGAGAATTGAAGGAGTTGGTCCCACTCATTTCTTTCTGCTCTTCCAAATCCACCTGTGGCGGGCCCATGAGACCAGAGCAGTAGCCCGTCTCAAAGACGCATGAATAAGAGGAGTACAGGTGGCACATCAGGAAGGCTGACTCACAAGATGGCAGCAGGATTGAAAAGTTGCTGCTGTTGCGGCAGTGTTTGCCTCACACTTCACCCAAGTCTCTGGCTCTTCCAGGTGCAGCAACTGCAGGCCAGTGAAGGGAGAGGGAGCCTGGTGAGGTGATGCCTTCGGGTCCCACCTGAGTCATTGAGGAGGAAGGCAAAAGGGGCAAAAAGGTGAGGGAAGAGAACGAGGGTGGGGGTCATGAAGGATATAGAATCAATGAATCAGAGAATCGTGAAGCTGGAAGGGGCCACTAAGGCCGGTGAATCCAACCCCCTGCTCGAGGCAGGAATCCAAATCAAAGGAGATATAGAAACTGTCGAACTTTCTCTTGAAGGCCTCCAGCATTGGAGCGCTCACCACCTCCCGAGGTCATTGGTTCCATTGTCGTACCACTCTAACAATAAATAGGTTTTTCCTGATGTATTCTTGAAGGCTTTCACAGCCGGGATCTGATGGTTGTAGGTTTTTCGGGCTGTTTGGCCATGTTCTGGAGGTTCTTTCCTCCTAATGTTTCGCCAGTCTCTGTGGCCGGCATCTTCAGAGGACAAGAGTTAGAACTCTGTCTGTGTTCTGGTGTAGTGTGTGGGATAATTGAGCACATACTCAATGTCTGTGTACTGTGTACTGTGTAGTGTGTGTACTCAACTATCCCACACACTACACCAGAACACAGACAGAATTCTAACTCCTTCTAACTCCTGCCAGATATTACCTGATATTCAGCCGAAATCTGGCTTCCTTTAAGTTGAGCCCCCACTGTGGGATGATCAAGAACAGATCCTACCCCTCATCTGTATAACTGCTTTTCAAGTATTTGAAAAGTGCTATCATATCATCTCCCCTCAGTCTTCTTTTCTCAAGGCTAAACATGCCCAGTTCTTTTAGTCTTTCCTTGCAGTGCTTGGTTTCCAGTTCCTCCCTTGATCATCCTTGTTGGCACAGGGGAGGGATTTATTTGGGCTTGAGGGGTAGGGGCTCCTCACTGGGGGGCTTTTGGGCAGGTGACCAGGCATGAAGGGTGAATCATTTCCACACCCAAAATAAATAAATTAAACTCAACGTTTGTTGACATCTCTCCCTTCTCAAATTTTATCTGGTAGAGGCAGATTTACACATACACACCCTCCATAATTACATATTGCTGTATTACTGTAATACCTGAAAAATCTATTTTAATGTGTTTTCTTTGCCCTGTTGGAATGCCCTTTTATGCAAACATGGTGGTGGGGTTGCAGGTTACTTGGCTATTATAAAAGGGAGTCGTGATGCAAAAGGCTAGCATACAAGTTGAAAAAGTCTTGAAGAAGTGGAGAGGACAGCAACCAGGTTGATCCGCAGGAATTTGGGGCAAATTCTTTACAAGGAAATGCTGAGGAGGTTTGCGGCTTTTAATTCTGAGAAATGGTATGGAGAGAGTGGACAGACACTCTTCCTATTTCTCCGACCTCTCGAACTCAGAGTCACTCAAGAAGTCTGACAGAGAAGAGCCTAAGGACAGACAAAAGAAAGAGTGTATTTTAGCCATGATGTGACTAATTTGAGGAATTCACTGCCGTTAGGCTTGAACCACAAGCTCAGATAAGAATTGAGACACATTTCAGACAAAGGAGGTTGCCAGATCTCCGTGTGTGCATGCGTGCATGCATGTGTGTACCTGTGGGGGGCCCACCCACCCCATTCGGTTTAATTTCGTGGATACCAATGGGGGCTTTTCTCCTTTGGCAAGGTGATTCTATGAGGGTTTAAAAAAAACATTATGTCGTGCCCTCCCTCTCCCCCCGCTAAGCGGTCGCCTCCCTTCTCCACTTCTTCGTCCTGCTGGTGGTGGTGGTGGTGGTGGAAGTGAAGAAGGAGCCGGAGGGGGTCGTGGCCGGGGGATGAGGGCTCGCGCCGCCCTCCTCCTCCTCCTCGGAGCCCCAGCTGGGCTAAGGAAACTCCTGGGCAGCTTCCTCGGGCTCTTGCTCTGCTTGGCGGAAAATCTGATGCGGCCCAGCCTCCCCCAGACTGCACCTCCAGCGGCCCCCAGGTAAATTGAGTTTGAGACCCCTGCTGTAGATGGCTGAAAGTAGGGGTGGTCCCAGGCCTAGCAAGAGAAATGTTATTAGGCTGTGATTGGGGGGGAGCTAAACAAATTAACTCTAAATAAGGGAAACAAACAAAGTGAGATAGAAAGGTTAGAAGCTGAAGGTGGGAGGATAGAATGGGATTTCCCCAAATTTGAACCCACTCACATATGACTAAGAGAGAATGGGAGTTGGGGTAATACTTGGTAGCTATCTGCAGTGTTCTTTAAGTAGAAATTACTACTACTACTACTACTACTACTACTACTACTACTACTACTACTACTACCACCACCACCGCCTATGGGAAAAGGCCTTGTTGAGGTGGAGGGCCTTGCATGCTTCAATGAGGTTGAGAGCTATGTTGAAGGGTTTCCAAGCCAGACAGGTCTCACCTGAGAAGTCAGACCAACTGTGTCCACCAACCATCATTTATGATGAGAGGAAGTAAACAGAAATCCATACCGGATCGGTTGTCACCCATGTCAACAAGGACCATGTCAGATGCTACAGTTCCTTGGCAACTGGTGACAAATAGGCTACAGGACTCAGCAGACTCTGTTGAGGTACCAGGACAGGCTGCTTCAAAGCTTCTGGGACAACATAAATGCAAAACTTGTGTTGTTGTTTAGTCATTAAGTCGTGTCCGACACTTCGTGACTCCATGGACAAGAGCACGCCAGGCCCTCCTGTCTTCCACTGCCTCCCGGAGTTGGGTCAAATTCATGTTGGTAGCTTCAGTGACCCTGTCCATCCATCTTGTCCTCTGTTGTCCCCTTCCCCTCTTGCCTTCACAATTTCCCAACATCATGGTCTTTTCCAGGGAGTCTTCTTTTCTCATGAGATGGCCAAGTATTGGAGCCTCAGTTTCAGGGTCTTTCCATCCAGTGAGCACTCAGGGTTGATTTCCTTCAGAATGAATACATTTGATCTCCTTGCAGTCCGGGGGACTCTCAAGAGTCTCCTCCAGCATCGCAATTCAAAAGCATCTATTCTTCAGCAGTCAGCCTTCTTTATGGTCCAGCTCTCACTTCCATACATCATACAGGAAAAACCATTGCTTTGACTATGTGGGCCTTTGTAGGCAAGGTGATGTCTCTGCTTTTTAAGATGCTGTCTAGGTTTGTCACTGCTTTCTTCCCAAGAAGCAGGCATCTTTTAATTTCGTGACTGCTGTCACCATCTGCAGTAATCACAGAGCCCAAGAAAGTAAAATCTAACTGCCTCCATATCTTCCCCTTCTGTTTGCCATGAGGTGATGGGACCAGTGGTCATGATATTAGTTTTTTTGATGTTGAGCTTCAGACTATTTTTGATGCTCTCCTCTTTCACCCTCGAGGTTCTTTAATTCCTTCTCACTTTCTGCAGAGTGGTATCATCTGCATATCTGAGGTTGTTGATATTTCTTCCGGCAATCTTAATTCTGTTTTCGAATTCCTCTAGTCCTGCCTTTTGCATGATGTATTTTGCATATAAGTTAAATAAGCAGGGAGACAATATACAGCCTTGTTGTACTCCTTTCCCAATTTGGAACCAATCAGTTGTTCCATATCCAGTTCTAACTGTTGCTTCCTGTCGCACATATAGGTTTCTCAGGAGAAAGATAAGGTAGTCAGGCACTCCCATTTCTTTAAGGACTTGCCATAGTTTGCTGTGGCCCACACAGTCAAAGGCTTTTGTGTAGTTAATGAAGCAGAAGTAGATGTTTTTCTGGAACCCTCTGGCTTTCTCCATGATCCAGTACATGTTAGCAATTTGGTCTCTACTTCCTCCGCCCCTTCAAAATCCAGCTTGTACTTCTAGGAGTTCTCGGTCCACATACTGCTGAAGCCTGCCTTGGAGGATTTTGAGCATAACCTTGCTAGCCTGTAAAATGAATGCAATTATATGGTAGTTGGAGCATTCTTTGGCCCTGCCCTTCTTTTGGATTGGTATGTAGACTGATCTTTTCCAATCCTCTGCCACTGCTGAGTTTTACAAACTTGCTGGCATATTGAGTGTAGCACCTTAACAGCATCATATTTTAAGATTTTAAATACAGTGGTGCCTCGCATAGCGAGGTTAATCCGTTCTGGATTAACCTTCGCTATGCTGAAGCATCGTTGAACGGGGCAGAAAAAGCCATTGGAACGCATTAAACATGGTTTAATGCGTTCCAAATGGGCCGAATACTCACCGTTCAGCGATGCTTCTTAATGGCCGGCAGCCATTTTCGCGCCCTCGCCTCGCTTAACGAGGGTGCGAAAACACTGCGCGCGGCCATTTTGGGCCATTTCTGGGCTTCCGGCGGCCATTTTGGCCGCCGAACAGCTGATCGTCGGGCTTCGTTTTGTGAAGATCGGTAAGCGAAACACTTACTGGGCTTCGCAAAGCGAATTTTGCCCTATTAGAAAAACGTTGAGCGATCGCATTAGCGATCTGAAAAAACGGATCGCTATGCGATTTCGTCGTTATACGGTGCGCTCGTTAAGCGAGGCACCACTGTAGTTCAGCTGGAATGCCATCACATCCACTGGCCTTGTTGTTAGCCATACTTTATAAGGCCCACTTGACTTTGATCTCCAGGATGTCTGCTCATTTCCCAGCCGGGCAGGAGGGACAGAGCAAGTGCTGGGAGTCAGAGCCCAGCTGGGATGGGTCCTCATCGACCGACCGACCGACTGACCAACCAACCAACCAACCAACCCCCACCCCCACCACCGCTGCTGCATCCCTTTGCCAAACTGTTAGGGTGAAAGAGCTACAAAGGAGCAGCCTCTTCGCCACCAACAGTTAATATATTTGAATTTCCTGCCCCCTTTCCCTGCCTTTTTCTGTTTGTAAGTCAAAACTCCGTTCACAAATCAAAGCAAAATTTTGTGAACGGAGCTGTTTGTAAATCAAAATGTTCATAGGTCAAGACGTTCGTAAGTCAAGGCACCACTGTATTTTTGCACTGTTCATTTAAGAAGGCCCTCTTGTCTCTCCTTGCTATTCTTTGGAAGTCATCATTCAATTTTCTGTAACTTTCCCTATCTCCCTTGCATTTTGCTTCCCTTCTCCTCTCTGCTATTTCTAAGGCCTCGTTGGACAGCTACTTTGCTTTCTTGCATTTCCTTTTCTTTGCAATGGTTTTTGTTGCTGCCTCCTGTACAAGCAAAACCTGTACTCTTGCTGAAAATTGAGAAATTAATAAATTTATTATGAGGCAAACCCAATGGTCTGTGGTTTTCAGATGGAAATTTGGAAAAGGAAACACCCAATTAGTGACAAAACTGAAAAACGATTAATGGACCAGAGAAGGTTTATTATCCGGAGTAAAGTGTTTTCAGAACTGGAATTGCAAGAACTAGAAAAGGTGGTAAAAAAGGTCAACATAGAACAATGACCATAGTATGGAAGACAGAGGGAAGGCAGAGGTAGATGCAACAGTGGAAGAAAATGTATCAATAAAGGAACAACTTATGGAACAACCCAGAAATTATGAGTTGATAGAACAGCAGACATCACTGACGGAAAAATAGTAACCCATACTAGCCAAAACACAGTGAGACAAAGGCTCCCCACTTTGCCCAAGTTACAAAGAAAACCTGTAAAATACCTATTGGGTGATGCAAATGTAGTCATCAGAACAATCCTAAACAACACACTAAAGGAAACAAACCAGCTCCTGTATAGTACAGCTACCATAATAACCATAGAATATGCTTACAAGCTGTTTAAAAAAACAACAACAGAAAACTCCTGCAACTCTGTAATGGAAAATTTGGCTTGAAAGAAAAATAAATAAATTACGTGCAGATAGTAGCAACTTAAAACACTTGAAAGATTTGACATTTAAAAATGAAAAAGTAAAAGCCATACTTTGCAAAATATATGACCTGGAAAGGAAAACAATTGTTGAAACTAAGGAAGAATTAAAACAAAGGGTAACAGCTACAGCAAAGAAAATTGAAAGATATGATGGCTGCTTGAAACAATATAGAGAAAACACACAATTGTGAAAAGAGACCCTTGTCCAGCAGGCTGAGGCAAAGAGGAAGTCACAAAAGCAGCAAAACCAGGGAGCTGGACAGGGGACAAACTGGATTTGTCTTCAGTGTGGAAGAGACTGTCACTCTCGAATCAGCCTCCTCAGCCACACTAGACGCTGCTCCAAGTCCTCCATACAGAGCACGATACCATAGTCTTTCAAGACTGAAGGACGCCTAACTAATTTTACGTATCACTAAGAGAAAATGCAGAGCAAAAGAAATTAGGCCCATGTAAAGATGATGCTCTAAAATTTTGGAAAGAAATGTGGGCAAGCCCAACTAGACATAACAAAAATGCCTCATGGATTAAAAACATTTGTAGAGAAACTCAAGGAAAACTAGTGGATGATACTGTAATAACAACTAAAATGATTAAGAGGCAAGTAAAGGATGTGAAAAATTGGAGTCCAGATTAGCTGCATGGATTTTGGTTTTAAAGCATTTAAAGTCTCCATCGTATAGCAGTGCAATTTAACCACTTCAAAATTCCACAACTGAAGATTGGATGACAACAGGCCACACATTTCTGATACTAAAAGATCATCAAAAGGGCAATGAACCCAGTAATTATTGACCAATTACATGCCATCCAACAATGTTCAATGAAGCACCCAGACCGGAATCAAAGAAAGTGAAAGACAATGCAGACTAAAACAACCGGAAAAATCGGTCAACTACGCAGCCACAAGGACCGGTGATCACTGCACACAAAAGACTAGCTAACGACACCCATCAATCACAGTGACAGACCATCTCTCCCCTTATACACCCATAACAAAACACATCCTGATCACCATAATCACCCAATCCCCTGAAAAGGACAAAATGCTGATCCTACAGCGACAATACTCAACTATCCCACACATACACCAGAACACAGAGTTCTAACTCCTGTCCTCTGCAGATGCCAGCCACAGAGACTGGCGAAATGTTAGGAAGAAAAACCTCCAGAACACAGCCAAACAGCCCAAAAAACGTACAACCACCATCGGATCCCAGCCATTAAAGCCTTCAAGAACACATTCTCACAAGAGTAATGGCAAGATCAATACTTAAATACTTAACTGAAAACTCCCTATACCCAACTGAACAGAAAGGGAACTTTAAAAAGTCAAGAAGCACAAAAGATCAGCTGCTTATCTGTTTGGAAGCCGCCTAGAATGGTTGTAATGACCAGATAGGCGGGGTATAAATAAATAAATAAATAAATAAATAAATAAATAAATAAATAAATAAATAAATAAATAAATAAATAAATAAATAAATAAATAAAATGATCCTGAAGAATAAAAAAAATGAAAAACAAGCTTTAACATGGCCTAGATAGACTATAAAAAGGCATTTGACTCATTGCCACACAGCTGGATTAACACCTGGCTAAAAATTCTGGGGATTAGTAAAAACATAAAGTTTCTCAAGAAAAATGGAAAACTATCTTAATGGCCCATGATGAAGAAATTAGGGAAGTTAGTGATGAAATTTGGAGTTGACAAATGTGCAGATCTGTCTATAACGTGGCAAGATCCAAAAACTAGATGGAATAGAGTTAAAAATGGTAATAATATAAAATCACTATCAAATGATGAAAATTATAAATACCTTAGACTACTAGAAGCGGATAACATCCTGCACACAAAAGTTAAAGAACTGACAGAAAGGGAATATATCAAAAGACTGAGAAAAATCTTAAAATCAAAGTTAAATGGTGGAGATACAATCAAAGCCATAAACACATGGGCAGTTCCCATAATTAGATACCCAGCTGGAATAATAGATTGGACTCATAATGAATTAGAAGAATTGGATTGAAAAACATGGGAACTAATGAACATGCATCATGTACTGCATTCAAAAAGTTATGTGGACAAATTATATATACCACAAAAAATCGGAGGCCTCAGGTTATTGCAAATACAGCAAGTAGTAGAGAAGGAAAAATGAAGCCTAAATGATATCAGTACAAGCAGAGAAAAATTACTTAAGGCAGTAAAAATGGAGAATATTTTAAGAACAACAGAAACAAGGGCTCAACATAAGAAACAACAATTTGAAAATACATTAAACAGCTGGAAAAATAAACCACTACATGGACTACACCCGAGAAATATTGATGGAAATCATGATCATAATTCAACATGATGAAACTGTGTCACACCTCATCTCTGAATGTCCAAAGACTGCACAAATAGATTACAAAATTAGATACGATAGAGTGGCAAAATTAGTGCACTGGTCATTATGCAAAAAAATAACTTGCCAGCCTACAAAAATGCATGGGAACATCAGGTAGAGAGGGTGTCAGAAAATGATGATGTCAAGGTCTTGTGAGATTTCTGGATCCAAATTGACAGACACCTTGAACATAACACACCAGACATAGTAATAATAGAACAAACAAATGGATCATTTACATTGCAATTCCAGGAGATGCCAGAGTTGAAAATCAAGAATTGGAAAAACTAACAAAGTACAGAGACCTGGCAATTGAAACAGCTTGCTTGTGGCTGAAACACACTTCAGTGGTCCCTGTAGTTATTGGAGCTTTTGGAACAATACCAAGACATTTCACACAGTATTATAGGCAGCTGCAGATCTCAGAAAATAACACACTCAGAGCTACAAAAAACAGTAATATTCGGAACAGCGTACATCCTGTGTGCCGATATTTAACAGATACATAGGTTTTTTATTTTGTTTAAAACTTATACCTGTTATATACTACCAGTCAATGTTTTAATAATTTTAAATGACTGTGCCTGGCATTTTTGAATAATAAATTAAACCACAAAAGGCACATATGTTGCATTTAGCTCTGAGCACTACTGAAACCTAGAAAGAAAAGGCTTCATTAAAAAAAAAAAATTAAAAAAACTTTCTAGTAGGTCATATGATCCCAAAGCAATTTGTTTCATCCGAACATCTAACAATTCAGCCTGCACATGCCAAAGGGACGTAAATCATGAAGGCCACATTCCTAGGCTGTAAATGAATCTGAAAAGATGCCAGAAGCCTTGACTGTATGCCTGCCTAATTACAAGTCAATACATCTTGGACTAGCATCTCACCCGTATGAGGCAGTAGGATATAAAACAACAATAAGCACAACACCATGAAGCTCTGAGAAGCACCAAGCTGCCGTCTTGGAACAGAACCAATGATCTAACACATCTCTCGGAGACACCTTTAGCAGTGAGAGAACAGTCCGGTCAAGATGGGGCCAAGTGGATTCCTTGTCGCCACTCTCCTCGCTCTGCTGGCTGTACAGTTTGTTAAGCTTCTGTGGGCTCGACGGCGGTTTCCTCCCGGACCGCTTCCTTTCCCCTTGATTGGAAGCTTGTGGAGAGTTGGCTGGAAGATTCGACAAGACACTCTCATAAAGGTATTTGTCTTCTTTAAAGAATCATCAAAGCAGCAGCACGATAACTAGAAGTGGGGTTATTACATGGATAGCAAAAAGGATTTCCTGTTTAGAGAAATGGGTTGGTTCCTTCCTTCCTTCCTTCCTTTTATTATTGGCAACTCCTGTTAAGAGGACAGCTCACGGAGCAACAAAGATTTGTGGGAGTATGTCCAGGTGTAGAATTAAGCATCACAGAACAAGCCAAACAAGGGCTGCTTCGTGGTCATTCCCGCCTCTGTTTATGGCCATTTGTATACCACGACTTGTATAGCTCCCCGTGTCACGCTGTTTTTCTCAGCTGCTGCTTCACATCATTTAGGTGGTGAGGATGGGGGTATGAAAAGGGGCACTGTGGCAATATTCAGCGTGACACGAAAATTTATTTGGGTTTAAATGGACTCTTAATATTAATGGATAACTCCGTGGTTTGGGTGTCTGGCTGCAGAGCCAGAGGTTGGAAGTTTGATCCCCCCGGTGGGCCTGCCAAGAGAAGAGCCAGCCGGTGTGGCCATGGGCAAGCTTGGGTCATCCCAGGGCGCCCCCCTCCCCCAGAAGAAGCGAATGGTCAACCCTTTCTGTATATTCTCTGCCTGGAAAACTTGACTTGATAGCACAACATTATTTGGGTTTTTGATCATTTACATGCCATTAGAACAGATCTTTGGATTTCACCCACATGATGATGATGATGATGATGATGATGATGATGATGATGATGATGATGATGATGATGATGATGATGAACCACCACCACCACCATTTGGAACCTCAGGTTCCAGCTTAGTGTAATAGCACTCTTCTGCAGTCTAATCGGCCTGCGACCCCATACGGCTCCACCCTTACCATGGTGGGCTGGAGAAGGCCTCCTCTCTGTGTGTCCCACCCATGGTTGAGCTGTGGCTGGTGGCATTGTTGGGAAGTAGCATCCTTTTTTTAAAAAAGCTGGGTAACGTCCTAAGTATAGTATCAGAAAAAAACAACTCGAAGGAGTCAAGCATGTTTAATTTGGAGACCGAGAGATGAAATGATACCCGCTTAAAATATCTGTTTGTTTTTCTCGCTCACCATTGGCAGGACAGAAAAGGGGCTGGCATGGGAGGCAGAGTTTTTGTGATCGTTCCTAACAAGCACTCCTGTAACGTCGGCTGAAATCCTATTGCTTGTCCTAGTAGAACTGCTGGATAGCTGAGTGGTTTAGGTATCTGGCTTTGGAACCAGAGGTTCGATTCCCCCACTGGGCCTCCTTGACAGGGGCTGGATTTGATGATCCATAGGGTCCCTTCCAGCTCTGCACTTCTCAGTTGATGACGACAGCAACATCATGGGCTGGATCGATCAGAGGGCAGGTGGGCTACTGAATCGTACTTAGAGGGTGAGGATTAATGGGTCCTTCTCAGACTGGGAGGAGGTCACTAGAGGGGTCCCCCAAGGCTCAGTCCTGGGACCGGTGCTCTTCAATATTTTTATTAATGACTTGGATGGATGAGTGCAGGGAATGCTTGTCAAATTTGCACATGATACCAAATTAGGTGGACTAGCTAATACCCTAGAACAGTGGTCCCCAACTTTTTCCTTAAATGGGTTGGGGAAGGTGGGGCACCCCCCATGCTCGCGTGCATAGGCAAAGGAGTGGGTGGGTGTTTGTGCAGGTGTGCTCACGTGCAGGCGTGAAGGGCCACTCGGGGGACAATTGAGCACACTCGTGAAGGGGTGGGATGTTGCTTGCATGCGTGTGCTTGCACACATGCTTAAAGGGGCTGTGCAGGGGGCAGGAGTGTGTGTGTGTGTGGGGAGATCTGTCTCCGTGGTCTAGTCCGGCTCAGGCCATGGACTGGCAATGGGCCACAGACCGGGGGTTGGGGACCCCTGCCCTAGAAGACAGAAACAAAATTCAAAATGATCTTGATAAGATGGAGCACTGGGCCGAAAGCAACAGAATGAAATTCAACAGGGATAAATGCAAAGTCCTGCACCTTGGAAAAAGAAACCAAACACACAGTTGCAAGATGGGGGATACCTGGCTCAGCAAAACTACGAGCGAGAAGGATCTTGGAATTGTCGTAATAAGTTGGGAAACTTATATAATCACCTGGCAGATATGCTTTGATTGTATTCCTGCACTGAGCAGGGGCTTGGACATGATGGCCTTGGAGGCCCCTTCCAACGTCACTTTTCTGTGATTCTGTGAATCTATGATGATGATTAAGGAGTTAGTGAGTCAACTCAACTGTAAGTACCGCTGACTCAAAGAGGCCTACTCTAATTGTGACTTCCTTTAGCATAGGAAGTTGCAACTCAACAGGCCTACTGAATCAATAAGCCTCTTCTCATGTGACTTACTATGATAAGCAACAGGATTTAAGCCACTAAATGAGAAATAACACCTGGAACGGAAATGTCCTATTCAGAAAAAGGGAGCTTTTTGTTTCTGTGATAGTGGAACTAAGAGGAACGCTCTGACGGAAAGATTGGTGAGACCCAAACCAATGTGCTTCAGCTGAATTTCCTGATTGTACGAGCTGGTCAACAGGGGAACACGTTCTAGAGGCTTTCTTGAAGCAAAGCCTACCAAGGTTTACTCTGAAATACATTTCCATGGCCTATGGCCTAGGACCTAATGGGAGGGAACCTCCTGAAGAACTACCATGAAAACCTAGCCTTTCCAGGAAGCAAACGAGCAGTTTCCTTTCTGTGCATTAAGAATAGTGGGCTTCAGTAGGCCTGGCAAGGCAAGAAGCCTGGAGGATAGGCCTAGTTCTAGGTGAGTGAAATATAGGTGTGTATAGGTTTGTGGGCCAGAACTCCCAGAATTCTGCTTGGGGGAATTCTTGGAGAATTCTGGGAGCTGGAGTCCAAAAAAACCCCAAATTAAACAAAAACCTAACACCTAAATCCCACCCCCAGTCCCACTCCCCATAAATAACATGCCTCTAGTAACCATGGCTGAACACTTCACACCAAGAAAACCATCTGAGAGTTGCTATGACGTAGAAATGATCGACAGCACGTAATTAAGGGAGAGAAAGAGGGAGCGGGAGATATAGGCACAGAGGATGCAAACACAGATGAGTCTCTTCACAGCGGTTGTCCAACAGACAGTAGTTGGGAGGAGAGAAGGACATCCAAGCGTAGATCAACGTTGACACAGAATGGTGGGAGGAAAACCTAGAGAAATAGAAATGCAAATGCTGAGAGAGAATGGCCTGTACCAATGACCTTATATCAAAGGAATGTTGGATACCGGCACCATCCCCTCGTGCCTACTGTGCTCTCCCTTCAATCCCCAAATTTGCAAGCGGCGGAAGATGCTTCTTTTTCGAGGTTCCGGAGTATCAAGTGGAGGCAGGTCTTCCCTCTCTGTGTATGTGTGACCCAGGGAGAAAGGAGTGTGAAACGAAGAGAAAAACGTGTTTACCTAAACATTTAGGCAGCAGGACAAGAAGGCCTTCTCCAGAAATGCTAGTATTTATTCACTCCTGGCATTCTCCCTCCCTCCCTCTCTCTCTGGTACAGATCCTCCTAACTTTTGTATCTTGCCAGTGGCACCTTGTGCTCATTTTTAACCGGATTTGCTCAAATATTCGTCTGTTTCTTTCTACATCAGTGTTTATGGATTGTATTTGTCTTCCGTGTGGAAGGGACGGTCACTCTCGAATTGGCCTCCTCAGCCACACGAGATGCAGTTCCAAGTCCTCTATTCAGAGCACGTGTCCATAGTCTCTCGAGATGGAAGGATGCCTAATCAAAACAATGTTTATGGGGAAAATTCCGTTTCCACGGCATGACGAGGCTATCCTTGAAACATGTGAGCATCAAGGAAAAGCAGAGAGCCACTTTCCCACTTCTCTGCCTCCATGGCTTCTTTCTTCCCCTTTTGCTTTTTCTCTTTCCAAGCCTCCTCAGTCTCCATTCTCCTATCCTCCAGACCTTCTCTCTGATCCCCTTCATGGAAGCTGGCTGCTCCACCCTCTTGTTCATGGTTTCCCTCTGCTACTTTTGCTCCGTTCTCATGTTTTTATTATTCCCACTGCCCACCACATGGTCCACTCCCCTCATGGAATTGTACAGGACCCAACTTGATTTTAACTTAATTTTGAATCCAGTTCATGGAGGCAATCATAACTGGTGAATGGGGGTGATGAATGGATGAGGACTAGGATCATCTTGACCAAGTTTTGAAACTCCATTTTAGGGTAAATATGGGCAGTTTGGTGGCTGGTGTGTGGGTGTGTGAAAGACCTTGGGTGTGGTCACTTTGTTGTTGTTTAGTCGTTAAGTTGTTTCCGACTCTTCGTGACCCCATGGACCAGAGCAGGCCAGGCCCTCCTGTCTTCCACTGCCTCCCGGAGTTGGGCCAAATTCATGTTGGTCGGTTCGTTGACACTGTCCAACCATCTCGTCCTCTGTCGTCCCCTTCTCCTCTTGCCTTCACACTTTCCCAACATCAAGGTCTTTTCCAGGGAGTCTCGTCTTCTCATGAGATGGCCAAAGTCTTGGAGCCTCAGCTTCAGGATCTGTCCTTCCAGAGAGCACTCAGGGTTGATTTCCTTCAAAACGGATAGGTTTGATCTCCTTGCAGTCCAGGGGACTCTCAATGGTCTCCTCCATCACCACAATTCAAAAGCATCAATTCTTCTGTGGTCAGACTTCTTCATGGTCTAGCTCTAAATTCCATACATCGCTACTGGGGTCACTTAGTTGTTTACATTTGTTTCTGCCGCTGCAAATTAACTTCTGATTTGGGGTGATCTGGAGCGCAGTGAAGATTATTAATTTGAGGTGATGGATGACAAATGAACTGTCGGCCTTTGAATTCTATGAAATGTCAACGAATCTGAGTAATTATTTCTCAGTTTACCTATATATGTCAGTGAAACCCAACCTGGGGTCCGTGTACCCTCAGGGGTACAAACCGGGACATTTAGGGGTACTCAATTTTTTAAATAATGGCAGAAAAAGGTAGATCTGTCCACAGCATCTCGCTTATTTATGCCCTGAGCAGGGAGAAAGCTCTCAGCTTCTTCCTTTTCTCTCCACACCCTGCATGAGAGCCCAGCCAATTGGCTTTCACCCCAAGTTGGCATGAGTTCTTATTCTGCCACTAACTCAGTGGCTTGGGCCACCTGCTCCTTTCCTATTAACGGCAGTTCGTAGAGGACAAAATTCCTGATGGATTCGAACCCCTTTGCTGTTGCGCTTGTGCACGCTGCCAGAGGCGATGAAGAAGTGGCCTAAAGACGAGAAGGCATAGAGTCCCCCCCCTTGCCTCGTTTCCCTAATAGGAAGGGTATAATTTATGGAAATAGGAGTCCGAGAGGTACCAGATCAAAAAAGGCTGGGAATGAACCACTGCTCTATATGGAGAAAGAGTGAGAGAGTAT
Organism: Pogona vitticeps; assembly: GCF_051106095.1. NCBI lineage: Eukaryota > Metazoa > Chordata > Lepidosauria > Squamata > Agamidae > Pogona > Pogona vitticeps. The sequence continues at coordinate 6,628,325 of NC_135785.1, forward strand.
ATTTTCAGATTAGATGCAGATTTATGTCCTGCATTTTTTAAACGTTTAGCAATGCCCGGTGTAGGATCTCCAGTCTCTTATCATTGAAGATACTCGCATGATAAAAACATTTTGTCTGGTTCCGTTTTGAGTCCTTTTGAGGGGTACCTCGTTTGGTTTTTATTTTTTTTTTATTTTTTTATTTTTTGTATAAATCTTCGTTTTATGTTAAATGGATTCATCTCCTTCAGGGTTTTTCATTTTGGTTTTTCCCATTAGTTCCCCCCCCCCCCCCGGTACTAGTTCAGAAACACCTTTTTAAAAACCATAAAAACTCCTTTAGAAAGCAGAAACAAAACGACAGAGAACCAACCAACCCCAAAAGCAGTGCAGCCAACCACAACTCCCGCCAAGCAGAACGGTTCCCCCCAAAACTCCACCTTCGATCGAGTGAGCACACAGTAAATTAATGAACAATTTTAAAAAATCTTTCAGAGGAACAACCCTCACACATCAAGACACACAAGGGAAAAATAGCAAAATGAAATGCACTCACACACACTTTCCTCCCAAAAAGATCTACCCGTGTCACTCGCGCGAGTCAGGAGGTGAGGCTGAGGAGCCTAACGCCGAGGGAGGCCCGGAAGGAGAAGACAAGAAATCGGGCCTTCTCGGCGATGGCTCCTCGCCTCTGGAATAACCTCCCTCCTAATATTCGTGCGGCTCCCTCGCTGGGCATTTTCAAAAACAACTAAAAACATTGATGTTTCGGCAGGCCTTCCCCTTTGTCAGTTCCTGACCCCCCCTTTCCTTCCACTCCCTAGTTCTGTCCCATCTTGCTGTAAGTTCTCCTATGTAAAATTGCTTTTAATTATATTGTTGTTCGTTTTTGTTGTTGTAAGCCGCCTAGAGTAATCGTAATTGATTGGATAGGCGGGATATAAATAAAATAAAATAAATAAATAAAATAAAAAGCCAAGACATGCAAGCAAATAAATGTAAGAAATAAAACCCAAGCCTTCAGTGTATATCCTGCCTTCAGACATGGCTTGCATACCTTGCTTACCACCTGTTTTACATTCACTGCCGTCATGGTACGGAACGGGAAGAACAGGTCTTGGGCTTCTTTGTCAGCCCTTGGGCTTGAGGGCTTTCTGAGCAATCAGCCATGCATTTGCTCCCTCCTCTTCTGCCACTTCCTTGAGTAGGCAGCAGTTCCGCGGGGAGCCTGAGAACATGCTTTGGAGCCAGGAACGCAGGACGCTTCAGGTGTCTATGCTACCCAATTACTACAGGTTGGTATCCCTTTAGCGGCCCTTCCATCTTCCTGGAATGGGTCATATGGTGAGGTGCTTAGAACTCTCTACTCTCATCTGGGGCAATTCTCTAGAGCGCTGGACGAGTGAATTATAAAGGAGCACAGGAGATGCTCAGCTCTTATTTAGAGGCGGTGCTCCCTTACCTTGTGAAAAACATCTCTTTGGCATAGCATGTCCTCTCTGCCTTTTTGCCTTCCCTTTCTGCTTTATTCTGGAATTAGCCACTGGAATAAGGTAAGCAAAGGCTTAACTGGCATGTCTGATTGCCCAGATGTGTATCTCTGATCTTAACAGTGTGGCTTTGATGATCTCCCCAAAGTAGAAATGCCAGGTTTCCACAGGAGGGGGCCATGGGAGTTAAAGCAGTATCAAACTGCTTTAACTGCATAGTGCAGATATTTGCAGATACAGCATGGCTGGGCTGCATCCCCAGACCATTTTTTTCAATCCCCAAGATTGTCACAGAGGTCCCTGTGAAATAATACCTCCCCTTTCCCCCCTCCACCATTGGGGCTTCAACTTTTCTTTCTTTCTTTCTATATGCAGTGAATGCATTTCACTTGGTTCAGGCTGTCTAATCATGCTGAAAAGTGTGTGCAGGGATGCAGGTGGTTGATGGGGTGGGGAGAGAGGAAACAAAGGAGAACTCAGAGGCATCAGTTTCCCTCAACCATTTGGAGAGATCAGCAAGAATTTTGGACCTTTGCTAATAATATTTACGTCCGTCCGTCCGTCCGTCCGTCCGTCCGTCCGTCCGTCCGTCCTTCTTTCCTTCCTTCCTTCCTTCCTTCCTACCTACCTACCTACCTACCTACCTACCTACGTACCTACCTACCTACCTACCTACCTACCTACCTACCTACCTACCTACCTACCTACCTACCTACCTACCTACCTACCTACCTACCTACCTACCTAGATGTAAATGTGGAGGGTGGATAAAGTACAAAGAATACACAAAATGCAAAATATAACCTGTGAGGATTTGTCTGGAACTTACATTTATTTGCTTCGTTAGTAATTGATGCTAAAAATCTTCATGCTGGAGCAGTCCATGGTCTGAAATCCTGGAGTGAGGTGGGTCACCAGCTGCTGGTGCAGTAATATTCACGTCTGTCCGTCTGTGGGCTACCTGCTACTCACCACAGAGCAGAAAGCTCTGCAAATTCTTTCAGATGTCACATATTGACAACCGTAGAACAAATTTACTTGGCCATTACAAGTTGAATGGGTTCCTAACGGGAAACCATTGAGAAGCAGTCCTGTTCCACTTGCTGCCGATCTGGTTTTGGATTATTTCAGGGCACATGGCACTTGGTGGAGCAGGCATCACAAATTTCTCTGATATGAAGAATGTGCCCAGGGCTTTACTTCGACAAAAGTGAAAGTTGTGTTTGGCTTAGAGAGGTGCTGTCCTCAGGCAGCCTCGTTCTGAAGTCTGCTGTTGAGCTGATCATGGATTCAAGTTTTCCAGGAAATTGCTAGATTCAGCAAGGTGACTGATCCACATAATCTTATTGCCTTCAATGCGATGGTTTGGGTTGCATGTTTATTTGTGCTTAAGAAAAAGAAAAAGAAGACTTCGTAAGTAGAAGAGAGCAAAAATAAGCCTTCAGCATGCGTGATGATTTGCTGCAAATTAGAATGGTTGGGGATTTTGTTTGCTTCCTTTGCTATCAATTCTTCAAAAATAAGAGCTTCACAACATTTACAAATTGCTTCATACATTAGATAGAAAGACAGGGGGAAAAATTGGCATTAAAAAAATTGAATGTGGAAAAAAAACTGGAAACAGATTCATCCATCCAGGCTAAGAGATTGGAATGTTTCTTTTTTTAAGAAAATTTGTTTAGAAAATTCCTGATTTTTCCCCCTGATACTGAAAGTAGCCAAATTCTTTATCTTTAACTACCTGGTGAGTACACAGATATAACGATCCTCTCCTTCAGGGGAAGATATTTTTAAAATAAGAAAGATAGCTCTGCAGTCGTGAGCAAAGGCCGTCAGCCTCATCTACAGGCCCATCAGAGGATGTCTTCAAGACCTGAGATCCACAAAAGTCCAAAGGAGACACTGGGTGCCCACAAGGGGACAAAGCAGGCAGGTCTGAGGGACTACAGACCTCAGGGTCTCATGAAAAGACAGGATTCTTTGGGGGGGGGGGAACCCAATCATGCTGGAAAAGGTTGAAGGCAGTAGGAAAAGAGGAAGACCAAATACAAGTTGGAACACCTCCCTAAAGGAAGCCACAGGCTTGATCTTAGAAGCGCTGAGCAGAACTGCCGAGGAGAAGACATTCTGGAGATATCTCATTCATAGAGTCACCATAAATCGAGCTGACTTGATGGCACGCAACCACCACCACCACCTCACTGGGCAACTTTAGCCACAGTTTGTGTCTAGTGAGGCCCTTTTGTGCATTGGGGAACACGCATGCACACACATAAAGCTGATTTCATTCTCTTGTCAACCGCAGTTGGCAAAAGAATGACAGGAGACTATTCTCTGCCCAGAGATCCCCTCTCTCCTTCCCTCCCTCCTCTGCCGATCACGAAAGCAGGAAGAAAATTGCTGCATGAGTTTTGCTGTTTTAGACTGCTCACTGGCACCGTATTTTAGCTGACTGCATTATCCAAAACCAACCAACCCAACCCAACCTTACCCAACCCTACCCACCCAACCAACCCACCCACCCACCAACCAACCAACCAACCAACCAACCAACCAACCAACCAACCCAACCCAACCCAACCCAACCCAACCCAACCCAAAACAGAGATGTGGTTTGAACAAATCAAGGATGTAAGGACAGAAATGATGTGAGCAGAAAGGTCTGAAGTGTGCATTGTTTATTTTGCAAGTGAGGATGTGATCAGGCGGTGAGAAAGGTGCAAGTCTGATCACACCAGAAAAAGTGGCTTTGCTGAGCGTGACCTCCCGTATAGTGATCCTTCTGTCCATTGGGGATTCGCCCCAGCCTAGTTCAACCCCAGCAACTAGTAGCCTTACTGCTGGACCAAAAGGGTCCCAGTTGGGAACAGATTTGGGTAAGGCTGGAGTGCTATTCCCCATGAGTTGTGTGAAATATCCCTGGGAAAGAACTCACAGCAGACCATGCTATAAGTAGTCCAAAATGCAAGCGATAGGTCTGTGGGATCATATCCTGAACGAGATACTGCCACGATGGGCGGGGGGTAGAATCACATTGCAAACTGGCTCATGCATGAGTTTGGTCCCAAGTGTAACCTCTCTTTTGTCTGCTTTGATCCCACTTACAGCTTGCAAGCAGCTATGGAGATGTTTTCACCTTGTGGATAGGACACGTCCCTCTGGTTGTCCTGACTGGATTCAAAACGGTGAAAGAAGGGCTAAGCAACGATTATGGAATATTATCCGGCCGACCAGTGCTCCCTTTTTTCAAAGTACTGGGAAACAAAAAAGGTAAGCCGTTGAAACAGGCTGAGCGTCTTTCTTGTCATGGCACATTGGCTAAAATCCAGAATTGGAATTTGGTGGTGCAACTTTTAGAAACAAGGTTTTAGCCACTATGCTGTGAGGCATGGTGAGGGATTCCTGAAGCGCTCGTGTCTGATTAGGGTCCCAACACTTTACCCCATTCCTTAGCTCTCCCAAACTGGGATCTGAAGAAAGCCCGCTCTCACATGGCAGACATTCCTCTCCACAAGAGAAGAACATAAGAACATCAGCAGAGCCCTGCAGGATCAGGCCAAGGTTCCTATATTTCACAGGCCAAGCTTCCTATAACTCTAGTCTAGCTTCCTGGATCTCACTGTGGCCCCACCAGAAGCCTCTGGGAGCCCACGAGAGACCCTGTCTCCCGATCCCCCTCCCCTGCATCTGGCCTTTGGAGGTCCCTTCCTTTTAAGCCTGGAGAGTATACATCCCCATCATGGCTTGCCACCTGCGATGGACTTTTCTTCCAGGAATCTGTCCAATCCCCCTTGAAAGGCCTCTAGGACAGAGCCATCACCACATCCTGTGGCAAGCAGTTCCACAGACTAACAACACGCTGGGGAAAGAAATATTTTCTTTTTTTCTGTTCTCACTCTCGAAACACTCCGTTGGAGTGGATGTCCCCTGGTTCGGGTATTGCGTGAGAGATAATGTTGTTTGGTGAAGTTAGACAGTTCTTAGCACTTTAACATAGCAAATCTCGTCTGGGTATCTTTGTAGAAATGCTTCATTCCTTTTAAAGGCAGAAGTATAAGTTGTCTGTCACTCAGAGTGCAACAGTTCTTTTTTCCAGACAGTTTTGTCTTTTCATTCTACTATTTCTGAGTAGAAACATGAACCAGCCAAGCGGATGCTATTTTATATGTTCTTATTTAATCTGTATTTCATGTAAAGCAGAACCCTCATATCTGCAGGAGATTGGTTCCAAACCCCCTTCCCCACAGAAAAACATGAATTATAGCAAATGCTATTATAATAATACTGTATATGTTGTACATAGGATGGTCTCTGGCTCCCTCTTGTAGCCACTTCTGGTAATGACATCATGGAAATATATGCCTATAGCGACACTAAGTAAAGCATGGGCTGTGCCTCCCTCTTGTGGCCAGTTCTGGTAATTTTATTGTTAGAAACATATTTTTGAAAAAATATTTTTAATGTTTCCAGACTGTGGATAATTGAATTAGCAGAGGCAGATAAGAGGGTCCTGCTGTACAAGAAAATGATGGTTCAGAAATGTAAAGATAGTGTAGCCATAAAAAGTACAGCTGGAAAAAGACATTTCAGTCATATTTTTAAAAGTAAAGCGCAAAATCAGAAATTCTAAGGAGAACATTTATTACCCAAAGCAGCATAAATGACCAAGATAAAAATCATATGTTGTAAAGCATGACGCCAATTTGTTTTCTCCTCTCTTCTAGCTATCTAACTGAGCTATATCTAGATCTCTATGGAGTTTTTGTTTTTTATTAGCTTGTCTATCGTTCAGTCAGCCTTTCTTAAACATTCCTAGCTGGTGCTTAGCTGTTTTGTTTTGTTTATATAATTGTGCTAAACTGGCACTAACCGCCAACCGCCCCAACTATTTTCTCACAGGCAGAGTGAATTATCAATAACTTTTCATCAAATTGTGCTAGCTGGATAGCTCAGTGTTTTAGATGCTGGGAGTTCGAATCCCCACTATGCCTCTTATAAATAGAATTAGCCTGGGTGACCTTCCTTGGTCAAGCTGCCCAGAGCACCCCCAGAAGAAGGGAATGGCAAGCCACCTCTGAGTATTCTCTAGCTGGAAAATCCTGAAAAGGGTCACCGTAAGTCAGAATTCCACTTGAGGGCACCCATTTTTTTTATTATTCATTGTGCTTAGTAGAGAGTAACACATTTATCTTCCTGACTACTTTGGAAAGACAGGCTCAATACAGAACAATAACTTGCTAAACAAGAGGGCTAAGGTCGTGAGAATAACAACATCATAGCTTGTAATCTACTCCACATGTCTTCTCCCTGTGGCAGTGAAGTTAAGAGGCTCCTGATCAATGACGTGAAAACCGTCCTCAGGAATAGCAAAGAAAAAAGTCTTTAGCTTTTATTCCAGCAGATGGCAGAAATGGAGAGCAAGTGCAGGCTTTGGTATCGTTTCTGAAACTCACTCCTGACTTCCATACTGGAGAAAAATATTATTCATTTTTGCCATTTTCAGAGCATGCACTGATACAGCTGTTTCTCCGTTTGAACAGCCTCAGTGTATGTTGAATGGCTTGCAGGCATTAATTGCACCAAATATTAATTCATCCAGTCAGCTAGGCTGGAACCAATTAATACCGGTTAACAACATACCCATCCTTCTTTCTTTCTTTCTTTCTTTCTTTCTTTCTTTCTTTCTTTCTTTCTTTCTTTCTTTCTTTCTTTCTTTCTTTCTTTCTTTCTTTCTTTCTTTCTTTCTTTCTTTCTTTCTTTCTTCCTTCCTTCCTTCCTTCCTTCCTTCCTTCCTTCCTTCCTTCCTTCCTTCCTTCCTTCCTTCCTTCCAAACATTTCCACCCCACCTTTCTCCTTAAAAAGACCCAAAGTGGGCTTGCAATAATTAAAAGACAATATTAAAGCTAACAACTGTGATTATACAAATACTAAAAAAAAGATCAGACAAGCACTTTACTAAAAACATGACCAACACCTAAGCACATTGAAAGCAGCAAGGTATATCAATCCATTTAAAAACTCCACTCAGGCGGCCAGTCGCTGAGGGAAACCTGAAGAGAAGGGTCTTTGCCTGCTTGCGGAAGGACAGCAAAGACGAGGCCAGGCTGGCCTTCAGTGGGAGGGAGTTCCAGAGTCTGGGAGCAGCCACCGAGAGGGCGCTCTCCTGAGTCTCCACCAGGCGCTCTTGTGAAGGTGGCGGGATCAAGAGAAAGGGCTCTCCTGATGATCTTCAAACACCCGGGCACACTCATAAAGGGAGATGTGGTTTTTCAAGCAGCTTAGGTTCAAGCCATTGAGGACTTTATAGGTTCGAACCTTGAACTCAGCCCAGAATTGGATCAGCCGCCAAGGGAGCTGTGGCAATGGGGGGGGGTTATGTGAGTCCTGTGACCAACCTCAGTTAGCAATTTGGCTGCTGCATTTTGGACTCAGTGAAGTTCCCTGACACCTTCTATAGGCAGTCCCACATAGAGAGCATTATAATCACCCAGCTGGGGTGTGTCACCACGGCCAGATCAGGCCTCTCCAGGAAAGGGTGCAGTTGGCGCACGAATTGTGTGCAGTATAATGTAAAGCATTCAGAGTCACATCTGACTTGCTCCGCTCTAGACTTCTTTACATTTGATTCAAAGACAGCAGTTGTCCAGTGTCTCTTATCACTTCTCTGGAACGTTGTTCTCAAATACAACTCCCCGCTCCAAGATTCAAAGCAGGAAAACAGTTGTCTTTTGTTTATTCAGTGGTTCCCCACATAGCGACGATATTCCGTGCAGCAAAAATCACTGCAAAGCTATTTCGTCGCTATGTGAAAATAAAAAGCCCATAGGAATGCATTAAAACCCGTTTAATGCGTTCCTATGAGCAAAAAACTCACCTTTAAGCGAAAATCCTCCATACGGTGGCCATTTTCGCTGCCCAGTAAGCGAGGAATCCTTCCCAGAAAACAGCGGGCGGCCATTTTTTTTACCCAGCAGCCATTTTGGAACCACCGATCAGCTGTTGAAAAATCATCACTATGCGAAAATTGATAAGCGAAACAGCTTACCGATCATCGCAAAGCAATATTTTCCCATTAAAAACATCGCAATGCGATCGCAAAAAAATCATCGCTATGCGGATTCATTGTTAAACGGGCCGCCCGTTAAGCGAGGCACCACTGTACTTTCAATAGATAAGTCACACCGTATTTTAAACCAGCTTCTCTGTTCTCAACAATGAATTCAGAAAGCTTTTGGTATGAAAAGAGACATCAGGAGCAGTCGAACGATTTTGAGGATGGGACTTTCAGAAAAATAAGAAACACTTAGTCCCATAATTCCATCTAGAGTGTTTCTGCCAAATTATGGGATGCAGAAGTAATTTTTTTCTGAGACTCCCATCCCTAATATTTTCATGTACAAAATCTCTGGACTTCGACGCTGACGCCGACTGAGCTCAGCCTGAGCCCTTCTCACCTCCTGTAGTTTGCCAGCAAGCTTGCTTTGTTTTGTGATTGGCCATCAGGAGGCAAACAGGGGCTTCATTTGCAAATAGGATTGCTTGAGCATAAAGCTCTGCCAGAATCTCTGGAACACCAATGTGCTTCTAAACCACGCTATGCGGAACATACAGTTTGATCTTGAGTCAGCCAGATACACATTGACAGTATTGGTGAAAGTCGCTGGATGGAGTCACCCCTTCCAGAGCTTGAGAATGTCCTTTTTTAGAAAAAAACTTTCTGCCTCCCCAATTCAGCGTAACCTCTGGCCTTGACTGCTGAAGCTTCAGCAAAGCGTAGTGGCCTCAGTGTTGCAGATCAATTTGCTTTGGGTGGTAGATCTAAGGGGTGCCCATGGATTCCTGTCAAAGCCCACTGATCATTCTTGATTGTCCACAGGGATAATTTTTTCCAATGGCAACACCTGGAAACAGCAGAGACATTTCGGCCAATCTACCATGCTGACCTTAGTTCAAATGAAGAATGGTTTGGAGCATCAAATAGGAAAGGAAGCGCAACTGCTCGTGGAGACCTTTGCTCAGGAAAAGGGTATGGATGTAACAGCTGAAAGATGATGTGCAAGTGGCTCTTCTAACCAACCTCTTTGACTTTGGCCAACCAGCTGTTTCAGTGTTGAACAGCTGCTTTGTTCCACAGGGCACTGCAGGAGGTGGACTACAGTCGTAAGGCAGGTCACGTGTAAACAGTATGAATCCTGAAAATGCATGTTACCACCTTCTAGGCAAACACCCTTGAGTCAGGCTGCCAACTGTCTTGGAGTTGTTATCCCGAGACATCAAAATCACAGCTCGCAAATCCATGGTGGCGTGGGAGAACCTGTGGCTGGTATCCTCCAAAATGAGGGTTTCCAAGGGCTCCGAGCAGCACTCAAGCAACCCATCCTGAGCTTGATATGCTCAAAGGCCATCTAGGCGGGCAGACGCTCCATCCAGCGCATGTCGGGAATGGCTGGTGAGAAGGCAGCAGCTGATTTAATTGCAGAGTGACGATGGGCGTTCTGTGCTGTCATTGTATATAATATCTTTGGATTGAGACATCCTTACAGAGAGACATAGGGTGAGATGAGACAGCAGTAAAGAATCGTGTCTGATTGTGCTGGAAAGGGTCACTGGGAGCAAACTTAATGTGACCCTTCCACGTATATAGAATTCACTCCAGCCCAACTTTTAAAAAAAGATTAAAGTGTGCTGCTCATATGCCTCCCCACAGTGCTTAAAACACACTCTTGGTGGTTTGGATTGGATGATCCTAGGGCCCCTTCCAGCTCTGCAGTTCTGAGAGATTAGATAGATAGATAGATAGATAGATAGATAGATAGATAGATAGATAGATAGATAGATAGATAGATAGATAGATAGATAGATAGAGAGAGAGAGAGAGAGAGAGAGAGAGAGAGAGAGAGAGAGAGAGAGAGAGATAGAGAGATAGATAGATAGATAGAGAGAGAGAGAGAGAGAGAGAGAGAACTTGAGTACAGGACTGCATGGAGATACTTCATCTTGGAGTTGCAACTTACGCAGAATCTGCCTGTAACTTCTTGAAAAGGGCCAGTTGTGGCTGTAGATCTGGTACTACCAGTAGCTCAGCCAAGGGACTTAGGCATCCAGGTATCTTGAAATATTAACCAGGAACCTCCACAACAAGGAGCCTCCAGATGCTTTTAGCTCCCCTTTTTTTCTCATGTAATTCTTATGTTTGCAGATTTTTACCATTGTGGAGCCTTTGGGCCTTTGTTTGTCTTAATGCTGAGGGAGGCTTCAAGTCTCCATCATACCTGTCCGTGTGTAAGAGGTTCTGGATTCACACTAAAGCCGTAGAGTTCCCAAAATGTTATCTCGCGGCGCCCTGGGACACCGCTAGACGCAGCCAGCGGCACCACAGAATCCTCTCATCCTTTGCCATTGCCGCACCACCACCACTCCCTTTGGCTGGTGGGTCTCCCCGCATGCTGGCCAGGATCCTGCCTAACCACCAGCCAGTGACTAGACTCAGACCTTGGGGTGAGCTGCGCCCATTCCCTTGGACACCCACCTGTGTAGGAGGAGAAAAGACAGAGGCGGTGGTGGTGGCTGTAGTTGCGGTAGCAGCACAACCCTCTTTTTGTACTGGGGAGGCTCCGGGATGGAGTCACAGGAGCCACGATGTTGGGGAACCACTGCACTAAAGGAGTCTCCCCATACTCTTGTACCCAGAGGTACAACTGCGTGGAAAAAGCATGTGTGGGTGTGGTGTGGGTGTAGGGGTGTGGTCTCTATTCCCTAAGGGCTGAAAGGAACTGCTGTGATTGCCCTTCTCTCTGCAGGACGCCCACTGGATCCTTCGCGGCCGACCATGCGTTCCGCGGCCAGAGTCATTTGTGATGTCGTTTTTGGACATTCACTCCCCGTTGAAGACGAAGCTTTGCACAAGCTGACTGAACACCTTGACGTGATTGCAAAATTTAAGGGCACTGCTGGAGAGATGGTGAGTCGGAAAAGATTGCCCGGGAAACAAGAGGGTTCTATTTTTTTTAAATGGCTGCGGTGCTCTGGACACTTGAAGGGAAATGCATATTTTCCTGCTTTTATGTCTTCCCTCCAGACGTAGGATTCCTCCAAAGCAAAATCAGCCTTTTGCAGGGATCCCATCTTTGCTCTCTGATGATGAAACACAACATTTATTTATTTCATGGATTGATTTAATGGATCACCCATCTGGCTACGAGGCCACTTGGAGTGGTTTACAAGGTTAACAAAAAAATCAGACATAATAGTTCTACAAAAATCAAGATAAAAATGCAGTGTTCCATTGTAATAACCAAAAACAACAGCAACACAAATGTAAATACAAATAAAAACAAAACAAAATAAATATTGAACAGGGAAAACAAAAGCAAACTGCGCTTGGCCTTTCCTGGCACTACCTGGTTGGCACTTTAGAGTGTATTTATTCCCAAATGGAATAAATAAATAGCAGCGTTGTTCCTTCACTGGGTCCTATAACTAGATCACAGTTGGGCACAAATTGCCCCCTTCCCCATGTAGACAAGCTATTCTGCAGATGTTCTGCAAAAGGATCCAAAAAGTTGTGTCGTTTACTCAGAGGCTGAAAAAATTACTTATTTGAATCCCTCTGCCACCCCTGCGGGTGCGTATGGAAGTAAATGAAATGTGTCCCTCCAGCTGGTTTTTAAAGCTAAAGTCTCACCCGCATAGGAGTTAAAGTAAAGAAGAAAAGCCTCCGTAGGCACAGACAGAGATTGCTTTACTTTTCAGCCCAGGTGTAGGTGGGTGTCTCTTTGAGTGGGCTTACTCTAAACAACTGGCATGCAGAGAAAGTTTAGCTCTGTTTGACATGCTTTACATATGTGAGGATAAGGAACCCACAGAATTATCCTCCTCTCTCTGCAAAAGGGTGAAGGACTCAAGTTCAAGTTGATCTAGGTTTCATAGCCCGTAGGCTATAAAACCTAAATTTGTGCTGCTCTTGGCAAGAGAGGAGAGCAAGAGCAGGCAATTATTTTGCACACGCTTAGCAGAAATTGCTCAATTAAATCTGAGTGAAAGATAATGATTTAAACGCAAGCAGCCTGCATTGTGCAAAAGGATCACGGTTCCTCTTTTTTCAGGCATGGACTTTTAAGGATTATATGCAAATGGGGGTATTTGCTTGCCACTTCTTTAGCAGTCAGACGGACCCTTTCGGCTTGTTGCATATGTGCCCTTTTCTTTCACAAATGAAAAGATACTCGTTTTACAAAGAGACAGCTTGAAGAAATGACGGAATAGTTGTCTGGCCTGGAAGAGCAAAGGCTTGAGGAGGCTGGAAAAATCCTCATGAAGCTATTGAGGCAACTGAAATGGATGAGAAGGAAGAATTTAGCAAGTACAATTGGAACCCCACGTCCACAGGGGAATGGTTCCAAGCCCCTCCGCAGATGATGAAAAACACAGATAGTAGCAAACGCTATTATAATAGCGAAGGCTATACATCGCATGAATTCTGGTTTCCTCTAGTGGCCAGTTCAAGTAACCTCATTGTTAATAATATATATTTTGGGGATTTAAAAAAATATATTTTAAATATTTTCAGACTATGGGTAAGTGAATTAGCAGATACCGATTCTGCGGATAAGAGAGTCCTACTGTATTCTTTACATTCCCAGTGGTTGGCCTACTCTTGCTCAGGCTCTCCACTCCCATTTTTCTTGTGAATAAAAAAAAGGCAAGATACTATAGCTAGACCCTATGTACTTAATGCAATGCCTCATTTAATCATAAAATGGCACAGTTTGTTCTATCTTCAGGCTTTGCCTTTAAGGAAGAGGGTCATCGGTATATGAGCAATCTGGACCACAAGACAGGAATGTCAACTGACCAGGGACACAAGGATCACATGTTGAAGATTTCAGTAACATCCACACAACTTTTCTTTTGTTTGTTCCACAGTTCTACAACTTCCTCCCTTCAGTTATGCAGCTTATTCCTGGACCTCACAAGAAAGCCCTCTCCTCTTGTGAATTTGTACGTTCCTTCATCAGGGAGGAGATGGAAAAACATAAGAAGAACGGGGTACCCCATGCACCGCAGAACTTCACTGACTTCTACTTGGCACAGATCAACAGAGTAAGCTTTTGTTCGGCTGTGTCTCAACTGCCCTCCATGTGATCTACTCAGCCAAAGACCACAAAGCAGCCATGTGGGGGGGGCACCCATTAGAGATTCAATAGGAATTTGGGTGGAGGGTTGCTGCCTGCCTGGTACCTCAAACTTTGGGCAGGTGCATTTGGTCAATCTCTCCTCAAACAGGGATGGAGGAGAAATCTGACTGGACCATCATGACAAGGATAGGCTTTTTACCCCTCTGAAGACTCATGGCGAAAAGCATCAGACCCCAAGTAGAAAATTCACTCATTTTCATGGCTGAGGGGGGCATTTTGGAGAAATGAAGCACACCGGTACCAAACAAGGGCCAAAGACTTGTTGCTTAGCATAGTTACTTGCACTAGAGCTGGTCTATTGAATCAATAGGGACTTGCTGTCAACTTCTCTGTAAGTTCCCTTGATTCAAAACGGACCTACTCAAACTTTAGCGCAGTGGTTAAACCGCTGTCCTGCAGCCAAAACTGTGCTCACGACCTGGGGTTCAAATCCCAGGTAGCCGGCTCAAGGTTGACTCAGCCTTCTATCCTTCCGAGGTCGGTAAAATGAGTACCCAGCTTGCTGGGGGGGGGAGCAATGTGTAGCCTGCATAATTAACTTGTAAACCACCCAGAGAGTGCTTGAAGCACTATGGGGCGGTATATAAGCAGCACACTTTGCTTTGCTTTGCTTTTTAAAGTTGGCCCCTTTGAATCAATAGAAATTACAGTGTTGAGTCGGAGCTAGCCCCTAGACTTTCCAAGTCAAAATTAATTGCCAATAAATCTTGACTTGAGAGAGAGTTTAAATGATTGTTGTTTTATTTAGCTAAATAAAAAGCATGATGGAAGTCACGCCTCCAAGTGCAGGCAAGAACAACTGTGTGTTACATAGGAATACTAGGACTTTTATAACATTGTTTACACAAGGGAATGGGAGGACGAATGGGTAGTTCATGGTACAAAGAAGTGGGAGGAGAAATAGAGAAATAGGGTGTTCATGGCCTATTGGCAGAAGGGATGGGGTTACAAACGAATCCAAAACTTTATCGGAGTGGGAATCACAGAAAGGATGGGATTTTACAACAGGATGGGCCAATAGACAGCAATTATTGAAAGACATGGTTACATTGTATTGACAGGAAAATAATTCATTATCTTGCAAAGAGGTCACAAGGTTGAGTGGAAAGGAGACTTCCAAAGTGATAGGGAATACAGTGGGGTCTCGACTTACGAACGGCTCGACATACGAACGTTTCGACTTACGAACCGCTCTCATAGGAATATATGGACTCGACTTACGAACTTAGATTCGAGTTACGAACTCTTTTTTTCCTTTTTTTTAAAAGCTAAGTCATCTTAGGTTAAAAGGAAAAAAAGGAAAAAATATCCCCCTCTAGTGGCAGAAGGCGGAATAGCAGCTTCCCATTAGTTTCTATGGACGAAAAGAGCAGAAACGGATTAAATGGTTTTCAATGCATTCCTATGGGAAATGCAGATTCGACTTAAGAACTTTTCGACCTGAGAACTGCCTTCCAATACGGACTAAGTTCGTAAGTCGAGACCCCACTGTAATGTTTGCAGAGGAAAAGGTATTGCGCAATGACTGTCCAGGTGCCGGAGTTCAATTTGCATAAGACTGGTCCTGGTGTTTGCCTGGGGGAGGAGTGACAAACCCCAGCTGTGTCTGTTTGCTTCTCAAATCTAGACCGGAAGGTGAGATAACCTGCCTTGGCAACGGAAAACCTGGCCAGCCTTATTCCTTTACAGAAACTCTTTCAGGGTACAAAAACATGTACATATATGTATAAATCTCGCTGTGTGTTATCTTTCCAAACTGTATTCTGTGTGATCTGATTAGAGGTGTGTTCTTCTTGCATGTTTCATGTACTGCCATGGTTCCTTCAACAGAGATGTTGATGTACTAAATGCCCATTGATTCAATGGGTCTACTCTAATACTAAGCAAAAGGGTTTTGGCCAATGTGTGCATTAAAAGACATGAATAGCTCAACCTTCCCAAAACAACCTCTTCCCCAATACAGATTTTTTTAAAAAAAATTTGCACAAATGTGCCTTAGTCTGTGAAAAAAAAAGGGTTGCAAAACACACAGCTAGGAAGCTGACATGAAACAATGATTTTTTAAAAAAAGACTTTCTTGGTCCATCCATTTGTAAATGAGCTGAGCTTAAGTCTGGGTAGACATAACTGGAGGCATAACTAGAAAGGTGTTCCTAAGGCTCAATGCGATGAGTCCCTGGTGAGAACTGTAGCACTTGAAGGACAGATCATTGTTTTTTTCACTCTATCTATAATTTTACAGTAGTCCCTCACTTGCCCCCACCAGTGGAGCTGGAAGCATGTTCAAATGCATCCTGTTTTATGTATTCACAAAGGCTTTCACGGCTGGGATCTAATGGTGCTGTCCTCTGAAGATGCCGGCCACAGAGACTGGCGAAACGTTAGGAAGAACAACCTTCAGAACACGGCCAAACAGCCCAGAAAACCCACAACAACCACATTGTGGTTTTTTTTTTGTTGCTTAGTATACGGTAGGATAGGGGACATGGTGCTGCTGCAGATTAAACCGCAGAAGCCTCTGTGCTGCAAGGTTGGAAGACCAGCCGTCATAAGATCGAATCCACGCGACAGAGTGAGCTCCCGTCGCTTGTCCCAGCTCCTGCCAACCTAGCTGTTGTGAAAGCTAAGGAAGTGAAAGTTAATGCTTTTATTTTGAAAGGAAAGTAGATAGGGTTAGGAGGTGGTGATGTTTATTTTCCTAACCTTCGCCAGTCGATTGGCCTCTAGATTTTGGTGTCCTGGGTCAAAGCCCTAGTTGATGTTCCTTGCTTATAGCCCTGAGTTCCATTCCTAAATTAACATGTCTATTTTGCTTTTATTGGCCCCCAAATTAGAAAGTTCTGAATTTTCCACAATCGTGAACAAAAATATACCCCATCCCACCCCATACAGCAAACAAAGTTGCAAGCACTGCATTTGGTGCGAAAGGGAAAAAAACACCAGAACAGCTGGAACAGGGACCACAGAACTCTTAAGTGTCTTGGGTTGCAACTGTGTCCTTCTCATCCACAGGAAAAAATGGATTCTACAACTACGTTTAATGAAGACAACCTGGTTCAAGTTATTGCTGACCTGTTTATGGCGGGCACGGGCACCCTAGCTGCCACGCTATCCTGGGCGCTACTTCTTATGGTGGCTCATCCTGACATTCAAGGTGAGGAGAGCTCGTGCAACAGATGGGAAGGATGGTTATGGTATTTTCAAGCTTGGTGAAGCAAAACCATCGTAGCTGGGGAGGTCCCATATGCTAATAGTGAAAATATTTGTTGAGTGCCAATATAGCCAAAGAACAGTGCCTTGGCACTAGATGGGTGGGGTAGACAGACAGACAGACAGACAGACAGACAGACATGAGCAAAAGAAATGTGTCGCTTAGCATGGAGGAACTCCTAAGGTTTGCAGATGTACAAACATAGAAAAATTAGATGGGGTGAGTTTTAAGTGGAGAAGCGGGCAAAACAGGCCGTGCTTAGGGACCAGGTCTTGTTTATGTTTTTAAATGTTTTTGCTAGGTTTTTACAGTAACATAGCAATCCATAGGCTTGAAAATACCATGTAAAGGAATTGACCAAACCTTTTGCTGTGTTGTTAAAAAAATCATTTGCATGTCACTTTTAATGCTACATTTCAACATGGCTTCATGCAAGCAACAGTTGGGTTTAAAGCTGTGAAAAATTGTGGAAAACAGAAGAGAGGGCTATGGGAAAAGACAGGGTTGATCTGGAACTCTAAGCAGGAGCACTCCATAGCAAAAATTTTCTTGCAGGGTCACTTATAATGGCATACAATCTGTAGTTGATAGTTACAATGAAGTTTCTTCTCATGACTCCATCCATCCATCCATCCATCCATCCATCCATCCATCCATCCATCCATCCATCCATCCATCCATCCATCCATCCATCCATCCATCCATCCATCCATCCATCCATCCATTGACTAACCCATCCATCCATCCATCCATCCATCCATCCATCCATCCATCCATCCATCCATCCATCCATCCATCCATCCATCCATCCATTGACTAACCCATCCATCCATCCATCCATCCATCCATCCATCCATCCATCCATCCATCCATCCATCCATCCATCCATCCATCCATCCATCCATCCATCCATTGACTAACCCATCCATCCATCCATCCATCCATCCATCCATCCATCCATCCATCCATCCATCCATCCATCCATTGACTAACCCATCCATCCATCCATCCATCCATCCATCCATCCATCCATCCATCCATCCATCCATCCATCCATCCATCCATCCATCCATCCATCGACTAATCCATCCATCCATCCATCCATCCATCCATCCATCCATCCATCCATCCATCCATCCATCCATCCATCCATCCATCCATCCATCCATCCATCCATCCATCCATTGACTAACCCATCCATCCATCCATCCATCCATCCACCCATCCATCCATCCATCCATCCATCCATTGACTAACCCATCCATCCATCCATCCATCCATCCATCCATCCATCCATCCATCCATCCATCCATCCATCCATCCATCCATCCATCCATTGACTAACCCATCCATCCATCCATCCATCCATCCATCCATCCATCCATCCATCCATCCATCCATCCATCCATCCATCCATCCATCCATTGACTAACCCATCCATCCATCCATCCATCCATCCATCCACCCATCCATCCATCCATCCATCCATCCATCCATCCATTGACTAACCCATCCATCCATCCATCCATCCATCCATCCATCCATCCATCCATCCATCCATCCATCCATCCATCCATCCATCCATCCATCCATCCATCCATCTCACTCCTGATTTATGACACTTATGAATTTGCAATCTCCAAAAGATCTTCCATGAACAGGTCTACTCAAGTCTTGCAAACTACAGTAAAAGCTAAGGCTTCCTTATTTGAGTCAACCCATCTCCCACCAGTTTTCCCTCCAGTCCTGCATATTCCTTTCAGTTATTTCTTGGTAGACTATCTAGAGACGTTGAATCACTGAAGTTTACTGTCTCACCTTTTTAGCAGAGCTTGAAAAATTACTTTTTAGATAGAATAAAATAGAATCCTGTGGGAGAGACCCTTAGCTAAGCAACCATAGGATGGTTCCCAGAGTATCATCCTAACATTGCTCAGTAGTGTATGGTTTCAGCATGCCATTAAATCCAATCTTTTTAAAGAGAACTTTCTAAATTCTGGGGGTTTTTTTTTTGCCACTTGAATAAATAGCAAAACAGAGCTTGATGTACTCAACTCAGAAAGGCTTCTTGAAGATGATACTTCTCACATCTGTGCATTGAAGTGTTCTTATTTTATTTCTTCTTCCTCAGAGAAAGTCCACAAGGAAATCGCAAGTGCTCTGGATTCTCCCACGTTAATCTCCTACGATGATCGGAAGAAACTGCCCTACACCCGTGCCGTGATCCATGAGATCCAGCGCTTCAGCACTGTTGCATTATTTGGCCTACCCAGACTCTCCATCCAAGATTTAAATCTGTTTGGCCATTTTATTCCAAAAGTATGTGATATTTTATATTGGTGTCACCCTGCTTCCCAAGAAAATGGATGGGGTGAGGAGGAGTGTACTAGATCATTGTTAGTCAGGAGGGATCAGTTATGGCTCAGTAAAGTAAAATATGTGTCTATCCAATATATTGAAGAAAAGGTAAGGGTGATCAGATCATGGGGGTGATTTTTAAAAAAGGAATCACTGCTTTAACATTTTCATGCGGCTTAGTTGTAGTCACAAAGGGGCTCCAGCTGTGCATAGGAACTTTAGCATGTACCCATTGGGTTGAGTGCATAGTTATTGCCAGATGCAAATGCATGCAAGGCTGGGGCCTTCCTTCCCCGCAATGCTAGGCTTATGTGACTTAGGGTGCAACTACACTGGAAAGTGAAATCAAGGTGACTCCGTTTTGCTACAATTTGATTAGCAGCCTGTATTATATTTGAAATTGCAGCCAGTGCTCACCCAAGATCTGTGGATTGATTTAGGACTTCACTGTTCATACTGGATGCAGTGTAATTTGCCTTCCACTCCACAGCCCCCACTTCTTTCCTTCCTTCCTCTAGTCCTGCCTCCGCCGATTCTTCCTTCCTCTGGTCCTGCCTCTGGCAATCCTCTTATGAGGCATAAATATGAGAAAAGTAAAAATAGTGAGGACTCAGCAATAAGGTGATGGGTCTCATATATGAACAAAATAAAATTAAAAATAGAATTTGGAGGATGACCAGGTGGTGGAGGAGAAGGAGTAATGTGGGAATGTGTTCCCCCAGAACTGATCATCATGCTCCAACTGCCCATGTAACCAAAATACCATCTACAGACGCTTGGGAGGGGCTTAACCTCTGCAGGAGGGGTTAACAACAACAACAACAAGAAGATAAGGGGCAGGGGATAATTTTGGAGTCCCTTCTAGTTCTAGGATTCTAGGATCTTTGTCTTCCTGAGACTTCTTTCTTTCTCTGCAGGATACTCTGGTGCTCCCAGATCTCTGCTCGGTGCTCCTTGATCCCAAGCAATGGGAGACACCTCAACAGTTCAATCCTAGCCACTTCTTGGATAAGGATGGAAAATATATGGCAAGAGATGAATTCTTTGCATTCGGAGCAGGTAATCTTAAAACAAGCATTAGAGGCAGCTCACAACTAAAAGAGGGGATTGCTTACTAATGTGAACCTCTGAGGGTCACAGTGTGAGCTTCTGTGGGATGATACAAGTTAGTTTACTTTTGATGGTTGTTGTGGGTTTTCCAGGCTCTTTGGCCGTGTTCTGAAGGTTGTTCTTCCTAATGTTTCGCCAGTCTCTGTGGCCGGCATCTTCAGAGGACAGGAGTCAGAACTCTGTGCTCTGGTGCAGTGTGCTTGGGTAGTTGAGAATTTATAGCTGTGGGATCAGCTTTTGTCCTGTTCAGAAGATTGGATGATTATGGTGATCAGTGTTTTTTTTTTGTTGTGGGTGTATTAGTTTACTTTGTTTGGTGATTGGTCTTCAGCATCCAGCATCCTTTGAAGTTTGACTTCAGAGACATGGAAAGACCCCCTCCATCATCTCTCTGCAACCTCAGCTTGCTTCTAACTCTCATTACTGCCTATATCTAATGGATACAATCCTGTTGCTTAGTGCAGCAAATGGCACTAGAGTAAACCCATTGAATCAGTAGCCATTTGGAAAGTCCGCTCCTCTGTAAATTCCATTGATTCACGTGGCCCTACTCCGACTACAATTTATATGCTAAAATACGTCTCAGAGCAGACCCATTTGAATCAATGGGAGTTATGAAAGAGTTGAATCTCCAAGTCCCCACTGTGAATCACAACACTAAGCAACAGGATTTAGGGCACTCTGCTTTTGGCATTCATTATAGACTTTACCAGTGATTTTGAAGGATACTTCAGAGGAAGGATACAGAGAAACGTGGGTCTCCATAGATCCCCATGGATTTTATATATACTGTAAATCACCAAAATGGGAAGAGGGGCAAAGGGGTGAGGGTGAGAGAAAACAGGAAGGATCAGGAGGGGTGAGGAGAAGATGTTGGCTGAGGGATGGGGCTGAAGGGGAGGAAGATGATGGGGGCTGAAAGAGGACGTGAAGGAAGGCTTGTCTTGTCTGGCGGGCGGCTAGTTGAAAAGCAAAAAGCCACAAAGCAGGGAAGCAGGACGTTCACATCTGCAGAATCGACCCTGCCTTGAATGACATGGACCTTTGGCAGGAGAGCAGATAAAACTCTACTTCTCTGGAAGAGTCCTTGTGCGCAGGCTTAACTTTGCGTATTTTCCCCAGCAGAACCTCGATTTTACTGTCCATGAGATAGGACAGATAGCTCTGTCTCATCTACTTAAGCCTTCAGATTTTAAATGTAGCGTTATGAGAGCTTTGCATAAAGTCTCTGAATTCAAACTCATCTATCTGAGGAAGGGGATGATGTTCCACAAAAGCTTACATTAAAATATAGCAGTTCATCTTTAAAGGGCCACGACGACGGCTTTCTTTCTTTCTTTCTTTCTTTCTTTCTTTCTTTCTTTCTTTTCTTTCTTTCTTTCCTTTCTTTCTTTCTTTCTTTCTTTCTTTCTTTCTTTCTTTCTTTCTTTCTTTCTCTCTCCCCCTCTCTCTCTCCTCCCTCCCTCCCCTCCCTCCCCTCCCTCCCTCCTTTCTTTCTTTCTTTCTTTCTTTCTTTCTTTCTTTCTTTCTTTTCTTTCTTTCTTTCTTTCTTTCTTTCTTTCTTTCTCCCCCCTCTCTCTCTCTCCTCCCTCCCTCCCCTCCTTTCTTTCTTTCTTTCTTTCTTTCTCTTTCTTTCTTTCTTTTCTTTCTTTCTTTCTTGTCTTTCTTTCTTTCTTTCTTTCTTTCTTTCTTTCTTTCTTTCTTTCTCTCTCTCTCCCCCTCTCTCTCTCCTCCCTCCCTCCCTCCCTCCCTCCCTCCCTCCTTTCTTTCTTTCTTTCTTTCTTTCTTTCTTTCTTTCTTTCTTTTCTTTCTTTCTTTCTTTCTTTCTTTCTTTCTTTTTTCTTTCTTTCTCTCTCCCCCTCTCTCTCTCCTCCTTCCCTCCCTCCCTCCCTCCCTCCCTCCCTCCTTTCTTTCTTTCTTTCTTTCTTTTCTTTCTTTCTTTCTTTCTTTCTTTTCTTTCTTTCTTTCTTTCTTTCTTTCTCTCTCCCCCCCTCTCTCTCCTCCCTCCCTCCCTCCCTCCCTCCCTCCCTTCTTTCTTTCTTTCTTTCTTTCTTTCTTTCTTTCTTTTCTTTCTTTCTTTCTTTCTTTCTTCTTTCTTCTTCCCTTCCTTCCTTCCTTCCTTCCTTCCTTCCTTCCTTCCTTTTTGGCTTTTGTTTTGTTTTGTGTTTCTCGTTGAACTTTTAAGAACATGAAGACATTTTTCAACTTTTGGCGGGGGGGGCACAGTTTTGGAGCTTGTGATGGTGAAGGTCTGTACTTTCAGTTGGGTGTATAGGGGTGTTTCTTTTTAAAACCACAAGGGAGAAAAAGGCCCCATTCCCCCATAAAATATGACATCAATATATTATATAAAAATGACTTTATAAATTTCAAAACAATAAATAACACACAAAGCACAATGTTAGGAAGCAGTTTACATAACAAAGCTCAATTCAGAGAAAGGCGTCTTCTGATGATCTTAACACTCGAGCTGGCTCATCATGGGAGAAGCGGTCTTTGAGATAGCTTGGACCCAGGCCATGGATGGCTTTATAGGTTAGAACCGACACCTTGAATTGTGCGCAGAAAGAGATTGTGAGCCAGTGGAGCTGCTGTAACGGGGGGGGGGGGGGTTATGTGATCCCTGTAACCAGCCCCAGTCAGCAGTCTGGCTGCCGTATCTTGGAAACACTGAAGTTTCCTCACACATTATTTTTGTGTGATGATCAAAATTCCCCCCAACACACCTAAGCCAGGGCTACTTTCTATATTAGAAAACTAAGGCTTGATTCTATTGATATTGACTCACAAGTGAATTCCAGTAAACAAGAAATGATGTGCCAGATGACGCAGGTAAGTTCACCTGTGTGGCATGGGCTCTAAGGATAGCTTCGTGTTAAGTCCCCAGGTAAAGAAACAGTCGCACAGGTATGAGATATGCATTACCTCCTGCTTTGTCTTCTTTCCACAGGATGCCGAGCATGCCTGGGGAGGCAGCTGGCTCAGAGCGAGCTCTTTGTTATGTTCACCTCCCTCGTGAAAGCATTTACTTTCCAGTCGCCAGAGGGAGGAAAAGGCAAAGCTGTCCATCCCGTCATTGGTTCCGTGGCACACCCTGGGCCGTTTAAGATCTGTGCTGTTCCTCGTTAAACTGCGGTGCCTCAAAGACCGTCGCAAGAAAGAAAAACGGAGCGGCTGATAATTTGCTGCCGTGCATTTTAAATCTCCTTCTGCTCAAACTTCACCCGTTGTTCCTTTATTTCTCCAGTTCACACTTCCGCTGATGCACGGCTGTGTAACACGGGTGTGTGGCCCATTGGTTAGACTTTAACATATAGGTGGTTTGAAAAGTTCCTGGTTATTATTTATTTATTTATTTTATTTAAAATATTTCTGTGCAGCCTTTCTTCCCAAAAGGATCCAAGGCAGCTTACATCATTAAAACAGTATTTAAAAGCTAAAACAGGAAGTGTACACATATTTAAAAAGAATTTAAACTGGTATTATATTGAAATGGTAACTAAGATCAATATCACATCCAGGTTAGGCCTGCATTACAAGACCCGTGGGCTTGTGTGGCCCCCTGACACTACCTCAGACCAACAGAGTGGTCACTGTCTTTCACCCATATTCAGATCAGTGTATTAACTCATCAACCCTGGGGGTTTATATGGTGACAGGGTAGGCTGGGTCTCTGTTCACATTTGCCAGCACATTCCCAGACTGCTAGAAGTATCAAGTTATTAACTCAGTGGTATAGGTGTCTGTTTGAAAGAAATCAACCCTGAGGGCTCACTGGAAGGACAGATCCTGAAGCTGAGGCTCCAATCCTTTGGCCATCTCATGAGAAGAGAAAAGACCCTGAGGTTGGGAAAGTGCGAAGGCAAGAGGAGAAGGGGACGACAGAGGATGAGATGGTTGGACAGGGTCATCGAAGCGACCAACATGAATTTGACCCAACTCCGGGAGGCAATGGAAGACAGGAGGGCCTGGCGTGCTCTGGTCCGTGGGGTCATGAAGAGTCGGACACGATTTAACGACTAAACAACAACATAAGTGTCTGGCTGCGGAACCAAAGACTGGGAGTTCGATTCCCCACTCTGCTTCTTGTGAGTAGAACCAAGCTGTGTGACCTTGTGCAAGTTACACAGTCCCAGGATGCCCCCCCCCACAGAAGAAGGGAATAATAAACAACTTCTGTGTATTTTCTACTTGGAAAACCCGGAAAAATGTAAAATGTCACTGGAAGTCTGAATTGACTTGATGGCACAGGATGATGATGATGATGATGATGATGATGATGATGATGATGATGAAGAAGAAGAAGAAGAAGAAGAAGAAGAAGAAGAAAACAAAATGGCAACATGATGGGATCCAAACAATTGCCTCCAAATTGCAGAGATGCACATTCACAAGATATATGGCAAAAACACCACCACATTTTTGCTGCCTGAGGCAGATGTCTTGGGAATTCTTTGCTCTGAGGGGGCCTGTAGGAATGCGGGTGATTTCTTTGGCCGTTCTTCCCACTGCGTCTTAATGCCAAGAATCCATTGAAGCAAAGCTTTCTAAAGATGAAGGGCATGAGGGTAATACAAAGCTTCCACCTTCTGGCAGCTGCTGTGCCCCACAGCTGTGGCCACCGTCTTCTCCTCCCCTAACGGAACAGAGAGGTAGGCTTGGTGGTGGATGATGACAGTTCCTGCTAATCAGAAGGCCTTTGATCCTGTGAGGTCTGGTTCCCCTAAGAGAGGCTGAAAGAGGTCTTCAATGAGAATAGAGCTATGAAGTCAATTTTCTCCCCATCATGACTCAACATGTATGCAAATCCTACTGATTTGAGGGCTCTACCCTAGTTGGGTAGAGCCAACTAGGGTCTACCCTAGTTGGATGGACCAAATGGACGCAGGCCTTTTTCTCTCTTGAAATTTTGTAATGAAATAAGATCACCACCACAACTGCCATCCCTCTGTTTCCCACCCTTTGACACCTACCTACACACACATCCCAAATATCTACCCACTCACACACACCTCTTGTTCTCCTTGTAGACAGCAAGGGCCAAGAGATGCTGGGGGCTTCAGGTCGTCCACTTCTGCCTCAAGCCATTGCAAATAATGGGCCAGAAAAAGCAGTTCAGAACAGGGGAAAATTTTTGGAGAAAGGATTATCACCTTACCTCAAACTTACCGTTACAAGCTACTCATTGATACAACTTACAGCTACTGGATGTAGCCAAGCACAATGACAATCAATTTAATGTCTCTCCTATAACCCCCAGCCACCACAACTGTGATCAAAAATATCCAAAATATCTCAAGAGCACCAATTTGCATATATCGTATTTTTCTGTTCATAACACACCCCTCTTTATAAGACTACCCCCCCTTTTCTAACGTCCAAATTAAGAAAACTTTGAGTCCCTGTTGCTTCAGAGCCTACAGGCTCCACCTCCGACGAGGCGTGTTCCAATTAGTTTGTTCAGCACCAGCTGATATCAGTTCCATAAGGCTCATGATTGGAGGAAGCTGAGTTTCCTGACTGTAGGAAGCTAAGCCTGGTGACCGAAGGAAGCCTGTTTACAGAGGCAAGGTACAGGCTGTTTTGTTCTCTCCTCAGCTATCTCAGTTTACTTCTGTGTAAAAGACACCCCTCAATTTTTAGTGTAATGATTTTAGGAAAAAGTAGCGTCTTATATACGGAAACAAACGGTTCCTTGCTTATCAAAACAGCCAAGCAAAGGACTACTGAAAACACACACTCCAATCTTTGAGATGCATCTCATTTAAGGGAGCTCAGGCTGACCAAAAAGAGAGAGTTGCCTCTTTAGCTTAACAACCCACCACCTACCACTCACCTTCTCAGTTCAGGAAAGCTTCTGCCATATCTATTAGTCTTCATGATGCCATCAGACTTTTTCCCTTTCCTTGTTCAATACTTATTTAGATATGTCTGTTTATTTTCCTGCAATTTATACCTTGCTTCTCAGTGGAGCTTATAATACTAAGTTCTTCAACTGGATTTCTCAAGGCAACTAACAATATATTTATATATGTGTATGTGCCCTCAAATTGGAACCAACATATATTGACCCTGAGAGCGCTTTCAAGATAAGTGAGATATTTAAGCTGTGGCTTTAACAGTTCCATACCCCCACTGAGTTTCCATGGCTGACTGGAAATTTGAACCCAGACCTCCTGAGCCCTATTCCATCACTCCGTCCACTATACCACACTTGGTATCACATGTATACATATACAGTGGTGCCCCACATAACGAGCAATTCGTTTAACGACGAATCCGCATAGCGATGTGTTAGATGGCAAAACATCGCTTTGCGATGATCTGTAAGCGTTTCGCTTACCAATTATTGCATAACGATGTTTTTGGAACAGCTGATTGGCGGTTCCAAAATGGCCACTGGGTAAAGAAAATGGCCGCCTGCTGTGTTTTTGCGCCCTTTCCTCGCTTACCGGGCAGTGAAAATGGCAGCCGTATGGAGGATTTCCTCAGAACGGTGAGTTTTTTCCCCATAGGAACACATTAAACGTATTTTAATGTGTTCCTATGGGTTTTTTTTGCCCCACATAGTGACGAATCCGTATAGTGACAATTTTTTCGGAACGGATTATCGTCGCTATGCAGGGCACCACTGTACACATTAACAAATATACATGAGGTATCTGAAGGGAGGGAAGTATTTTTCCAAAACCTCAAAAGGTCTAACTGCTTCTTAATCTGTGGGTCATAGCAAATTTCAAAAAGAATGGCTGCAGCAGCATCTAGGTGGGAATATCCACCAGTATTCGCTCCAGTTTAAGAGGGGCTTCAGTTGTGCTTTGACTCAGATTATATTGCCCTGCTTGGGAAGTGAGTTATTTGTGGCAACCCAGCTCTTTCCAGATCTGTTTTCTTGATCTCATTCTTTCTCCAGAGGAATTCCAATTAAAACTCAATAGGAACAGGGCTGACTCTCTACACTGGTGTCAGGGAGGTGAGGAGTACTCTTTAGCACTGCTGCCTCTCGCCTTCTGCTTAATGATTCTGGCAGAATCACTTAAAAAGTATGCCGGTTTTCCCTGTTAGGAGAAAGAAGGAATCCCTCTAGCCTCTCTTTCAAACTGCAGACTTACCTACATATTAGTAAGAAAACAACACCCACTTGTTCACAATGGGACCTCCCACTGCCAAATAAGGCAACAAGAAGTGGAGAATGGGAAGCGCATGAGAGCGAATGATGGAGGAGATGTAGGGGAGTTGAAAGGAGGGACCGCATTAGTGTGAAAACATGAGCCAGGAAAAAACAGATTATATTGAAGTCAAAATGAAAACAGTTATAGAAGCTTGGAGTGAATGAATCTGGATTGTTGAGGGGGAAAGGGCAATGTTTGCAATCCATGTCAGTCCATGACACACACAGTCTGGATGGGCCTCATATTAGTGCCAAGAATTCCCCGCAGAAGCTGTAACTGCTGTGCAGGAGGCAGAGTGCCACACCACGAAACTATACCTGCTGGAACAAAGGGAGATGAAAAAGAAACCCTTCTTACTTGAGGACTAAAAAGTATTTAAAATCCTGAGAAAAGTAATGGGATGGATTGCGATAAAATGCCTCTCATGTGTATGGGGAGAGACAACATCAGTGTGGAACTTCATGCATTAAGTAGAGCAAATGTTCCATCTGGAGGAGCCTCAAACAATTATTTAGGCAAATGCATTATGCAACCTGGCGTAAGGTGAGCAACAATTCCCATCATAAGCTCCATTTGCTAGGATTCCTAAAGGGGAGAAAAATGGACGTGTCCTACAGGAAACTCATAATGAAGCTCAGAGAGCATAAACAAGTGTCCCCGGATCATTAGACACACTTTACATCCATCTGGGAAGCCTGTTTCTTTCATGTTTCTACCCACTCGCCCAGCTGACGGAGGAAGGCATGTAAACAGAAAACATCTGGCTCTGTGTGAGTGGTGTTTCCCACACTGGGCCCAGCCCTGCAGAACAAGTATGCATAAAACCTAGATTGAAGCTGAACCTGTAACAGAGTCCTTTAGTTTTCCCCTCTGAACCTGGAAGGCTGAGCCAACACAAACTGTTCTCTGTGTCCATGGCCACAATCCCAGTATTTGTAAGGTGAAACTGTGCACTCAGCCAAATGTACGATGATGAACCCTTCCACTGACATTGTAAGAGCTATTGCTTTCCAGCAGTTTGGCTGTTCAGAAGCATAAGCATCGACCAGAGTGGAAATTGCTGGCTCCTTGATTCCCATGCCCTTCATCATGGGCCTAGGCACATTAGTTATTTTGCAAAATGCACTTGAGTAGCACTGCTGGTAGAACATTTAGAGTGGATTCTTTTGTATACTTGGGGCTGGGACGTAATACATTTTAATTGTTAGTGTAGCGATGAAATCAGAAGAGATCTTGCAGGAGAGAGAGAGGGGGAGTTCAAGACCGGTTGGAGGAAGTCTGCTTTGCCATGATCTGCTCTTAGATCATCAGCGTTGCTGAAGGAAAAGAAACCACAGCACCTCCTTTCTGTATACATGGAAAGGTATTGCAACACATTGCAGCCTCTCCAATGATTCGTTGGTTGATTCTACTGTGTTGGCGCCTCATTGCAGCTTTCAGCATGGAAAAGGGAATGGACATCAAGAGAGCCGTGGCAGATGGAAAACAGTTAAATACATCCCTCTCCGGTGCATGCATTTGACTGGGTGTGTTCAAAACAAAAAGAAACAAAGCTAATTCTGAATGACTTCAGTAATGCTCAGTGAATTGTAAACTCATTTGGGTATATCCAAATAATATTTTGGATAGTACAGTGGTGCCTCGCTTAACGAGCGCTTCGTTTAATGATGAATTCACTTAGAGATGACTTTTTCAGAGCGTTTTTGCGCTCCGTTTAATGATGGTCCCTATGGGCGATTTTCGCTTAGCGATGTTGGGACCATGCTTCGCATAACGATTAAATTTTTGGGTCCCCTGTTTCGCTTAACGATGGTTTAAACAGCCTCATGTTTGCTGTTTTTTAAATGTAATAAAATTAAATTTTACTGTTTAAAATGTTTGAAATCATAAAGTGCACTTAATAAACCCTTTGTTAACTAAATTTGACTTTGTTCTGACTCTTTTTAAAATTGTTGTTGAATTTTTCCCCCCATTGAGATGCATTGAATAGGTTTCAATGCATTTCAATTGGGGAACTGCGTTTCACTTAGCAATGTCTCCTATGGCGATTTTCGCTTAAGGACGGCAATTTGTTCCTATTGGAACGGATTATCCGGTTTTCAATGAATTTCAATGGGAAACCGCGTTCGCTTAGTGATGTTTTCACTTAGCGACAAATTTTTTTGGATTTGTTAAGCGAGGCACCACTGTATGTCAAAACCAAACAAAACAGACCAGTTGGAAATTATGACAATATGATCGCGGTTAAAAGGGATGTCCTCCTCCAGTGAGACATGACCCAGTAGTTCCTGAGCTTGATCATGTCAGAGGAACCTTCTCTGATGTTACTTGAGCACCAACAACTGCTTTGCTGTGCTGCTTCAAATGAGGACACAAACGCCTTCACCCTTGGCAAAAGTAATCTGATCCAGTTGTTAAGCATTACTTCATGATCTTCAAGCTTTGGAAGAGTGAAATGTCTCGGTGTATTCCGAGTGAATGTTCTCTTCCTTGCAGAATGCCATTCTAAATTCTGTTCTTTGTGAACTATGGGAAACCCTGTGGAATTCAACCCAAATCATCTTTTGAACAAGGATGGAAAAGTTTATGGACAGAGAAGGATTTCTGCCATTTGGAGCATGCATAAGCAAGGAGAGATAATTGTGTCATGATTCAGACCTGCAGATTAAACCCATTCAGCCTTCCAGTATCTAGTGACAGAACAAACCACACTACATTCATGATATGTGTTTTAACAGACATCTTCCACCATCTAAGTTAAAAGTATCTAGATTTACTCATAAAAATTGATATGAGTAATGTAGTGGAGGTTTTGAGAATTGGTCAAAAAGTATGATAAGCAAAGAGAATGAAGAGAGTGTTGATGAAATCTCAATTGATACCAACTTAGGATGCACAGTTAGCCTATACAGTGAGAGAATTACAGATTCACCAGGAAGTCACACTGGGAATTAGGGGTTTTCTAGGTCTGTTCATGTTATTTGGCCACATAGGAAGAGGAGGAAATTGGTTAAGAAGCCTTGTTTGCAGCTTGTTAATATACTTCTCCAGTAGCCCTGCAAGAGGTACAGTTACTAGGCCAATACCTAATAATCTGCATACAAGGGCTGAATGGCAACTTTCTCTTCTCCTTCTCTATCCCCCCCTTTTCCTTTCCTTTCTGGTATCTAGGTGTTCCAATGTAACAACACTAGAACCAAAATGGGATTTTTTTTTAGGATTAACTATTGTTGTAAATTGCTTAGAGTGGTGCTTAGCACCAAGTCAAGAGGTTTACGAATGAACAAACAAACCAACGGACCAGCCAACGAACCAGCGAACGAACAAACGAACGAACGAACGAACCAATGAATGAACCAACGAACGAACGAACGAACGAACGAACGAACGAACCAACCAACCAACCAACCAACCAACCAACCAACCAACCAACCAACCAACCAACCAACCAACCAACCAACCAACCAACCAACCAACCAACCAACCAACCAACCAACCAACCAACCAACCAACCAACCAACCAACCAACCAACCAACCAGTCTCCTTGTCCAAAACATCTAAATCTACAAGTGTGACAGAGAGTATGAATGTTCTTCTCCATCATTCCTTCTATCCCCCATGATTCCCAGTTCTGACTGTTTTTTTTTTTTTTTAGAAAGAGACATTTTAAAAGACCCCATCATCATCTCCCTGGAACTCTTCTGGGTGAAAGAAACAACTTCACACTCACCTCCAGCAGCTGCACCACTGTACCGACCACAAGAATAAAAATTTCTGTATCATTTCAGGCAATCATGTTATATGAATCAATGCAAATGGATCCAAGCATCACTGAAGCCAAAACTGTTTGAAATATCACACATGGGGAGAAAAACACTGGAATTAGGAGAAATAAATTTAAAATAACCAGTTCCTCTCTCCTCAGCACTGTTAGGCCTCATGTGGAGTACTGTATCTGGTTCTGGACACCACACTTGAAGAAGGTTGTCAACAAGCCGGAACAAGTTCAAAGGAGGGCAACAACGATGATCAGGGGATTAGAAACCATGTCCTATGAGGAAAGATTGAAGGAAACGAGCATGTTTAGCCTTGAGAAAAGAAGACTGAGGGAAGATACGATAGCACTTTTCTAAGACTTGGAAGGCTGTCATACAGAGGAAGGACAGGATCTGTTCTTGCTCATCCCAGAGTCCAGGGCACACAATAAAGGGCAAAAGTTACAGGAAGCCTGTGCTGGAAGCATCCAATACAAAACTAGACAACCATCTGTCAGATCTTCTTGATTTGGATTCGTGCATTTGAATCCAAATTATCTTGATGGCCTTAGAGTCCACTTCCAACTATTCTAGGATTCTAACTTAGCTGTGGTGTATGTCTGTGCTAACATATTGGCTGAGTTTCAAGGCTGCAGGAGGTCTGGACCTGGAATAAATCTGTTCCTCCCTCACCCCATCACTTTCCCATTCTTCTTTATATGGGTCTCCTGGCAGATCTTAGCAAGTGGAGCAGTTCTGGGGCCATCACTGCTTTATTGGCATCTCTGACTTACCTCTCTTACGATTTCTCTGGAGGACCACCTCCCTGTTCTAGTTAT
Organism: Pogona vitticeps; assembly: GCF_051106095.1. Classification (NCBI taxonomy): domain Eukaryota; kingdom Metazoa; phylum Chordata; class Lepidosauria; order Squamata; family Agamidae; genus Pogona; species Pogona vitticeps. Next base: position 6,660,437 of record NC_135785.1, read on the forward strand.
GGTAGGAGCAAATGTCTCCTGTGACTGAAGTCCCTCTGACCTCAACTCCAACACAAGTAGTCCAGAAAGATGTTATTGAGTATTATTCAATAGTATTGAAGCCTGCTGAGACACCCTGGGAAATGAGGCAGCATCAAATTCCCACATCCTCTTACAGCATAAGTCACCTCAAGTGACAATCAAAACATTTTTCATATCAGAGCCATCCTGGAAATTAGACTGATAAGAATCAAAATACTGTGCATCACCAGCGAATGACTATAGCTGGCCTGCTGCTGCATAATTTGATTAGCTTAACCAAAATAGACAAATGGCTATAATTTACAAACGTTGGCTTCTTCCATAATGACAGGCAATCACAGCTCTTTTCAGACACATAGGAAAAAAGCCATCGTAGTGTGAAGTGTTAGTCATAGTTGCTATCAGACTCATTTGTGTACCTTGGTTGGCCTTCATTTTTACACGTGGGCTAGCTGTCTATTGTCCGAGAGCTATCAGAAGTTCAATAAAACAATTACATAACAAAAGGAATCCAAGAAAATCTGGAGAAGTTACTGGATCTATGAGCCTTGGGTGCAGATCATCTAAACTGGTCCACAGCCCTTGGGAAGACTGTAGGGCTTCAGAAGTCTGATCATAATTTGTTAATGGTGTCTTATTGACAAAGGGAGGTACGATCATGTTCTGTCCTGTATAAAACACAGCCCCCATGTTTTAATAAAGATTATTATCTTATCAGTGAATAACACAGTTTCTGGCTGTTTCATCGTAAGGACTCGGAGGAAACAGGCTGATGTGCCATATGTTGTTCTTCTGCTATAGACAAGAGGAAATAAATGTTAGTCCTAGGAATACTTAGATTTGTCCACATGCTTGCTGTTATAAATGAAGATGCAACGACACCGCCTTGATCCACCATTTTTCAGATTGGGTCCCTGCTAGTTTCTGCAAGTGAAATTGCTCCACCCATCCACGTGAAAAACCATTATTCTGTTGCAGGAGTCAGCAGGGGCAGAGACGGAGAAAGCTGACTGATGTGTTTGCCTGGAGCTCTAAAAGTGGAAGCTGCCTTTGATCTTGCAAGATGCCAGATCAAAGGCAGCTGTTTTCCCCACTAAAAGAATCCTTTCCGTTTGTCCCCCACCCCTGATGACACAGCACTGATCTGAATCAGCACTACTTTGAAAAGCATTTAAAAAACAACAGGCACTCGAACTGGCAGCAAGTGCCTCTTTGCAGATCGGATGAGGGGATTATACAGGGCAGAAAGAGGAGAAAATAAATCCACCCTGCCAGCTGAGCAAAAAGAGACAATTCCACAACCCAATTCCATCACGTAATCATTGGCATTTAATTTGAATTTTTTCTGTGTCCAGTCCAACACAAACTCGGAAGTAAAGGGCTGATGCAATCATCCTTTGACCCTAGGATAGCTGTTCAGGGTAGAGATTGGAAAGGGAGAGGGAGATCCCCTGTGTTGGCAGAAAATGAGAAACCAAATGAGAATTGGATGGCTACGAAGAGGGAGATTTTGTTGTTCTTGTTGCTTGCTCAAGAGGTCTCTGGAAGAGCCTATGCTGGAGGGAGGGGATAATCGGAGGTCATTCTTCTCTCTCCCTTTATATCAACAGCCAGAACTTAGTATTTCTACCCCTTCATTCAAGCAGTGGGGCTTGAATGGGAAATCTAGTTCTTCAGTTTCCCATAATAGTTTTAGGGCCTCTGGCAACTGGAACGTATCATGGGACCACATATTTACCACATGTCAGTTAAACTGACAGAGAAACTGAGGAAATTGAAGGTTGTTGAACAAAATGGTTATTCCAGTAAACTATCAGTATCAAGGGAGGGACAATTTTAAATATTTCTGCTTCCTAAGATTTAAATAATTGGGGCAATTAAATGTGACTTTCATGTGTGGTAGCTTCCAGTAGACATGTTCTCTGTATACGTATGTGTGTTTAACAAGAGTAGTAGGGGTGTGACTATGGTCTTTACTGTAAAATATGTCAATGGTGAGAAATGACAGGGCATTTATCTAAATGGGTAAATGTAAGTAAATGAAAAGAGTGAATAAATCACACCTTTGAGATGGTTTTCATGCTGTCCCCTTTATGAAAGCACACCTATAATCAAGCCCCCCCCGCATCTGAAAAAAGGGGAGCAAACATCCAGTATTTGGGAAGCCAGCACAGGTGTTAATAGTTTAGAAACCATTTTTGACATCCACTCAAGACTGCTAGGTACTTTAGGTGCCCAATTAACACCTCGTTTATTCTGCCTACAGTTGCTTTCCCTAAAAAGGAGTGGTCCAAGCTGGAAACATGTGACAAATAGGGCAGAGGTAGAAAGAATGGAGGCCTAAGGATGAGAGATGAGCATGAACCGAACCACAAACTAGGGAAAACACACACATCAACTGAGCTGGTTCAGTTTGTGGTGTGATTTGCCAAAACAAAACAAAGCACTGAATTCCAAACCCCCCCACACACTTTGTTTTGCTTCAGTAAAAAGGCATGCCCCATCCCTCTACCCCGTAGCCTCTCTATCTTGTCATGAAGCTGCTGCCTCCTCCACGGCCCCTGCCCATCCTGGGAGGCAGCAGGCCCAGCTCCAGAAGGCAGGCCGCTAAGCAGACAGGTGGGTACATCATGCACCCAGGCAGCAGGCCCAGCCGCCATGCAAGGAAGGAGCTGGGCCTCCTGCTTCTCAGTGGGGTGGTGGCAGTTTCAAAATAAGGTAGGGTAGCAACGGTGACGGGGGAAGAATGGGTGGTCTCCCCCAGAATCCACTCAAAAAAATGAACCATAAAGTTTGTTTAGCAGATAATTTTAATATTTTTTCCATATTTTAATCTTTTAATTTTGTTTTAAATTATATATTTAATTTGCCTTTTAATATTTAACTTTTTGTGTTTTAATTGTGTTAATTTTAATGCTGTGAGCCGCCTTGGGGCCCTTTGTTGGGAGAAATGCGGCATACAAGTAAAACATAAGCATCATCATCATCATCATCATCATCATCATCATCATCATCATCATCATAAGGTGAAACGTGTTATGCATAGGTAAAGGTAAAGGTTTCCCCTTGACTTTTAGTCCAGTCGGGTCCGACTCTAGGGCATCGTGCTCATCTCCATTTCGAAGCCATAGAGCCAGCGTTTGTCTGAAGACAGTTTCCGGGGTCCCGTGGCCAGCACGACTAGACACGGAATGCCATGACCTTCCCACTGTGGTGGTATCCATTTATCAACTCGCATTTTTGCATGCTTTCGAACAGCTAGGTCGGCAGGATCTGGGACGAGCAATGGGAGCTCCCTCCGTCACGTGGATTCGATCTTACGACGGCTGGTCTTCTGACCTTGCAGCCCAGAGGTTTCTGCGGTTTTTCTAACCCACAGTGCCACCACGTTCCTATGGCAGACTCATAATAATTATTTCCTGGAGCCACGGTAAGTTTAGTTATGGAAAGTGAAACTCATTTTCTGGAGCTGTAGCAGGCTTATCTTGAAAGCATCATTCATCAGTGTGAAGGAAATAAATGCTGAGAATTGAAAGAACGGCGTCACCCTAAAAATATGAAGTGTTAAGGCAAAGTACTGCTTAAAAAAAATCTGAAGACTGAGCGGAAATGTGGAAAAAAGCACTGGGGACACTGAGAATCCAGTATGAATGCTGATCTATTTGAGCCAGGTGAGATTTTGTACCTACGATGCCATGAAAATGCCTGGTGTGTTCCTTATAAGAATATTTTGTCATTATGGCAACCAAGTGGAGCAGATCATCTGCAAACCTAAGGATTTTAAATGTGAGTAGCTACTTTGGAGGTGGGACATGGTGGTGCTGCAGGTTAAACCACAGAAGCCTCTGTGCTGCAAGGTCAGAAGACCAGTCATCGTAAGATCGAATCCACGCGATGGAGGGAGCTCCTGTCACTTGTCCCAGCTCCTGTCAACCTAGCAGAGTGGTATCATCTGCATATTGGAGGTTGTTGATGTTTCTTCTGGCAATCTTAATTCCGATTTGGGATTCCTCCAGTCCCGCCTTTCGCATGATGTATTTTGCATATAAGTTTAATAAGCAGGGGGACAATATACAGCCTTGTCGTACTCCTTTCCCAATTTTGAACCAATCAGTTGTTCCATATCCAGTTCTAACTGCTGCTTCCTGTCCCACATATAAATTTCTCAGGAGATAAATAAGGTGTTGAGGCACTCCCATTTCTTTAAGGACTTGCCATAGTTTGCTGTGGTCCACACAGTCAAAGGCTTTTTCGTAGTCAATGAAGCAGAAGTAGATGTTTTTCTGGAACTCTCTGGCTTTCTCCATAATCCAGCGCAAGTTAGCAATTTGGTCTCGAGTGCCTCTGCCCCTTCGAATTCCAGCGTGTACTTCTGGGAGTTCTCGGTCCACATACTGCTGAAGGCTACCTTGGCAGATTTTGAGCTTGCTAGCATGTGAAATGAGTGCAATTGTACTGTAGTTGGAGCATTTTTTGGCCCTGCCCTTCTTTGGGATTGGGATGTAGACTGATCTTTTCCAATCCTCTGGCCACTGCTGAGTTTTCCAAGCTTGGTGGCATATTGAACGTAGCACCTTAATAGTGTCATCTTATAAGATTTTAAATAGTTCAACTGGTATGCCATCACCTCCACTGGCTATGTTAGTGTGTGGGATACAGTAGTTGAGTACAAATACCAGAGCACAGACAGAATTCCAACTCCTGTCCTCTGAAGATGCCGGCCACAGAGACTGGTGAAGCATCAGGAAGAGAAACCTCCAGAACATGGCCAGACAGCCTGAAAATACTGCAACAACCATCGGATCCCGGCACTGAAAGCCTTCGAGAATACATAATAGTTTTTCTTGAGAAATCCTGAATTCTGAAAAAATGAAGAGAGAAATCCACTTAAGGTAATGGGGGAAAATCTTTTTTTAAAAAAATCTCCAGTCTTGGTGCACTTCATTGGTTGCCTCCATCCCCCAATTCGGGGAACCAATGAACTAAGAGGAGGAAAAAAAAATCAGGAATAGGGATGGGCATTGGGAAAACATTCACGTTTCATTTCTTTCGGGTTCTTTCGAGGAATACCTTATTCATTTTCCGGTCACTTGGGTGCTGGGACTTTTGTTAAATCCAACAGGGATGGGCTCTTTCAGATTCTTTGTTTCATTTTCCCCCCATTCGTGTTTCTGGCACTAGACAATGTAAAGCCCTACAGAAGCCCCGAAATAACTCCAAAAAAGCAGGGGCAAGGCAACAGACAATGGTCCACTCCAAAAGCAGGCAAACTAAAAAAATCTAGGAGAAAGAAAAGCCATTCATCACAAGGCCTGTGCAGCCACTAACGCTACTTTAAGGTCCATATTTTTCATCACACCACAACCCTCATTAGCACCAGCAGCATAGGACAGTGCAGAAGAGGAAGAGAAATCATCCTCAGACCTCCGTCGGGTGGCACCACTTTTCATCATCAGTTCATAAACACCATCAAGGATCATGGCCAGCTGCTGCCCGTGCCCAGTGCCACCCACACCACGCACAAGCTCTTCTCGGGAAATTTTCAGAGTGCAAGAGACGATGCCAGCTAGCATCAGAAACGGGCGAGATGGTTTTACATCGATGGGTCAAACAGAGGTAATGTGAAGGAAGGAATCCAGATTTCCACGTTGCTCTTGTTTTCGTTAAAACAACATGATTTGGACTTCAGAGGCCCTCTTTTGGAAACGAATGAAAGAATCTGGGAACTAAAGACTTTTTCATGTTGTTTTTCATTAGTGAAAACCTGAAAGTCCTATCATTAATCAGGAAATGACCTCAGAGGAAGAAAGGGAGGAAATGAGCCTTCGAGTAGCAATTAAACATGGTTCTTGAAGGGATAAGACAACACACATGTGACTTGTCTGCCTCTTCTCTTTCCCCTGTAAGTACAGACCATATGCTTACTGCATTCTTCATCTGTCGTAGCCCACCGAGCCTCAATTTTTCTGGCAGCTCCACAAGAATTTGTTAGTGAAATGCAGCTAAGAGGCAGTTTTAGACTTTACGGACATTTTGGCAAAAGCATTTTGAAATCCCAAATCAAAGAACCTAATCTTTGCCACATTTTTACTCTTTAGAACTACGCTGTTATAAGGAAGCGCTCAAAAGTATACTGTAAAAATTCTGGGGATCCTTAGGAATGGGAGAAAACATCCTTATCATAACACCTTGGTGTAAATTTAGAGTTACGTAGGCACACCTGTACAGTTCTAGTCAATGCATCTTGAAAGGGAGATGATAGATCTGGAACAAGGATAGAAAAAGTTAGATGGAAGGATCATGAAGGCTGTGGGACTGCTTTATCAAGAAATGTTACCAATGGATCTCGTCAGCTTGAAAAAGAACTGCAAGCGGGACATCATGGGATACAAAATGTTATATGGAGTGGCCAAACTAGCTAGACAGAGTTTTCTCCTCTTATAATCTGTGAGGTGGCAGTAAATCTGGAAGTGTAGGTGTTCACTAGGGCCGTCTCTGTAGCCCACTCCCAGAAGTGCAAAACATAAAGAGCTGGATTGCTTTATTACCAGCAAATGTGAAGCATGACTTCTGTAAAAGTAATAGGTCTTAATTAGAGATGGGGGTATTCGTAAGGTAAAAGGTAAAGGATCCCCTTGACATTTTTAGTCCAGTCGTGTCCGACTCTAGGGGGCGGCGCTCATCCCGTTTTTAAGCCGTAGAGCCAGCGCTTGTCTGAAGATAGTTTCTGTGATCATATGGCCAGTATGACTAGGGAACGCTGTTTTACCTTCTCACCGAGGTGGTACCTATTTATCTACTCGCATTTGCATGCTTTTGAACTGCTAGGTTGGCAAGGAGCTGGGACAAAGCGACGGGAGCTCACTCCGTTGCGTGGATTCAATCTTACGACTGCTGGTCTTCTGACCCTGAAGCACAGGCTTCTGCGGTTTAGGCCACAGCACCACCACGTCCCTGTGGGTATTTGTATTTGTATACAAATTTGTGTACAAATACGAATATCCCAGTAGAGCTGGACTTAATGAGGGTTCAGCCCCTGGGGCTGGACCACCCACTCATGCATCCTGCTGCAGCACTGGTCCTGCTCATCCTTGCAATCACACCCAGAGTGCTGCTCTCTTCCTGCTTGGCTGGCCACTTGTCAGCCATGTAGGGAGAACTGTCCTCCTTCCCCCAGCCTAGAGTGGCCAGCCTAGTGGGAAGAAAGCGGACCTCCACGCATGATTGGAAGATTGGGTGGGACTGGCACTGTAGAAAGATGCCCGTGGGCTGGACCCTTGTTAAGTCCAGCTGGACGGGGATATTCGTATTCATATACATATATGAATATTTGTATTCATATATGTATACAAAGTCTTAACTGTCCTCTAAAGACTAGAGATGTGCTCATTCATCCTTCAGATGAGCAGGTGTTTGGCTTCTTCCAGCCTCGCATCCTCTGGTGGGCGCTCACTCAGAGGCAGCGCCTAGGCTTCCCTGCCCCACATCCTCTTGGTACTGCCTCTGAGTGGGCGCTCACTGGAGGGGGCAGGGCTGGGAAGGGCCAAACTCTTGTTGATCCAAAGGACGAACCAGCAGAAATACCGAATTGATGGTTCGTGCCCATCTCTGCTCAAGACCAAACAACTCTCCAATACTTTGCATGACAATAGATTGCAGCAATATTCAATTCCTGGGAAAATACATTTCTTTACTTCCTAATGTGAAGATTATAGCTTAGTGCAAGGGTAGCAGTGCATAGACCCACATGAAGTCACATGTGTGATTGGCAGCCAATCCAGTCCATGTCTGCTGAGAAGTCAATCCTACTTTATTCATTTAAACTTAGGAACTATACATTTGGAGACATAACTAAGGCAGAAGTAGAGCTTGTACCTGACAATGCCCAGCAAAGTCTATGAGCATATTGTGAGGGTTCGTTATTAAGGGGGTCAGTCACTTTCAATAAAGACCGAGACGTGGTAAATTTTCCAACTGGTTCTTCATTTATTTGAACATCAACATCAACTGGAATGTTATGAGTAACAACTTTCAAAGGCTCTTGTTCCCCCAAACCGGGGCGCAAGGGTGTCCATAAACTTCCAAAAAAGGGGTTACTGTCCTCCATAGTCCAAGGTCCAGTTAAACCTTTCACTGGGATCCTGGTTTCTGGAGGCTCTTCTTCTGGAGGAATTAGGGGAAGGGTCTCCTCGTCGCCGCTCCACCCCCATAAGGATGAGCCTTCTCTGGTATCTGCCATCCATGGCCCGGGTAGACCCCCATCTTCTGCAACTCCGCCAAATGCCATGCTTTCTTCCGTTCAATCTCTTTAGCTACTGCCTCCCTCTCTTCCCTCAACTTGCGTCTCCACTCCTTTGCCTCTGTTTCTCCCCAATATGAGGGACGGGGTTTCAAACCTTGTTTCCGCCGTCTCTCAGCCTCATCATGGGGTACCCGCATCTGCTCCCATCTTCCAGTCTATGGATCTTGTAACCAGATCCATTCCCAACCTCCTGGGATCTCCTCCCATTTTTCTTTTATATCCCCTGCTGCCGCCTATATCTCCTCCTTCCCTTTTCCCGCCAAATCTTTCTCCCGCCCTGATGACAAGGTTAACCCCTTCATGGTCTGTACCAGGTCACTAATGTCTATACCCACATCTTTTAGCCCCCTATCTTCCTGCAACTCCCCCAACTCGTGTGTGTCCACCTGCTTGTCTTTGCGACGGGGTGGTGAAGGAGGGGGAGAGGTTTGGGTTTTTTGGGTCTGCGACGGGAGCAACGGCACTCCTACATAGGCCTCCTGCTTGGGGGCCTCACACATATGCTTGTCATTCCAGCAGTGAAAATCTTCTCCATCAATGTATGCGTTGTTCATCGGACCTGAAGACTGACATTGTCAGCACATGTGTTGGTGACCAACCACTAGGGATAGATCTACTAGAAAATTAATGAAGCTTAAGTGTTTTGTTGTTGTTGTTTAGTCGTTAAGTCGTGTCTGGCTCTTCGTGACCCCATGGACCAGATCCCACCAGGCCCTCTTATCTTCCACGGCCTCCCGGAGTTGGGTCAAAGTCATGTTGGTTGCTTCGATGACCCTGTCCATCCATCTCATCCTCTGTCTTCCCCTTCTCCTCCTGCCTTCACACTTTCCCAACATCAGGATCTTTTCCAGGGAGTCTTCTCTTCTCATGAGATGGACAAAGTATTGGAGCCTTAAATATCTCACTTATCTTGAAATCCCCGTTAGGGTTTGCTGTAAGCTGAGTTTGAACTGTCAACAAAGAACACAGGTATGGGATACAGTAGGATCCATATATAGATATTGTTTGGAAAAAGAAAGTTAGCCAAGACGTTCCAATAAACTGTTTAAATGAGAGTGGCAAAAGAAGAGACTGTGGAAATGAAGACTCACTTCCTATATTTCATAAACACATCATGGTAATTTAATATTCCAGGGCGCATGTGACACTTGATTGCTACTGTGCTTAGACCAGGCTTGGGCTAGAGTGCCTTGAAGGATTCCCCATCCATGACTGGAGTGACAGATATGACGATTAACCCCATTGACAGCTGTATCTGGCCACTATAATGCCTGCCTGGAGGACCACATTCCAGGCCTTCTTGGACAAGATGTCAGATGGTATCTTAAATAGAGTGTTTTAAAACAGGATGCCTTCATAAGGGGAATATATAAAGGTGCCAACACACCAACAGAAAGTTGGCAGCTGGCAACCCTGTCGAAGAAAGCACCTCACTGTGGCCAAAGAGCATCCGCCTCCCCTCCAGCTATTTTAAAAAGAAAGATCCAACGACAGGGAAAGTGAGAGAAGAAGAAGACCATGTTGGGGACACTTGGATCTTTGATTACCCTGATTCCGCGCCTGATTTTTCGCTTTCTCAAAGGGCTTCGGACACATGTACGTGAGCCTCCCGGACCTTGTCAACTTCCTCTCGTCGGAGGCGCTTGGCGGCTTGGGTTTATGCTTCATGTGGATTCTTTCATCAAGGTTTGTCTTTCTAAAGGATCAGTCTTCTACTACGAATAGAAACTTAAAATGATTTTTTAATTGTGGAGTGTGTAAATGGGGGGGTGACGGATTGCGTACATAACAATGTCCTTTTAAATGAGCTGACAGTTGTGAATAACAACAATAATAACAACAGTCGTCTTAGAAGTACAGAGCTGGAAGAGATCCTATGGGTCATCGAATTCAGCCCCTGTCACAGAGGTTCAGTGGGGGAATCGAACTCAGAACCTCTGGCTTTGACTCATCCAACAGTTGGTAGCACTGGTAGGACTCATAGGTGGAGCGTAGGTTGGGTGCGGGGTTCTCATTTTAAAAAATTCGATGCAATTGCTCTCTCTCGGTCTCCATGTCATCCTAGAAGTATAGTGTGCCTTTTAAAAACAGTTACTTTTATCTTAGTAATTTGTAGTAACTACAGCAATAAAGCTGGTTGGAATGGTCAGTGGTTCCGGTATCTGGATGAGGAGCCAGAGGTTGGGGGTTTGATTCCTCACTGGGCCTCCTAGGGGAAGAGCCAGCCTGGGTGGCCTTGGGCCAGCTGCACAGTCCCAGGGATGCCCCCCAGAAGAAGGGATGGGGAAACAACTTCTGTGTGTTCTCTACCTGGAAACTCTTGGGAAAGGGTCACCATAAGTCAGAATTGACTTGACAATGAAGTAGTCGCTTCTCAGTATTATTCTCCTTTTACTTGTAAAATGGGGCTATTTGGGTACAGGACAACGTTTCTGTGACTGTGGAGAAATTCAATCAAATGCAGCATTTATGGACATACAATGTATGCCCCATCACGTGTATAAAAGATCTAGCAATGGCCAAGATACTGAAGTAGCCCAAAAACAGTCTAATTATCTTAATATTTTAATTTTTACTTTAAATTTTATCTATATTTCATATATGTGTATAATTTTAAATGGTGCAATGCTCTGGAAGGAAGGAAGGAAGGAAGGAAGGAAGGAAGGAAGGAAGGAAGGAAGGAAGGAAGGAAGGAAGGAAGGAGGGGGGAGGGAGGGAAGAAGGAAGGAAGGAAGGAAGGAAGGAAGATGGTGCCAATATTCATATTCATGTCTCCAGGGATGCAAATATGAAAATTCCATCTCTAGTGTGTAGATATAGATATACTGTAGATATAGATACACACACACTAGAGATGGGACATACATACCGTATTTTTCCGCGTATAAGACTATACTTTTGCCTAAAATCTTTAGACTAAAAATTGAGGGTTGTCTTATACATGGAAGTAAGCTGAGGAGAGAACAAAAACAAGTGGAGGGGAAGCAGGGATCAAAGTGATCCTGTGGGGCTTTTATCCCTTTCCCCCTGCACTTGCTAAGCCCCGCTTAGATTTCTTAATTTTGGATTAGAAAAGTGGGGGGCGTTTTATACATGGGGGCGTCTTATACATGGAAAAATATGGTATCTATAAAAAGCAAGATCCATTCATTGTTTTTTCACTTTACATTCATTTGATTCTGAATTCATTTGATTCTGAATTGGCTTTATTTGATTCTGAATTGACTTGATCATGAATGTACTATTAGAAAAGATTGCAAACTTCTTTGATCTCCAGGAGGGTGGAGTGGAGATGCCACTGATAAACACCATGTGAGATGGAGGCCTATTTAGTGCCCTGCTAACAGCATCCCAAATTAGAACTCTTTCCTTTCACAGCGATGCATGCCTTCTCATTGACTTGATCAGAGAGCCTAATATGTTGACCAGTGCGGAAGGGTGTACCTTCTTCTGCATATGACGATGAACTCAATGTCAGAGAAACGCATATTTTCCTGACCATTCATTAATCTCCCCATGACCCATATTCTACTTAATGCACTGTTGCCCGTCAGTTTTATTGGACGACAACAAGCTGGAATATTTTGAGGGGGGCAGAATCACTTTATAGTTCTCCATGATCTTCCTGTATTGAATGTGACTTTTACTTGTATAAGGGTGTGATCAGAGGGCCCTTTATCTCATGTATTTGACTTCTTTTGATAGGATTAGGTAGAATCTATTTTCTCGTGACTGTACCATGTACTGGTAAGTGAGACCCTGTCCAAACCTCTTCCAAGGCTATTCCATTCCTTTCTAGATGTTTGACAGTGGGTATCCTTTTTTTTCTTTTTAAATGTCAGTAGGATCGCTCCCTCTTAGTTTGGTTTCCACCTGTCTCCAGTGTTGAATTAAAATGGCATTGGTAGCTGTTTCCAACAATTCAGCGCTATGTCACTTGGGTGCCAACCCAATGAAGTGAGATGGGACTTATTCCTGCCTTGAGCAGGGGGCTGGACTTGATGGCCTTGTAGGCCCCTTCCAACTTCACTTTTCTGTGATTCTATGATTATCAATAAATGATTTGCCCACACATACCCCACCACACCTTTCCCCTGCTCCTCGTAGAGGGAGAAAGAGAAGTGGAGATAGAGGAGAATCTTTTTCCTTTTCTTCTTTCCTCTACAATCCAATGTTGTGTCATTTCAAGTGACAAGGCAGTGAAATGATCTCTCTCTCTCTCTTTCACACACACACACAGACACACACACACACAGACACACACAGACACTTCTAGCTTTTCCCCCACTTCCCATAGAGGGGGAGACACGAGAGGATTGTGGCTGAGAGGGAGGAACGGGCTGAATATGGTTGCTTTGAGGTGCGGTGCCCTGAAACCCACCTGATCCTTGTGTGTGAATGCAAGGATCATTCCATAAACTGCATCTGGCCCTGTTTCATCTGATCCACCTTGGAATAACTTCTGTGTCTAGTTGTATTGAATTTTTCATTGCCTCTCTTTATTTCTACATGTTTCTCTCATATTGATTTGGCCACTTTTTCTCCTAAACTAACAAGCAAGCAAGCAAGCAAGCAGGCAGGCAGACAGGCAGGCAAGCAGGCAGGCAAGCAAGCAAGCAAGCAAGCAAGCAAGCAAGACCATAAGGTTCCTAGCTTTTAGAGCTGCTCCTCTTACACAGTTCTATAGCCTGGCTATGCCTTCAGTAGCGGGGGTAATGAAAACACAAAATAGAGGCAATCTTGTTTTCAACTGGACATTAACATGTCTGGAAAATGTGGAGCCTGTTGGGGGGGTAGAAGCCTTCCTCTGTTCTAGGTGAGCAGGGAAGAGAACTGCAAGCAAGCCAAGCTGTACTACAACAGTGTTGCTCTAGATGGGGCTCCCCTTGAAGGTCACCTTGGTGCAGTAGGCACAACTAGGCTACCAGCTGGTGCCTAGTATCATTATTAGAGATGGGATCTTGGTATTCGTCTACTGGGGAAAACAAATACGAATATACCCACCGCATATGGCTGGGCTGATTGGACCCTATCTCAGAACCAGGCTGTCAATTTACCACTTGCAGCATGGCGCATGTGGCCGTCATTGTTCACACATTGTGCACCAATGATGGAAGCAGTCTGACCAGCACTTCCCAACTCCCTGCATTGCTGACCACTCAGCAGCTGAAGAGAGAGAATCATCATCCTACCTGCTCGCCAGATGGGTTGGCAGCACACGGAGGCAGGGAAGTCCTGGCAGGGCTACTTCTGTGATTGGCCCGGTGCAAGTAACAGTGGCCAATTGTGCTGTGCCGCAAGTAGTAAGGGGACAGCCCAGTTCTGGGGGGGAACGTCCAATTGGCCCGGCCACCTGTGGTGATGATATCCCATCTCTAATCAATATCATACGACTGTGATGGGCTCAAATTAAAGGAAGCCAGGTTTCGGATGAATATCAGGGAAAACTTCCTAACTGTTAGAGCAGTACGACAACAGAACCCATGACCTCAGGAGTTGGTGAGTGCTCCAACACTGGAGGCATTCAAGAAAAACTTAGATCATCACCTGGCAGATCTGCTTTGATTGTATTCCTGCCTTGAGCAGGGGATTGGATTGGATGGCTTTGTAGGCCCCTTCCAACTTCACTTTTCTATGTTTCTATGATCTATGACGTGGTGGCGCTGCGGGCTAAACCGCAGAAGCCTGTGCTGCAGGGTCAGAAGACCAGCAGTCGTGAAATCGAATCCACGCGACGGAGTGAGCGCCCGTCGCTTGTCTCAGCTCCCGCCAACCTAGCGGTTTGAAAGCATGCAAATGCAAGTAGATAAATAGGGACCACCTCGGTGGGAAGGTAACAGCATTCCGTGTCTAAGTCGCACTGGCCATGTGACCACGGAAGATTGTCTTTGGACAAAACGCTGGCTCTATGGCTTGGAAACGGGGATGAGCACCGCCCCCTAGAGTCGGACACGACTGGACAAAAATTGTCAAGGGGAACCTTTACCTTTACCTTATGATCTATGATTCTATAGTCTTGGAACAGCAGCATTGGTTTTTGCTTGCATATTTTGCTACATTCAAGGTGCTGGCTTTAACCATTACAACCCGAAGGAGCTTGGGGCTTTGCTCTCTAAGGCAGTAGTCCCCAACCTTGGGCCTCCAGATGTTCTTGGACTTCAACTCCCAGAAATCCTGGCCAGCAGGGGTGGTGGTGAAGGCTTCTGGGAGTTGTAGTCCAAGAACATCTGGAAGCCCAAGGTTGGGGACCACTGCTCTAAGGGACATCCTATCTCCTGATGAACCTGCCCAGCTGTTGATATCTTCTGGAAAGGCTCTCTTAATACTATGACACCTGCAGAGCCTGGCTCAAAGGATATGCTGAAGACAGCCTATTTTGTGTGGGCCAGTTTCTTCTTATATTTTGCAGCTCTGGAAGAGCAGTGGCCCTATTACCCCGTTCTGCCACCTCAGTTACGCTCTGGTTTCAGGACTGGTTGGGCAGCTGGTTGCATAATCAGGCACGCTTACAAGTAGCTTACAAAATCGGCTTGTTTATAGTAATGGTTTTAACTACCTGTGGATCGTTAAAACTGACTTTTCTTTGAATGGTTTTATGGCTGAAATCTGTTTCTTCTTGCGGCTTCTTTATTGTTCCATCATGGCCGTAAATTGCTTTGAGAGCTAGTCTGTTGTGGAAAGACAGAGCATGAATGAAAAAAAAATCCAGAAACAATTATGACTTTCTTATCAAACCTAGATTCAGTTTATTGTTTTCACAACGTGGAACCAATCATTTATAACTTAGAATGTGAAACTATACTGAACTTTACAGGGCAGACTTCTGTAGATACCGTCTACAGGGTTGGTTCTTGATCAATTTCAGTCTTTGAGCCATCTTTAGAAATACAGCACATGGCAGGATTCCCCCCGGGTTTATCACAGCGAGCAGAACAGAAGGCTTCAGAAAGGTTCACAGGTAGTGCGAAGGCACTTTGTGTCACAGAGGTGGCATCTAGAGAACCAGATCTAGAAGCAACGTAAACATCCTGTAGTAGGAGTAAAATATGGCCCAGAATGGGACGAACAATTCTTCCTAGGTCAAGGAGCCACCCCCCAAAATAGACTCCTGCTTTGTCATGATTCAGCTGCAGTTTTGTTGGTCTTGTTTCATTCAGGGCCTTATTATGGCTGTTTGTCTGATGATTAGATCTGCCGTCATATCTTTGGCTTCTGATTTGCAAAAGGAATGTAGAATCACTCTTATCTCGCTTAGAGAGCATTATCTGTGGCATCACACCTTCTCCTAGCAATCAGTATAAATAGGAATATAAATATGATAAATATAAACATTTTAGCAATTTTACTGATTTATTTATTATTCGAAAGCCGCTGACAGGTCCAGCAGAACCAAGAGGGACACATCCCCCTTGTCTAGTTCCCATTGAAGGCCATCCATCAAGGCAAGGTTAGAGTGTGTTTAGAGCTATGGAAGCCATGGTATACATAACTCCCCCAAAAACCTTTCTCTAAAGGGGTGAATCCTGTAATGTGCTGATCTGGGATTGTAGGCTGCAGTTCCTGGAATTCTTGGAAAATTCTGGGAATCACACCGTCAAAACGTCAAAAAGCAAAGCCCTTGTGGCTTCCAACTCAAAACAATGACTTAAACTGCAGTCTTGAATGCTTGCAAGGTGATACCCATTCATGATGCACAGGATTGAAGTGTACTTTCTTTGGTTGTTGTGGGTTTTTCGGGCTCTTTGGCCGTGTTCTGAAGGTTGTTCTTCCTGACGTTTCGCCAGTCTCTGTGTCCGGCATCTTTAGAGAACAGAACTCTGTGCTCTGGTGTAGTTGGCTTGGGAGTGCCAACTCCTTCCTTCCTTCCTTCCTTCCTTCCTTCCTTCCTTCCTTCCTTCCTTCCTTCCTTCCTTCCTTCCTTCCTTCCTTCCTTCCTTCCTTCCTTCCTTCCTTCCTTCCTTCCTTCCTTCCTTCCTTCCTTCTGTAGTGTTGCACATGGCAGCCTTAACGTTGCCTTCTGTTTCCCCCCTTAATATTGTTGTTCTAAGCCAGACTTCAGTGTTGTGACTTACCTCGGCCAGCCTACAGCATTTCTTCTTAGCTAAACATAGATCATGTACTGTGGAATGTCAGGTGTAACAAGAAAATAGTTGTGGTCATAGTCAATGCAATCCAGTGGAAGAGGCATTGTGGTAGCACGCTTCCTTCCGATGCATCACTCTCTCGTTGAATCTGGGTGGACACAAATGAATGAGTGCCCTTCTGTGGTGTCTCTTCGGAAGGATATGGTCAGAATCGTTTCCAGAGAGGTAGTCATTTGTTTCGGCAATGACAAAAACAAAGTGGAAGTGCCGAACACCCACTAAAAGTTTTAAGACTAACAAATTCATTTCAGGGCGAGCTTTCGTGGATTACAGACACAACGTCGGGTTGAAGCAAATATGTTTGTCTTAAGGTTTTGTTTTACTTCAATTATTAGAATGGTGGTGCTGTGTTCAAAACAGAACAATCACGAGCAAGGATAAAAGGTGGCTGCCCATTGTGTTTGTGAGCCAAAGGAGAAACAGGACACATTAAAAGGACTGTTGTGTCAATTTGGCCCTTGTTAGGACCTTCACCACTTTTGGCCTCTAGATCCACTGGATCCCAGCTTTCATAGAATCATAGAATCTCAGAATAATCGAGCCCTACCCCTGCTCTTGAACGGAGCAAACACAACATTTTTAAAATTGAGATAAGGTTTTCCTTTGTTGGTTGTTGAGGGTTTTTTGGGATCTTTGGCCGTGTTCTGAAGGTTGTTCTTCCCAATGTTTCACCAGTCTCTGTGGCCGACATCTTCAGAGGACAGGAGTAGCAGGATATGATACAGTGCGGGAAAATGAATCCTTTGGCATGAGACAGCTAATCTCTAAAGATCTCATGTGGTTACATTAGAGATAGAGGGTGGATCCTAGTAATAAAGCACATGAATTGCTGAAATGCAGATAGGGATGTTGTGGTCACTAAACAGCCTTCATTGTGATATCTTATTTATATATAGCCACATGTTTTTTTACTACAAATCCAATGATCCTGAAGGGTTGCAATGGACTGAGAGGCTGTAAGAGAAAGAAAAAGGGAAGAAGTAAACGTTCTAAACAGGAAGAGAAAGACCAGAGGGCTGGGGTGGGCAGAGCATAGAGTGGAACATGGTCTGACTCTGCAAAGGGGTGAAGAAGTCTGAAGTCCGCACTGTGCTTTGAAACAATTGGTTTGTTTGACTATAACATTTTTCTTCCCTATTTTCTCCTGAACGACAGATGGCAAAGCAGTACGGAAACGTTTATTCAATAAAGCTAGGTTATTTAGATACTGTAATATTATCTGGATTCAAAGCCGTGAAGGAAGGCTTGATCGACCATTCAGAACACTTTGCTGAGCGACCAGTGACGCCCTTTCTTGCAGCTGTCGTTAAAAAAAGAGGTATGTTGTTGCATGGACCACAGTGTTTGGCCGGGCTTTTCCCAAGTGAAATTGTAGAGGGATGTCAAGCAATAGAGAACGACAAGAATTCTTGTGAATATTTCAATCATTTGTAGAATTCAGTTCTTTAAAAAAAATAACAAACTCTCCAATTTATGCATGTGGGATATTGTGCTTCTTTATCCATGATTCAAAAATGCTAGGAAATGTCCCAGTATTGCTGCACAATATGTCCATGTTGCCAGCAGGAAAAAGGATGCCAAGCTTTGCATATCAATGGGGAGTCTGTGGACAACACCCATGGCTTTTTTAAATGAAAATAGCTGATTTGTTAAATATCCATCCCTTCATATTCATGGGTTCCAGGGACCCCCATGAATAGGAAGGGATGAATATTGACCCGTTTTTATTCATCCTTTGTATTTAAAAACAATAACAACAACAACCTTTCTGCCTACCAGCCCCTGATGAGCTGATTTGTGGCAGACAGGCAGCCACTCCCCCCACAGCAACCCAAACCCACAGATCACCCCCACCCCTTTCCCTACCTTAGCCCTACCCCACCCCCACTGATACCCCCTTACCTTAACGGCAGCTGCCGAGGTCTGCTTCTGGCATCCCAGCCACGCATGTAAAAAGAGAGACGGCTGCCCTTTACTAAGATGGCGACTGCGGCTTCATTTAGGGTAGGGAAGCTGCAGCCGCCATCTTTGCAAAGGGCAGCCTGGATTCTCTTAATGCAGGATAAATGGTGAGTCGTCCCCATTTCTGGTGCTGCCAGTTGGATTTAACTCGTTACCACTGAAATCTGTAATCATCTGTCTGAAGTATCTACAAAAACACGGAAAGGAGAAAAAGAGAGAGAGAGAGAGAGAGAGAGAGAGATGACATAATCAATCATACCCCACAAATTCCCATGCCACTTTTGGCAACAGGATTCCAGCCAATGTGTTATACAGAGATTAATTTTGTATCAGTCTAGCAGTGCTGGGGTTTTTTTGAAACCATTGTCATCAACTGCATGGTTATTTTTCTAGACAAGTAGCCTAAGATTTGTGATCCCGATCCATCTGACTGAATTTCTCTATCATTCCTGATGGTCTTTCAGGTATTGTATTTTCAAACGGTCACACCTGGAAGCAACAGAGGCGGTTTGCTGTCGCTGCCATGCGGAAGCTGGGACTTGGGAAGAAAGGCATGGAGCATCTGGTAGAAGATGAAGGTCAACAGCTTGTGGAGGTTTTTACACGTGCAAAAGGTATGTAAGATGATGCTCCCATATTTCTCAGTCTGCAGTAATCTTTATGTGCCCTTATCCACTCCTGTATCCGTCACCGAAATTGAATATTGGTTTCTCCAGTGTGGAAGCTTTCAGTGCCATATTATCCCCAGAGATGTTCCGTCCTACCAGTCTGTGTAGACTTATCTATTAGGTCAAATAGCCCACTACCTCTCCTCAAGATGAGCTCCTCTTCAGACACAAAACTGTCTGTGGGTGCCATTTTAAGGGCAAAACGTAATTGTTCTTGATTGTGTCAAATGTAATTCTTCCTCTTTGCCAGCAGATGGCTCCCAATCCCCGAAAGAATCACATGTGTGTTGAACTCTTTGGAAGACATAGGCCACTTGACTCATCATCTCCCATTCTTCTCTGCCCAGAGAAGCAGCCATGCTGGTGGCAATGTTCAGTACTGTATCCTGGAGTACCCTTTGCTGCTCCATTACTCTTTGGAGCAAGTAGAAAGTGGAGTTTTGTCCTGGATTAGGTGGTGTAGGTGGCAATCCCAATTTTAACGAGTATGGGCTGGTGATTGGGACTGGACACAGGGTTAAACAGCATCTAGCATGATGAGCGAGGCAGGATCTAAGAGTAGAAAACAGCAAGGAGGAGAAAAACCTGGCCCATTACGGAAGGCTCCCACTCTTCATTCAGTCATCTAGGTGTAGAAATAAAGTAATAACCCAAAGTTATTACTTTGCTCAGCTATCAATGGAACCAGACAGTGAGGGTATCCCAGGCTGAAGTCAGTCTAAATAGATCATTTGGAAGAGCAGTGTAAGATTTAGAATGCTCCTTGTGTCCACGTGGAAGGATCGGGTGGTTTTAGCACAGGAATCCACCCCGCACGTTACAGCGACCAATTTAGCCCATCCTCTTTCTGAGCGTCTATGCCTTACTATCCTCTCCTGTCGTTCCCTCCAGTAGGACTGGGGGAAAGCTGGAAATTTTTTTAAATTGTGACATATTACTGCATGAGCTTTCTACCTAAGTGAAACAGTGCTGGATTGTAAAGTGGGGGGGGGGGAACTTGCATCTTGCATATCTTGTTGCCCTTGTGCAGGGCACAGGAGAAAGCTGGAATTAGTTTTCTATACCTTGTTTCCCCCAAAATAGCACCTAACATGAAAATAAGCCCTAGTATGATTTTTCAGGATGCTCGTAATATAAGGTAAAGGTAAAGGTTCCCCTTGACATTTAGTCCAGTCGTGTCCGACTCTAGAGCGTGGTGTTCATTCCCGTTTCCAAGCTGTAGAGCCAGTGTTTGTCCAAAGACAGTTTCTGTGGTCACATGACCAATGTGACTAGACACAGAATGCTGTTACCTTCCTACCGAACTGGGACCTATTTATCTACTCGCATTTTTACATGCTTTTGAATGGCTAGGTTGGCAGGAGCTGGGACAAGCGATGGGAGCTCACTTGGTCGCATAGATTCGATCTTATGATGGCTGGTCTTCTGACCTTGCAGCCCAGAGGCTTCTGCGGTTTAACCCGCCCCACCACCACGTCCCTCGTAATATAAGCCCTACCCCAAAAATAAGCCCTAGTTAAGTGAAACCCCACCCTCCACCATTGCACAGCAACCAGAAGAAGATGACAGGACTGCATTTGAATAAATGGAGATTGTTGTACATGGAAAAAAAAACATCACCTGAAAATAAGCCCTAATGCATTTTTGGAGCAAATATTAATATAAGACCTTGTCTTATTTTGGGGGAAACACGGTACACTGGCAAATAACATATCATTTAATTGACTTGCCACCCAAGTGACATAGCACTGAATTTTAAAGGGGAACAGTGACTCTTTGTTCTAGTATCAGTGATCACTCATGCTGGAAATTGAATTAAAACAGAGTGATCCTACCCACACTAAAATAAAACAGTGGTTTTGATCAAATGGGCAGGGATAGGCTGGTTCGTTTCTTTTTCAGGTGACATCATGAAACAGCTGGCCCAGATTGATGCCTATCCACACATTTTTAGGTCCCTGCCAGGAGCCACTGTGTGTTGTTGTTGTTGTTGTTGTTCTTGTTGTTGTTGTGGATAAGATTGCACTGCTTGGGTTCAGTTCCGGGATGTGTGATGAGAGGATCAAATCAAAGTGACTTGCCGGCTGTCCCTTTGCTGAAGTCACTTAATGACATGTGGGTGGTTTGTGTCCATCTCTACGGATAAAATGAACAAGTTAAGTGGAAATAACGCAAATTTAATTTGCAGGGCAGCCGTTCAATCCTACTTTACCCATTACAAATTCAGTTTGCAACCTAATGTGTGCTATGGCTTACGGATGCCGCTTTTCTGTGGAAGACAAAGCATTTTTGGAATTGATGGATGCCATTCGAATTACTTTAGAATTTGGAGGCAGTTTCTTTCATGGTGTGAGTAGACTTCTTCATTTTGTTACAGTGAGATCCATTCAAGGACATCTCTTGGTCAAATATTTGCCTAAATAATGTGTCCATACACCAGAGGTGGGGACATGTGTCCATCTAAATCCAGTTTAACTACAGTCCCCATCAGCCCTAGCTAGTATAGCCAATGGTGAGGCCTTAAGGGAGCTTCACTTCAGCAACATCTGAAGGGGCACAGCTGCTTGTCCCCTCATGGGATTGTAAAATGAGATATTGAAAGGAATACGTGTTCCCTACAATGAATACATTTATCCCTCCATAAAGGGATTTTTCTCAGAGACCTGCTCAGCCATCAGAGTTAAAGAGGACACCCATGTTTCCTCACTGCACCCCAACATCCTTCAATGCATCTGCAAGACAGAAGTTCTCCCACCAAGACTATACGGACTCCCCAAAATCCACAAGGACTCAATCCCACTCAGGCCCATTGTAAGTGCCATCAGCTCCCCGACATATGAATTAGCAAAATACCGAGCCACTCTCCTACAGACCCACATTGGACAAACCTCGTCCTTCATCAAAGATTCTTCAGGACACTTCGTAACCTGGTTACCTAAAGGACCACCTTCTTCCATATGTGCCTGCCCCTCCTCTAAGATCAGGCCAGGAGGCCCTTCTGAAGGTGCCATCCCTGAAAGAGGTGAAGGGGATGGCATGTCGGAATAGGGCCTTCTCGGTTGTTGCCCCCCAACTTTGGAACACCCTCCCTAGAGAGATCCGCCTGGCTCCGACACTCTTGGCCTTTCGGCGCCAGGCAAAGACCTTTCTGTTCACCCAGCATTTTAATTAATTAATTTTAATGTTTTAAGAAATATTTTAATATATGCTATTTTATACTGTCTTTTAAAATGTTTTTAATGTTTTTAAGTTTTAATGTTGTACGCCGCCCAGAAGCCACTGACAATGATGTGGCTAAAAATATTGTAAATAAATAAATAAATAAAATAAATAAGCAAGATCAGCACCCCTGTCCTCAACCTTGGGGACAGACTGATCAGCTTTGACGTAGTATCCCTGTTCACTAAGGTACCGATAAAGGACACCCTGACACTCATCTAGCAGATCTTTCCAGAAGACATCAAGGCCCTCTTCCAACACTGCCTAATGACCAGCTATTTCCAGTGGGATAATGAATTCTATGAACAGACAGATGGAGTGGACATGGGCAGCCCGCTCAGCCCGGTTATAGCAAACTTCTACATGGAGCATTTTGAAAAACTTGCCCTGTCATAGGCACCCCTCGCACCCACAGTCTGGTTCCAATATGTGGATGACACCTTTGCAATTTGGAGTCGTGGTGAAGAAAAATTGGAAGAATTTCTCAACCACCTCAACAGCAACCACCCAAATATACAATTCACCATGGAAAAAGAAATAGAGGGCCAACTCCCGTTCTTAGATGTCATGGTCCTATGCAAAACTGACCTCCAGCTGGGACACAAGGTCT
Organism: Pogona vitticeps; assembly: GCF_051106095.1. Taxonomy (NCBI): domain Eukaryota; kingdom Metazoa; phylum Chordata; class Lepidosauria; order Squamata; family Agamidae; genus Pogona; species Pogona vitticeps. The sequence goes on from NC_135785.1 coordinate 6,683,363, forward strand.
ACAGAAAACTGACCCACACAGACCGGTACCTACACAAAAACTTGAACCACCACCCACAGCAAAAAAGAGGCATAATCCAAACACTGGTAGACCATGCAAATAGGAACTATGACGCTCAATTTCTCTGCACTGAACTCAAACATCTGAATCGGGCCCTACAGGCAAATGGCTACTCCAAAAATGAAATCACAAGAGCCATCAAACCAAGAAAACAACACCGAACTGAAGAAGAAAAACAGCCACCCACAAACAAAGTATTTCTGCCATACATCAAAGGGGTCATTGACCGCATGGGGAAACTTTTGAAAAAACAAAACCTACAAACAATATTCAAGCCCACCACAAAAATACAACAAATGCTACAGTCAGCAAAGGACAGAAGGGACCCCCTCACCACCTCAGGAGTATACCGGATACCTTGCAGTTGTGGCCAGGTATATATTGGAACCACAAAACAAAGCATCCACACCAGAATCAGAGAACATAAGAGACACTGCAGACTAAAACAGCCAGAAAAATCTGCAGTAGCTGAACATGCCCTAAAACAAACTGGACATGAAATTCTATTCCAAAATACTGAAATACTGGACAACACCAGCAATCATTACGTCAGACTGCACAGGGAAGCCATTGAACTCCACAAGCACCAGCAAAACTTCAACAAAAAAGAGGAAAGTTTGAAACTCAACAAAACTTGGCTCCCAGCTCTCAAAAATACAGTGTGCAAAAGGTCAATGAACTCCGCCCAGCCACAAGGACAGGGGATCACTACACACAAAAGACCAGCTAACGACACTCATCAACCACAGTGACAGATAATCTCTCCTCCTTATCACAACAGTACACCCACAACAAGACACACTAATCACCCATCCACAAAAAAGACAAAAGCCTATCTCACAGCCATAAATACTCCACTCCCAAGCCAACTACACCAGAGCACAGAGTGCTGTCCTCTGAAGATGCTGGCCACAGAGACTGGAGAAACATTAGGAAGAACAACCTTCAGAACATGGCCAAAGAGCCCGAAAAACCCACAACAACCACACCTATGTTTATCTTCTAAAGACCAATTCGAGAGCAAAGCACACTGAATGCAAGAGAAGTTGGTGAAATTTACTTACTTTGACTGTTGTCCTTCATCAGTTGAAGGAGCAACTCTTTCTGAAAAGATGGTCTACACACTGGCCAGAATCCTACTGCACAATTATGTGCATGCAACTTAAGGTTGCACCGACAGGAGCTGCACGTGCACCAAGGCAGAAATGCTATCCCTGAAGCACTTGCACAGTTGGTTGTGCTGTGGAGAAGCACCTGGCTTCACACTTGCATGGTGCAATTCCTTGTCACCTGATTTGACATATTAACAGGACATGTTTTTTTTTGTACCCTGTGACTGATGCTTAAAGGGAGATTTGGACATTCTGTGGAGGGGAAGGAGAATATGAAATGAGAAGGGTCTGTTGATACCAGCACAGAAATTTGTGAGGCACCCCCCATGTCACAGAGGCTCTTTCTGATACTGGCGAAATTTCCTTTGCTCTTTCCTGTAGGTTTATGAAGTTTTCCCGTGTATCATGAAATATCTTCCAGGACCTCACCAGAAAGCAAAATCTGCTGCTAAGACTCTTCTTTCATTTGCAAAGAAGCAAGTAGAAAGACATAAGGAGCAACAAAACCTACATGAACCTCAAGATATCATTGATTTCTATCTGCTCCAGATAGAGAAGGTAAGTCATAGAATCATGAAGTTGGAAGGGGCCTCTATGGCCATTGAGTTCAACCCCTTGCTCAAGGCAGGAATCCAGGACAAACGATATTTGATTCTATGATTGTCTCCATATATAGCTATTCCTTGTCCAAGAAATGACAGGAATCATATCTCCTGTCATGGAATGGTGTTGTTTGGAGAACTAGTAACAAGACTTCCTCAAACTTTGTTCTGTTAGACTTCTAAAAAACATGCCAGTCTAAGGTCAGAGTTAATTGTATCACACGATCGCTCAAGCTCTACAAAGCTCAGACCAGAATCCCATTGACTCAGCCAGTTGCATAAGAACAATCTTATTTCCTCCTTCCAGCAAAATTCTTCTTCATGTTTCTGATCTTGCACTGGTTTTGAAACTGGGTGTGCGACTTGTAGAAGGGAGGCGAAATTGCTATGTGTGGTTTTCATCCAACTGGATTTTTGTCTTGAAACCTGGCAGCTAAGACCGGTGCCTTTACAGATCAGGAATGATGCTGCACCATGCCACAGACTTTGATTTCTGTGTAACATTTTCTTCCGTGCGTCCACACTTCTCCTTGGTCCTTCAGGCCAAATTCCCCAAGGGGGAGGATGGACTGACTGGGAGAAGAGAAGGAGATGCTTGTCGTAACGGTAACTAACATGTTGGATAGAAATTGATTCCAGATATATTGTATACTTACTGTTTTTAACTTTTAAACATGGTCTTTTTAATGATGTAAGCCACTTTAGGTCCTTTTAAGGAGAAAGGTGGGTTAAAAATATTCAGAAATAAATAAATTAAAGGTTTATTCGAAACCTCCTGCACTTTGTAACAAAGGTTTCTAATTAGAGGCAGCAATTCTGTTCTGATTTACTAAGCAGCATCCCTAACCCAACCAATGAAATACAATTTATTACATTTAAATAAGAAAACGGAGGGTAAGGGGTAACTCCAATGACTTCTCATGGTTGTTGTGTGCCCTCGTGTCACCTCTGACCCACCGTGACCCTATGGATGAGTGACCTCCAAGGTGTCCTACCATTAATAGCCGCAGCTTCCTTTATTGAATTAATCCATCTGATTCTTGTTCTTCCTCTTGTTCTTCATCCTTTCCATTTTCCTAGCATTCTTATCTTTTTTCCAGTGGGTCTTCTGATGTGCTGAAAGTATAACAGCAGCAGTTTGATCCTTTTGGCTTCTAGAGGCACTTCAGGCTTGATTTTCTCTAAGACCAATAAATTGCCCAGCTCTATTGGCAGGAATGATGAATGACCTTTGTAGAATTAATGATCTATACCTAATTAACTCCTCCCAGAAAGCTGAGAGCAAAACTGTGCTGGAGCAAAAAGGATAAATCTTACCAATTATCAGGATTTGCAAATTGGGTATACTGGTGCAAATTTTTGCCACATAAAATGTGACGCATTCCCAAATAGAACATGGATGCCACATTTCCTCTTATGAGCTAAACAGGCCTAGCTTCTATAAACAATTGGACATTGGGACTTGCAAGGGCAAACAGCTTAACCTTTATACTGTTTGTTTTATGTATTTACTCACCTGCGAACACAAAATTCTTGAATAAATCTAGAATTTGAAATAAGTTAATTTAAGGAAGTTAACTGGGAATGTTGCATTTCCTGCAACAACTCTTCCTAAGTCTTTCGCAGGAAGGGAAATGTCCCTAGTGTGAACTTTCATAACTTCTCTTAAGATTCAAGCCTTACTGGCCATGCTAGCTGTGAGGATTCTGGAAGAGGTAGTCTCAAAAGTTACTTTCTCAAACTGTATTCCCTTTTTTTAAGCAGCCCACTCAGTTCCTGTCATGTTCTCTCTTGCCTAGAAGCAAATCCTCTGTGGCTACTGGGCTTTTTTAAAAAAGTCTGATTTTTTTTCATGCAATGAAATAAAAGTGCAATAAGAATATGTGAACAGGCACTATAACGATTCCCAGGATCACACTGTATCTCCTGTTTTAGCAAGTTTGAGGAGGTTGTGGTTGCTAGATTACAACTCCCGTGTGGGAGTCCTCAGTTTCTCCCCACCCAAGTGTTCATATTGACAGGAGTCACTGTGAAATGGACTCAGGAACCTGGAATTACACCCCCTCTGCCCTTAACAACCTTGTACCCTTCGGATAGGTTGAGCCACAACATCCATAATACCCAGCCATCATTGTCTGCTGCCTATGTGACTAATAATTAAGTGGTGCTGAGTTGATTCGGATTTATCCCAACCCTTGCCAGGATTTTCTGGCTATAAAGAACTCAAAAGTGTTTTGCTGTTTCTTTCTTTCTTTATAGGGGTGGCTTTCTGAGGGTGCATAGCTTGCCTAAGGCTACATAAGTTGGTTCTTATCCCAGGAGGCCTGGTTAGGAATCAAACTCCCAACCTCTGGCTCTTCAGCCAGAGACACAACTCAAGGAGCTATCCAGCCAGCTACTGCCTGTATTAGCTTTCCCTGTCTCATATGTGACTCATCCCTCGCCAGCTAGATGAATTGTACTCCAACACATCTGTGGAGAATGGAAATGAAAAGCCAATAAGCGCTGTGAATAATAGGAACATGCCTATAAACTTATACTCCACTTTTCTTCTTTTTGACAACAGAGCAAGGACGATCCTAACTCTACCTATAATGAAGATAACCTGGCTCAGAGTATTTTTGACCTCTTTATAGCAGGAACGGATACAACGGCCACTACTCTCCAGTGGGCCCTGCTTCTTATGGTGACTCATCAGGATATTCAAGGTGAGATAAGCTGCTGCAATGGAATTTGTTGTTGTTGTTTAGTCATTAAGTTGTGTCCGACTTTTCATGACCCCATGGACCAGAGCATGGCAGGCCCTCCTGTCTTCCACTGCCTCCCGGAGTTGGGTCAAAGTCATGTTGGTCACTTCGATGACCCTGTCCAACCATCCCGTCCTCTGTTGTCCCCTTCAATGGAAATAAGGGCCATTAAATCATGTAGAGAACAACCCTTGGTTAGCATGTAATTTTATACTGGGTAGCTGACTGATATATCAGTCATGGCCAGTAGTTTATTTAGATTGGGAGAATCAAGATTAGGCATCCTTCATTCTCAAGAGATTATGGTAACGTGCTCTGTATGGAAGACTTGGAACAGCGTCTAGTGTGGCTGAGAAGGCCAGTTCAATAGTGTCCATCCCTTCCACACTGAAGACCAATACCATCTGTCCCCTGTCCATCTCCCTGGTTTGGCTGCTTTTGGGACTGCCTCTTTGCCTTGGCCTGCTGGACAAGGGTCCCTTCAAATTGGAAGAGGCCATGATGAGAGAATATGGCTAGTAGAATGGCCAACAGAGCTTTGAGTTTCAGCTAAAGTTTGAGCCTCCCTCAGTGAGTGTCAAAGCAAAAGAATATATTTTGGGGTGTATAGGCACTTATAGGAATACGTTTTGGAGTGTACAGGCACTTATAGGAATGTCTTGGGGAGCCCTCTTGACTCACGTTTCGATTTGAGATTCAGAAGAATCTCGTTTTCTTTCCCGGATCAAACTCTGAGCTCTCTCAGGAAAAGGGGAGAGTTCAGCATTCATAGGCTACTTCTGCCACCTCCCGTGTGTCCACCAGCCATCCTTTCCACTCTACAGTTCAATGCATGAGGTAGAGTTGATTAAGCAACGAGTTGTAACCATCTCATCAGTAATAAACTTCCTCTTCTCCTGTTTTCCTCAGAAAAAGTCCAGAAGGAGATAGATGATGTTTTGGGCTCCTCTTCCACAGTCTGTTATCAGGATCGGAAGAAACTGCCCTACACTCATGCCGTGTTGCACGAGATCATCCGTACCAAATATATTTTACTCTTTGGGATTCCAAGACGATGCGTGAAGGATGTTGTTGTGGGAGGTTATCTCATTCGCAAGGTAAAGAAGATTGATGTGGCTTAAACACATGTATTCTAAAACCAAGGAGTGTCACAGGAATGACAAGAGTGGCAACTTCATGAATACATCAGCGGGGTGCTCCTCAAAAACTTCTAAATAGGTCCATGAGCCACTCACGCAGGTGAAACATCAGTTTTACTGATGCACCTACAGAACATGGCTTTGTGTCCAAAACATGAAGGGGCCCCAGTACAAAACCTTCCTTGACTTCCAAGAGAAGATATACACAACTCTTCTCTTTGATGTTTTATTGTTGCTTAGTCGTAAAGTCGTGTCCAACTCTTCGTGACCCCATGGACCAGAGCACGCCAGGCCCTCCTGTCTTCCACTGCCTCCCGGAGTTGGGTCAAAGTCATGTTGGTCGCTTCCATAACCCTGTCCAACCATCTTGTCCTCTGTCATCCCCTTCTCCACTTGCCTTCACACTTTCCCGACATCAGGCTTTTTTCCAGGGAGTCTTCTCTTCTCATGAGATGGCCAATGTATTGGAGCCTCAGCTTCAGGATCCGTCCTTCCAGTGAGCACTCAGGTTTGATTTCCTTCAGAACAGATACGTTTGTTCTCCTTGCAGTCCAGGGGACTTTCAAGAGTCTCCTTCAGCACCACAATTCAAAAGCATTAATTCGATGTGACTAAAAACCAAATATGAAGGTTAGGAATAAAACAGACTGGGACATATTTTTAGTTTCTTCTTCCCAGGAAGACGTTTTTGGCCAGGATCTTTTACACATACAGAACTCTACCTGCTGAAGATAAGATGGTGATGCCACAGGGCGGGGTCAAATGTGCATCTGCATGCAAACCACCTCTTATCAGATCACCACGGCAGCTTCTGAAGTTGCAGCTCCACCCACGTAAAGATCTGGCCAGTGTTCAAGGAGCAATTACAAAGACACAGATCCACCTTCTTCACAATTCTACCTTCTTTACAGACACTTGATAAACAGTTAAATGTGGTGCATTCCTAAATTGGAAATCTAAATTGAGGCTTAGCTCTGCCCAGCTCTGCCCAAGCTTCCTATTCCTACTCAGGTGTTGGCTGGGAGTTTTCTTTCTTAGATTTTGCCCTGACTGGTCAAGGCCTAGGTTATAGCAGGAACTCCTCTACTACCTTTTGGGGTTTGTTAGGGCAGTGGTCCCCAACCTTGGGCCTCCAGATGTTCTTGGATTTCAACTCCCAGAAATCCTGGCCAGCAGAGATGGTGGTGAAGGCTTCTGGGAGTTGTAGTCCAAGAACACCTGGAGGCCCAAGGTTGGGGACCACTGTGTCAGGGTGAGGGCAGGTTGTACTTGTTCCCAGTTCTAACTATGTAACATTCTTTATCCATCGATTTTCAGAGTTGGAGACACGTTAGTCCATGCAGGCATTTCAGCTAGAAATGCAAAACAAATTAAAAGGGGAGGAAAAAGGACAGGGTAGCACATGAAAGACTAATTGCTGTATCTTAATGTGAGCTTCCATGGAACGTGGTCCACTTCAGGTATAAGAGTCTGATGTCTTATCCATGTATGTTGCACTTTTCATTGGAGGAGATGTCTGGAAAAAGCTCAAAGCCAGACTCAACGTTAAGGGGAACATTTATTCCCTGTGACTCCCCTGTTTCACCTCCTAGAATCTCAGAGACACGTGCCTCAATAATTATTGATTATAATTACTACAATTATCAGACTTACAAGCCCATGTTTACCTTCTGCTGACCAATTATAAAAGAAAGCTAACGCAAGTTACAAAGATGAAGAAAATCACATGCAATGACAAGCTGACATCATTCTTTTATTGAGAGGGTATCTCATGTGTATGTGTTTTATTCATTAATTTAATCAATTTTACCCCGCCTTTCTCCTTAAAAGGACCCAAGGCAGCTTACATGATTAAAAGACAGTATTAAAGCTAACAACAGTGAATACAAGTAAAGGTTCCCCTTGACAATTTGTCCAGTCGTATACAACTCTAGGGGGTGGTGCTCATCCCCATCTCCAAGCCATAGAACCAGCATTTGTTCGAAGACAATCTTCTGTGGTCACGTGGCCAGCGCGACTAGACACAAAACACTGTTACCTTCCCACCATGGTGGTACCTATTTATCTACTCGCATTTTGCATTTTGCATGCTTTCGAACGGCTAGGTTGGCAGGAGCTGCAACAAGCGAGGAGACCTCACTCCATCGCATGGATTCAATCTTACGACGGCTGGTCTTCTGACCTTGCAGCACAGAGGCTTCTGTGGTTTAACCCACAGCGCCAAGTACTTAAAAGGATCAAACAGATACCATATCGAAAAAACATAAGCAACACCACAACACATTTGAAGCAGTAAGGTACAAAAATCTATGTAAAGCCTCCACTGAGGCAGCCAGTCACCCAAGAGAAAGCTTGGCTGAAGAACCTACTTGAGGAAGGACAATAAAGATGGTGCCAGCCTAGCCTCCAGTGGGAGGGAGTTCCAGAGTCTAAAGGAGCACCACAGAGGAGGCCCTCTCTTGTATCCCCATCAGATGCCCCTGTGAAGGTGGTGGGACTGAGAGAAAGGCCTCCCCTGATAATCTTAACACTCAAGCAGGCTCATGAGATGTGATCCAGTTCTTGAGATAGCTTGGACCCAAGCCATTTAGAACTTTATAGATTTGATACAACACCTTGAATTCAGTCCGGTAACCTATACCGATACCTATAGCTATACAATTCCTTGTGTTTTATATGTGTTGGTCTGTGTATTTTATCTTATCTTCCTGCCCCCAATGAAGGTGCAATATGATTGAATTTTTTTTGTCTTTGTAGGTCAATGTGTTTCTAGGTTAATGTTTTCTTTCCTTGCAGGGAAGCATCATTGCTCCAGATTTGCGCTCAGTTCTTTTTGATCCTGAGCACTGGGAGACTCCAGAAAAGTTCAATCCACATCACTTTTTGGACCAAACAGGGAAGTTTGTGACCAAAGAAGCATTTATGCCATTTGGAGCAGGTATTATTGAGATTTGCATAGCTGAATTTACAAAATTTTACAAAATGGTTTACAGAATTGTTTCAAGGAGAAATGACACAACAATACTTGCTCTTGGTTTGGGGCATTCAGAAATGATCATTAAGCAGCAGTCTTAGATGTTGCCTGCCAGATTCCTGGTGTTCCTGCTATTGCTGGTGCGGGCAGTTGTGATGTAACATGACTTAGCATATAACAGGAAATACCTGTGTTAACATGTTAACTAGCAGCAATTACATATGGGCATGAACCACAATTCGGCAGTTCCACCCAATTTGGCATGGCACCTGCAGAGGTGTTATGTGGGCACCACACATTTCCGTCCCCTACCTCCACAGCATGCACTTCCCTCCTCTGCCTCCTCTGGCAGCCGCTCACTGAGATGGGGAGGCAGGGGAGGGAAGTGAATGGGCGACTGCACAAAGGAGGTAGGGGACGGGAGCATCCAGCAACTATGGAAAACCTCTGCAGGTGCCACATCAAACAGAACCAAATTGCCGAACCGCAGTTCATGCTCACCTCTAGTGGCAATTTGAGCCAACTGCATTATGCTAGTGTAGAAACCCAATAGGTTTGAGACCTGTGATTTACTGCTGCTGAAGTAGAGGTCAAAGGAGGACAGGAAAACAGAATGCTTTTGGAAAGATTTATTCTCCTTCCTTAATTCAAACCCAAGTTTGTGATTAGGAGTTCTTCTTGATACAGGGGCCCGACATTGATGGCCCCGGACCCCAAGCTAGTCTTCTTCTGGGGGCAGAGAAAGAAGGAGGCAAAGAGTGGGATTTTGTTGTTGTTGTTAGATTTCTTCTTTCTTGAAAGGGAGGCAGGCCAAATAGGGTTGCTTGAGGTCCATATGCCAAGTGGATACAAAGATGGCACCAAATGGCATACCTCAGCTCTGTGCATCTTAGCTGACCCTATTTAGCCCACTCAAACCTGCTCCAGTTGAGCCATCTAGCCAAGCCCAAAGTCTCTTTGCTTGCCGTCCATTGCAGACAAAAGAAAGCAAAGGGCTATTCCCTGAAAGGAGAAAAAAAAAGTGACTGATGGGTGATGAGTGGGTAATCAAGAGCAAACAAAATACCTGAACCCACCTGGCTACCTGCTAGTCTGTTGTTCCCTCGTACATTAGTTACTTGGAATGTCAACATTTGCTTGTTCTGTTATCAGGAGAAAGAATGAAAAAACTCAGAAGCTATTTTTCGGCTGGGCAAAATTCCAAGGGTTTTTGGTGTTTTTTCTTTCTTTTGCGTTTTGGCAACTTTTTTTGCAAACAATTAATGGAAACCATTGCAAACAATTGGATGTTGTTTTGCACAAAACTGTATTTTGCATAGAAAATCTCGTATTTTGTGCAAAATGCAATGTTTTAACCTTCAAAAAAAGATTTTCATATTAAAAAAAGATTTTTTGTTGTTGTCATGCTGAGCGAAAAAAATCTCACAGTGACTGCCTATTTCTTTTCAACAGAAAATCATGACCCTTTTTTTTGGTTGCAGATGAGAAAATGAACGAATATTCGTTATATCCCGACGAGAGCTGGGCACGAACCGCGTGGTTCATTTCTTGGCTGAACGGGTGTTCGTTGCTTCCAAGTCCCACCTCCTCCAGTGGGCAGCGCCTGGAGGAGGCAAGGCAGGGAAGCCGGGTTGCTGGTTCTGAGTGGGCGCCCACCGGAGGAGGCAGGGCTTGGAAGCGTCAGATGCCTTCCCTTCTGAGCCATTCTTAAATAAGTCTACAAGGTTCACATCCAGAAGCAGGAAGACAAGGCCTTCGCTTCTTAGCTCAACTGTCTTTCTTAGGATCAAAATTGCTAGGTTACTTGAGCAGAGGCACTAAATAATAAATGGTATGACTTAATTCCTACTCTCTTTTTTCTCCCCAGGGGCTCGGCTATGTGTTGGGGCAGAGATGGCAAAGATCGAACTGTTCATTTTGTTCACCATCTTGATGAGATCATTCAATTTTCGGCCGCCCAAAGGAGTAAAACGACTCAGCGAAAAATGTATCATAGGATTAACAGTTCATCCCTATTCTTATAAAATTCGTGCTCTTCCCCGCAACAGTGCATCATAATATATACAGTGAATTAAAGTGGTTTGTTAGCAACCGGATTTTTCTGCCTCCTTTGTTTTCAACGGATCCAGCATCCTGCCTTGACTTGATCAACCAGCTTGGTTTTAGAACTTCCAGATTCTTTAGAAGTTCAGACAGATTGTATTGAAACTGAGGAAGAAATCCTTTACATAGTGACCCAGAATTAAGCTACATTGAGCCTAGATGGGTTTACTCAGAGTAAACAAGTATAGGTAAAGGTTCCTCTTGACATTGAGTCCAGTCATGTCCAACTCTAGGGGGCGGTGCTCATCCCCGTAGAGGCAGCGTTTTGTCCGAAGACAGTTTCCGTGGTCACGTGGCCAGCACGACTAGACACGGAATGCCGTCACCTTCCCACCGAGGTGGTACCTATTTATCTGCTTGCATTTTTACATGCTTTCAGACGGCTAGGTTGGCAGGAGCTGGGACAAATGACGGGAGCTCACTCCGCCGTGTGGATTCGATCTTACGATGGCTGGTCTTCTGACCTTGCAGTACAAAGGCTTCTGTGGCCACGACATCCCTGTAAACAAGTATGGGACTGCAATAAATCCATCATGATCTCCTGGCAAATGTAAAAAGCAAAGCAAAGCAAAGCGTGCTGCTTATATGCCGCCCCATAGCGCTTCAAGCACTCTCTGGGCAGTTTACAATTAAATTATACAAACTACACATTACAAATGTAATTTGTCCTACTGGCCTAGTGAAGCTGGCTGGATGAGTTAGGTCTCTGGCTGTGGAGCCAGAGGCTGGGAATTCTATCCCCCATGGTGCATCCCAGAAGAGCCAGCCAGGGGGGCCTTGGGCAAGCTGCACAGTCCCAGGGCACCCCATAAGAAGGGATAGGAAACCAATTCTGAGTATTCCTTCTCTGGAAAACCCTGAGAACAATCGCCATAAATCAGAATTGACTTGACAGCACACAATTATTATTATTATTATCACTTTAGAATTCTCAGGATGCATGAATTATGTACTTTTCAAAGACAAAAACAATATTTTTCTTTAATAAACCCTTTGGGTCCCTCCCCCCCCCCCCAATTTACAGTGTATTGTGCATTCTTTAATTAATGATGAATTGTGTAGGCGCATTGAACTTCACACTGCAATACTTTACTTTCTCTAGCTGGTTGGATAGCTCAGTGGTTTAGGCATCCAGTTGAGAGTTCAGTTCCCCACCGTGCATCCCATAAAAGCCAGCCTGTGCAGACTTGGGCAAGCTGTACACTCCCAGAACACCCTCCAAAGAAGGGAATGGCAAACCAGTTCTGTGTATTCTTGATCTATCTAGAAAGCCTGGAAAAAGGTCGCCATCGGTCAAGATTGACTGGATGACACACAGTTATTATTAATGCCTTACATCAGTGGTTCCCAATCTTGTTCTTGGGCTGCAATTCCTAGAAGCCTTCACCACCCGCTGTGCCGGCCAGGATTTCTGGGAGTTGTAGTCCAAAAACACCTGGATTACCCAAAGCTGGGAACCACTACCTCTCATGGAGTTTAGCCCCCAGAGATGTTGCTTAGATTCCAATGAAAAGATGAGCAAGAGAAAGAACTTGGACATATTAGCTTCAAATTGTGCAAATTTAGTCAACCGAGCATGACTATATACTAGGAATCACAAAAGAAACGTGATTTATACACTCCACTCATATAGCTAATACAATGCTCCAAAGTCATTCAGATGCCCTCAGGGACAGAAATAAAGCAGGTCAGCCATAGTTGTGCCTGTTATGGCTTTGTAGCCAATGGGGAGCATAAAAGCAACCCCCCACCCTCATTGTATAATACTTTAAGTCAAGGAGAAGCAACATTTGTTTTCTAGGTCAGTTGTGGCCTCAGGTCGGTTTTGTGGCTATTAATGTTCCCCTTTGTCGCTATTACCAACATTTCACCACTAAAATTAATGAAAATGCTGTTACCTTGGTAACCAGCCCCTCAGAAATCTCTGATGGTGCTGCAGCAAACGGTCTCTGGCCTTTGCCTTGGGAATGAGTGGAGACACTCTGGTTCACCAACTGGCTGTCCTCTCTATGATACAGATGGGTGCTGCAAGTCAGCGGTCCCCAACCTTGGGCCTCCAGATGTTCTTGGACTTCAACTCCCAGAAATCCTAGCCAGCAGAGTTGGTGGAGAAGACTTCTGGGAGTTGTAGTCCAAAAACATCTGGAGGCCCAAGGTTGGGGGCCACTGCTGTAAGTAACAGTCCCCTCCGTTCTTCCATTTCTTGTGGGTATTTCATGCCAAGAGATTCCCGTGGGAATTGGTGTTTTGTTTTAGTGGTTTCAACTCCAGTTTAACATATCCTTCATCCTCCTCCTACCTGCCCCCTTCTTTCACGGGCCACAAGGGTCCTCATTTTTGCGGCAATAGATTAGCCGGGCCACTCCACTCAAAACGGGTAAACCTGGGTCCAGCAACATGGTTGTGTGAATTGTGCAAACAAAACTTGGATGTAACTTATATCTACAACCCTCCCTGCCCAACTCACTCTCTCTGATGGTAATATGAGCCAGGCAAGGCTAATCTTCCTATAATCTCTGACTGAAGATATAGATGGGATTATATCCTATCTCATGTACCTTCCCATCGAATGCAAGGGCAGCGGAATATTGCTATTATTTTTGTTCTGTTGCCAATAGTAACAACAAGATTCTCCTTGGCCTCATAATACTTATGTGCCTAGTAATTCTTCTCTGTATGTTTTGTGTCGGTATAGCAGCCCTTGGGAAGCACAAGCAAAAGGATCCTCCCCCTTGGTTTCTACAACAATGTTTGCTTCAGACCGATGTTGGCCCCCATGAACTACTAAAAGCCATCATATGTTATTTCCTGTGGGATTGTAAGAGATGGGCATGAACTGAGCCACGAACTGGAACAACCGGGCTGGTTCGAGGTTTGGTTCACAACCCACCCGCTCAGGGATCCCATTGTGATGAAGCAAAGCGAAACACCGAACTTCCCTCCCCACATATACTTGGTGCTTCATTTTGCTTTGCCAATTGGATGCCCGCCTGCCCCCTTCCCAGTGCCCCCACCACCTCCGAACCTGGTCTTACCACTGACAGCATCTCCACCACCCTTAGAGGCAACAGGCCTGGCTCCTTGCAGGGAAACCAGGCCCCCTGCCTCTGCGCATGATCCCGCCACTCAGCGGGTAGGTGGGCAGATGGGTGGAGGAAGCAGGCCTGGCTTTCTGGCAATGAATCTTTCCTTGTTCCAAAGCAAATCTAGTTTTTTGGTTTTTTTACTTATCACTTCCTTTTTATGAAGCTCTTCTGTACAATATATTATTCTCTCATGCGACCGTGGTCTGTCTTTTGAATCCTGTGTGTTTAATAAAACCTTAATAGACATTTCTGTCTAGATGCAAGTTACGTGGCCCAGTATTTCTAGATAAATGAATGCCAAAGTTCAAAGAGTATATATAGGACATGTAGGATATTTCAACCATGGGAGCATGCTGGTGAACAATGACGGAAGCAAAATGAGCTGCAGGGAACGATATTGTAACATGCAGTACTATAGTAGATGTACCAATCCTTTTGGTGAAATTAAATAAAAGCTGGGTTATAAAGCTTGTACAATTAGACAACATGGGATCTTTCCCATCGATAAGGTAATCTATCAGTATAAAGGACATGGTAGTACTAGGGTTAAACCGCAGAAGCCCCTCTGCTGCAAGGTTGGAAGACCAGCGTCATAAGCTCAAATCCACATGATGGAATGAGCTCCTGTCGCTTGTCCCAGCTCCTGCCAACCTAGCAGTTTGAAAGCATGTAAAAATGTAAGTAAATAAATAGGTACCACCACGTTGGGAAGGTCACAGTGTTCCGTGTCTAGTTGCGCTGGCCACGTAACCACGGAAACTCTGTTCGGACAAACACTGGCTCTACGACTTGGAGACGGGGATGAGCACCGCGCCCTAGAGTCAGACACGACTGGATTGAATGTCAAGGGGAACCTTTACCTTTACCTTACTATCATTATTTCTGATTTGTACTTCAGTACAATTCTCCTCCTTCAATCTCTCATTAAGTTTGTAAGTCAGTTAACTTGAAAGATCATGTTCTTAAACCTCTGCATAACCAAGTCCACTGACTTGTCAATGATTGTCTGGATTTACCCTTTTTGGTGTTGGATAAATACATCTGTGAAAAACACAGGCTTCTGATTTCTCCCTGGAGGTCTATAAAGTCCTTTTCAAATTTTATTTACTTATTAGAAGGTAATTATTTACTTAATAGAAAAATAAACAGAAAAACAACTACACACCCCAAAATATACAACTAAACTAACACATAGCATGACTTAAAAACAATAGATAACACAACCAGCTTAATGATACTTAACATTCATAGTTAATCCAATGAGTTTCACCAGGACCAATAAGGTGACATTTAGTTTTCCATTTAATATAAGGGAGCCCATTATTCCCTCCAGAATTGCAATGCTTCTTACGAAGGTAAATGTCTTTTCCCTTTTTATTCATACAAATTTTATAAAGTCTGAATGTTAACAGAGCATTCACTTCTTTCTGAAGGTTCATGTTCTGCCTTTTCCCACCAATATTAAATCATACCAATGGCTTCTCTGTTTTAGATTACTACCCACCTCATTTCCTTTTGTTTTGTAGCTGAAGGCTTCCAATCCTGTCTCATCTGCCATGATTTCCATAATATGCTGTGGCCTAAGGACCCTGTTACCAATGTACGTATATGACACCATCTGCTGGCAGAACCATATCATAGCTTCACAGCTGGATCTCCTTTGAGGTTGCCAGATCTGCGCATTCATATATTGCTGTCTGGTCTCAGTAGTTCCTGGGAAAGTTTTTTACTGCTCACGTGGCAGACACCAGCATGGCCGAATAACAAGATGCAGACCAGAATGCACACAAGTCTCTAAAAACCCTATCACAACATTCCGAATGATGTCCAGCTACTGTACAAAAGGGGTTGTTACAACCTGTGACCAACGTGTGTTGCACAATAATCATTTAATTGAAAAGCTCTGATTATGGAAATAAAATTCATCTGGGCAGCACCATAGCACCAAAATCTGTTCCCCAAGACAAACAGAAATTAAAAACAAATCACGCCTTGCATGGGGACAGAAACCCAGAAAGTGACATATTTTTGCCACTGTTTTAACTGAGAAAAGAATTACATCGTGTGGCTGGTGGGAGAACTACGATAGGATCAGTGATTAACCCTTTGACGTTTTATTTTTGTTATGTGTCGGTTCAGTCTTCCCTGCCAGAAGCAGCCGGTGTGCTCTTTGGTTGGGGCGATATTTGCACACAGTTGAAGGAATCGACATTGTTCATGTATTGATGCAGATGATAGCAACTGAAAAACCACGTCACAGTCACATGGTTTCAAATCCATGTTTGTGTTCTGTTGGGCAGGGCAGATCTTCAGCTGATTGGTATCGCCCAGGAAGCCAGAGACACAGTGGAGCCGAATCTCCCAGCTGGGAGCTGAAGGAATGCCCTCTGTATTAATTGAAATCAAGCCCCATTGGCCCATTTTGTTCAACTGCAAGTTTATAGTGCAACACTTCCGAAAGTGAAGGATTTGCTGGCTGTATGACATTGCCTGGGAGATGCTCAAATATTCACAATGCTTTCCCACTCTTTGGCAAGGCTTCTTCTGTGTGTCCCCTCAGAACAAATCTGTATCTGGTCCATCTGGAAGTTACTTAAAATTTGAAGTCAAGTAGGAACAGAAGACTCTTGAGAGTCCCCTGGACTGCGAGGAGAACAAACCTATCCGTTCTGAAGGAAATCAACCCAGAGTGCTCACTGGAAGGACAGATCCTGAAGCTGAGGCTCCAAGACTTTGGCCATCTCATGAGAAGAGAAGACTCCCTGGAGAAGACCCTGATGTTGGGAAAGTGTGAAGGCAGGAGGAGAAGGGGACGACAGAGGACGAGATGGATGGACAGGGTCATTGAAGCGACTGACATAAATTTGACCCAACTCCAGGAGGCAGTGGAAGACAGGAGGGCCTGGCGTGCTCTGGTCTGTGGGGTCATGAAGAGTTGGACACGACTCAATGACTAAACAACAACAGTGTTGCTTCCCCCCAGTGTCCCTTGTTTGTTCTCACCAAACACAGGTCCACCCTCAGGATACATTGCCTCTTTTTATGCTGCCATCAGTGGATCTAGTCCACAATATACCAAGTATCTCAGACACGTGCTGCCAATATAACAGGTTTATTTATCATTTAGTTGATATGTATATCACAGATGATAATCACAGATGTTGAGAATCATTCATTAAATTGGATTTGATTACACGTTTACTTGTAGGTGATTATTCTTTAATCATCTATCTATTCTCTATTCTTTTTAACTCTTTCCTATTCTCTGGTAACACTCCAACTTCCCAATCTCTGTCTTAACTCTCTCAATTCAATGTCCTAACTCTCTCATTTCCATTTACTATCTCTCTCTGTCTCTCTAACTTTCCTGTTCTCTCTAACTCTCTAACTGTCCCCCTGTCACTCTAACTCCGCCCCTCCTGTCCTATCATAGGCTCCTGCATTTGAGCTCCATATGATGGACAGGAGTGATGTGGGCATTCCGCCACAAACAGAAGGTTCAAAGTATAATACAGGACAAATTTTCTGTCACTGGAAGGATTCAATCAAGGCAGCACTTATATCCCTACAATTTATGCCTCATCACGTGTTTAAAAGAAAATCTAGTGAATGATCAAGATAATGCTATTGAAAAAGAATAGAGTAGCAAATAAGTTGTATTAACTACTGTATTAATTACTGCGTGGAACAGCACAGATTTTATAAGGACGTGGGGTTGCTGAAAGCCCTACAACAGGGTCTTGGTTGAGCTCTTTCACTCCGTCTGGCAGCTGGAAACGGAAAGTCCTCAACAGGCTGGTCAAGAAGATGAAGATCTCAATTCTCGACAGCTGTTCCCCAGGACACACTCGAGCCCCTGCGGAAGAGATAAAGGAGAGATAGTAAATGGGCAACAGCCGGTTTTCCAGGGAACCGTACCCCAGTCAGCAAGTAAGAAGTTAGCCCATGGGTAGGATATTGGTTGGTGCCCAAAAGGGCATGGGTTTTCCCCATGGGACACCAACAGCTGATGCTAATCGTATGTCGTTTCAAAGCGGATCATACTGAGGGCAATATGTCGGGCATGGAAAGCAGTGCGGGCTGTTTTCCACCTCAGCTGTACTAGACCGAGGGCACCCCCTGTTGAAATCTGATACTGAGTCAAAAATATAGAGTAAATGAAGTGGACCATAGGCTGGACTGCTAGTTATTCTAAGTGGCATGAGCTAGACATAAAAATGCAATAATGAGCCAAGGAAGAGACAATGTGAAAAGATAAAGAGATAATGTAAACCGTGTGTCTATATGAAGGTATAAGAGTTTATGAATAAGAAATTTACTATTATTGTAGCACCATAGGTATTGTTCTGTTTCACTCTTTTGAATGGATTGAAAGAAGAATTTAAGAAAAAAAAACTTTACTAGACTGAAGGTGTGACCACATTGGTTAAAAACAATGCAGCATATACTGTTGGATTGGGACCAGCTGATTCATACTTTTCCATTGATCACATGACGTGAAATTCGAATCTGAGCCCACCGTTCGGTTTTTGTTTGTTTGTTTGTTTCAAGTCAGACTTAACTGCTTTGTTTTAGGCAGGCCTGGATGGAAGTCAGATGGCATCTCATGAGGCTTGACTTCAGAATGATCAGGATTGGGACCGCACCTTTCAAAACCTACTGACAATATGCTGGTGGTGTGATGGAGAGGTGTAGTCTTAAAAGCTAAGACTTCCAGGTTCTTGAAATAATAGGGGTGCCAGGATAGATCCTATCCTGCAAACAACCCAGAGACCATGTTTGGACATTGCAAGCTAGTTAAAGGTGTGATCACACTGGGAAACAGATCACATTTTGGACCCACTTGCAGAGAAGTCTGGTGTGATCTATTTCCCGGTGATTAGAGATTACACTCTAGATGTCAAGCTGGATAAAGACATTGGCAAAGCAGCTACCACGTTCTCTAGACTCACAAAGAGAATATGGCTTAATAAGAAGCTGACAGCATAGACCAAGATCCTGATCTATAGAGCTTGTGTCCTGAGCACACTCCTGTCCTGCAGTGAGTCCTGGACCCTTTGTGCATGGCAGGAGAGGAAGTTGAACACCTTCCATATGCGTTGTCTCAGATGCATTTTTGGCATCACCTGGCAGGACAAAGTCCCAAACAGAGCAGTCCTAGAATGAGCTGGAATTTTTAGCATGTATATACATTACTGAAACAGTGACATCTACATTGGCTTGGGCATGTTGTAAGAATGGCAGACAGTTAGATTCCAAAAGATCTCCTATATGGAGAATTAGTGCAGGGAAATTGCCGGAGACCACAGCTGTGGTGCAAGGAGATCTGCAAGCGGGATCTGAAGGCCTTAGGAATGGACCTCAACAGATGGGAAACCCTGACATCTGAGAGTTCAGCCTGGAGGCAGGCGGTGCATCGTGGCCTCTCCCAATTTGAATAGACCCTTGTCCAGCAGGCCGAGGCAAAGAGGCCATCCCAAAACCAGCAAAATCAGCAAGCTGGACAGGGGACAGATTGTATTTGTCTTCAGTGTGGAAGGGATTGTCACTCTCGAATTGGCCTCCTCAGCCACACTAGACGCTGTTCCAAAACCTCAATTCAGAGCACGTTACCATAGACAGATGCTGAATCAGCCGTTCTTGCCCATCTCCCCTGTCGATCACATAATCTACAGGGAAATGCCCTCCAACCCCAAACCATGACCAAGCTGAACCTTTTTTGGTCCAGCCATTGTGCTTTTACTTTTGGGGGCCAGGCTGTAGAGATTCCCCAAGAGATGGAAGGATACTTTTAATAGCGGGCACTCCCTAGAAACAACCCTTTTCGGCGCCACCCGGCACGCAGCTTTCCAGCCTTCTGATTGGATTTCTTGCCTCACCTGCACCAAAAGGAAGATATTCCTCTCTGGCCACAAAATTTCCATCCTCATCCAAAAAGTGATTTGGGTTGAATTCTTCAGGGGTCTCCCACTGCTCAGGATCAAGAAGGACAGAGCGCAGATTGGGTACAATCAGAGTTCCCTGGGGGGGGGGGAGAAGAGAAAGGAGCATTTCAGCATGCACGTGAACATATGAAGGTCTGCTGGAGACCAGTCCCCTCTTCTAAAGTGTCCTCAGTTTTAAGCATTATCCAGCGAGGGTCTGAAGTAGGGCCCAGCCCCACTAAGGAAATAATAAATCAGGAGAGGGATCATTGTTTTTGAATTCATCATTAAATACATGATTTTTTGGACCGTGTTTGCATCCTTACCAACACAGCCTGGACAAAGGAAAAAGACACAGGCTGAAACTAGCTGCTCCTACCTCCTCCGGCTGCTGCTCTTGCTCCAACGGTGGCCACCTGTCCTGCACCCCAGCCGTCAGAGTGGGCCCCCCACCCTTCCCTACCCCATCCTCTATTAAGGGGCTGGACACTGGGAAGAAGCTAGCTCCACCGGTCAGCTGGCCATGGCTGCAGAAAGCGGACCATAATCTTTAAATTTTTAAAAAAATTTATTGCTATCTGGTATAGCGCTCTATGTTCCTGATATAGCAGGAATTAAAAATAATAAGACGGACTAAGAGGCACGTGGTGGCGCTGTGGGCTAAACCGCAGAAGCCTGTGCTGCAGGGTCAGAAGACCAGCAGTCATAAGATCGAATCCACCCGATGGAGTGAGCGCCCGTCGCTTGTCCCAGCTCCTGCCAATCTAGCAGTTCAAAGGCATGTAAAAAGGCAAGTAGATCAATAGGGACCACCTTGGTGGGAAGGTAACAGCGGTCCGTGTCTAAGTCGCACTGGCCATGTGACCACGGAAGACTGTCTTCGGAGAAAACGCTGGCTCTATGGCTTGGAAACGGGGATGAGCACCGCCCCCTAGAGTCGAACACGACTGGACAAAAATTGTCAAGGGGAACCTTTACCTTTACCTTAAGAGGCATTCACATACATGGAATCTATTTCAATGAATCAATTCTACATCCACCTTAAAATACAGACCTCTGGTGGAGGAGTGGAAAAAGTCAAAATAACGCTATCCCCTTTCACATCCTAATATATGTGCCCGTACCGCGTGTGTTCATCCAGTGGAGATCAGAGACCTTGAGGCTGCCCAGCCAAGATTAATACTCGGACAGCAGACTCAGTAGCTGTCATCGTAGGTCATCTATTCTATGTCTGCCTCGTTCAGTTGAAATGTGTTATCGTTTGGTTTGGATTACTGTTTCCCCCTAATTTTGCATCACTCTATATAAATCGGGAGGTGCTGTTTTATGCAAATGTGTTTCTTTCTGTTTTTATGATCTGATTTAATTCCATTTCCTTTTCAAAAAAGCTTCTGTGCAAACAATAGCATATACAAAACATCTTTGTTTCTCTCTCCCCCAACCACCCACCCCACCTCAAGAATTTAAAATACCTGTTATTGTCTCCTTTCTTGAAACAGGCTGTCCCCATTTGACGAGACCAGTCTGGCATTGAGAGCTAGACCAACTAAATAAATAAATAAATCTCTTTCTTTTTTCTTGCCACAGACCCAACCCAAGCTTTAAAGAGCAGGCTTGTCCACTGCTTGTCCTTCTTGTATTCTGCTTGTTCCCTTTGAGTATTTCTATACTTCTAAATATTGCCTCTCAGTGACTTATGCTACCTTTGTATACTCATTTTTAGTTCTTAAATATTGACTTGCAATGCTGTAAGCTGCCTTGAGTCCTTTTCTAAGGAGAAAGGCTGGGTAAAAATATTTAAAATTAAATAAATAAAATGTTCCTTTGCAGTGACACCTCTCAGAACAGCATATTGTGAGGCTCCTTGCTCCAACCTGAGATGTGGTGAGGAGATCCCCCCCCCAATCGCAATATACAGTACCTTAGAATTTAGCAATTATATAAAAATAGCTAATATATTTCATATGTATAGCAAAGCCCAATATATAGTATCCCTCAATGAGCCATGGGAAGACTGACATTTTCTGAGACGCTTAGAGACACATAACTTCCCAATCTTTAGCAAAGGTACCATGAAACAGAAGGAACATCAAAGGACCCACTGAGAAAATGATTTCAAAGGAATTTGCTGTCAACGGAACTTCGTGAGAAAGAGCATTCAAAGGAATACCAATTTAAATTAACAATTTTATGGCCCTTTGAGTGTTTCCTATATATCAATATATTATCTTTGGTTCTTACACACATTGCTGTCATAATTATGGCTGCTGTTTCTGGCCAGTCTGAGTAAACCCTTCCCTAAACCCTCAAGATGCCTCATTCTCAATTCTTCAGTGAAATGTTCTCCACAATATGATAGCAGCGCTAATTATATTCCATACCTTGGGAACGACAAAACCACCCATGTGCACATCCTGCGCACATTGTCTCGGGACCCCAAACGTTAAGACGTATTTGACCCTCTGCATCTCATGAATCACAGCGTTCGTGTAAGGGAGTCTCTTCAAATCTCGATAGGAGATTATCTGAGAAGAACTCAAAACGTCTTCTATCTCCTTGTGGACTTTAGCTGAGGAAAATGATAGAAAGGGATGAAAGGTATATTTTAAATATTACACACATAAAGTAATACATATATTACTTTCAGAAAAGTAAGCAACGATTACTTACAACGAGTAAACCGTGATGGATACCGTATTTTTTTCCATGTATAGAATGACACTTATTTACTTTAATAATTAGGAAAAAAATTAAAGCTTGTTTTATACATGCAATGTAGCCGCTTTCCCTGCCTTTCTAAAGCTGATCCTGAAGCAGCCATGAAAGGGCTTCAGGACCAAAGGGGTGCAATTGTGCAAATTTTCAAATTTTCTACTTTGGGGGTTAGAAAAGGGGGAGTCGTCTTATACATTGCGTCATCTCATAAACAGAAAACTACGGTATTTCTACTACAATTAATTGTTCTGTTACTGAATCCTGAACGAATGTCAGTTTATTATCTTTCTATCTGCTTTTCAGCGGAGAAGCTCAAGTGAATGTCATGGTTTTATGGAAATATTAATGTGGTTTCCCCCATTGAACTCAAACAACATTCTAACAACTTTGATTCTTAATTAGCAGGTCAAGACAATTATTGGATATTATCACCATACCATAGATGGAAAAAAAAAAACTAACAGGAGAAAACAGTGAAGACTACTTTGCTATTTTAAATTGAATTGAATGTTGGCCCAATTCTCAATCCTTAGAGTCTCTCTCCTACTCATAGAAATGTAAATCAGCAGTACTGTGTTCTGGTTTAACCAACAATAGAGCCCTGTATAGCTGGCTGGCTAGCTCAGTGAGTTGGGCATCTAGATGTGGAGCTAGAAGTTGGGAGTTAGATTCCCTGCTGTGGATCCTCAGATCCCTTCATAAATCTCTCTCACCTTGGATTTCTGGGTATCTTGTCAGAAGGAGCAGTGCCCATCTCAGAGAAACAGCAGTAGTTTCTGTTCCAGCGAAAAAGAAGTCATGGATACATTGAGCCAGGTTTTCTTCGTTAAAGGCAGAGTCAGGGTCATCCTTGCTCTGGTGTGGACCACGGACAAGAGGAACCAATATAAATGAGAAATTACAAGCTGCCACTCAACCTTTCCTTTTCCTTTGCATCCCTCTGTTATCCTAGGAGCAAATCATGTTCCCAAACTGAGTAAAAAGAGATCTAATTTGTGAAAGAATATATGAGATATAAAACAGTCTTCGTTTTGCTATCAGACAAAGAAAATCCAGGAGGGACATCTGGATGCTGACTCACTGCTTCCTGACACCTCAAAATGATTTTCAGAAAAAATTCTTTGTAAAATTCTTTTATAGCTGCATGAGTAGAATGGATGGATTGGGATTGGAATATTCAAAAATATTCAAAAAGATTGCATTGACTTTTTCCCTCTACACTTAATGGTTCTTTAGGAGTGAAACTTGGGAAGGATTTAATGCAGATTTTATGAAACATCATGACTATTCCATGTGGCTGGTGGTATCCCAGCAGATTTTGCTCTCCAGTCACCACAGAGAATACAACAATGCCTTGGAAAACAGTGTTCAGACACAATGTGCAGCATGTACCTACTTTTTCCATCTCAAGGAGATAGAAGTCAATGAAATCCTGGGGGTCGTGCAGGGACTGTTGTTCCTTATGCTTCTCGATTTCCTTCCTTGCAAAGGAAAGTGTTATCTCCATATTGGCCAAGGCCTTCTGATGAGGTCCTGGGAGACGTTTCATGAGCCATGGGAACATTTCATACAGCTGCAGGGAAAGCAAAAAATGAGTCACTGTCCTGTCTTGAAGAGAGCATTGATGGATGGATGGATGGATGGATGGATGGATGGATGGATGGATGGATGGTTGATTGGTTGGCTGGCTGGCTGGCTGGCTGGCTGATTGCTTGATTGATTGGATTGGATTTTTATACCACCCATCTGGCTACTAAGGCCACTCTGGGAGGTTCTTTTGCCATGTCAGCACCTGTAAAATGTTCTAAATCTGGTGCCTTGGCCATTTGAGAACCACTTGTCCTAAGTTGGCTGCTAAATTCCAAAAGAACGTTGTGCCTCCAGTTTTAAATAATTCCACAACCCGGCTGTGCCTTGTACAGCAGGACCCCTATATCTGCAGGACATCAGTTCCAAATCCCTTCATGTATCCTGAAAAACATAGATTACAGTGAATGCTATTATAATTTTTGTTGTTGTTGTTTAGTCATTAAGTCATGTCCGACTTCTCGTGACCCCATGGACCAGAGCACACCAGGCCCTCCTGTCTTCCACTGCCTCCCAGTGTTTGGTCAAGTTCATGTTGGTTGCTTCGGTGACACTGTCCAACCATCTCAGTCTCTATCGTCCCCTCCTCCTCTTGCCTTCACACTTATAATAGGGAATACTATAGTATGGTCTTTGACTCTCTCCAGTGGCCAGTTCTAGTAATGACATTGTGGAAATATATTTCTCTAGCAAACAGTAGACATAGCATAGCTCCCTCGTGTGACTAGATCTGGTAACTTCATTGTTATATACAGTGGTGTCCCGCTTGATGACGATAATCCGTTCCAGCAAAATCGCTGTAGAACGAAATTGTCGTCAAGCGAAAGTAAAAAGCCCATTGGAATGCATAAAAACCGGTTAATGCATTCCAATGGGCGAAATACCTCACCGTCCAGGGAAGATCTTCCATAGGACGGCCATTTTCCAGTGCCTGTATAGTGAGGAATCCATCCTTAATACAGTGGGGAGGCATTTTGCACAGCGGGGAGCCATTTTGAAAACCCGATGATCAGCTGTTTTTGATTGTCGTGAAGTGAAAAATCGGTTCCCGAAGCAGGAACCGATTGTTGTCAAGCGGATTTTCCCTATTTACTTGTCATAGAGCGGATTCGTCATGGAGCGGGGTAATCGTCAAGCGGGGCACCACCAATATATATATAACAATGAGCCATGGGAATATTTCATACAGAATCCCTGCCAAAACAATGGTGTGGACTTTTAAAGAAGGAGGTAGAGTGGAAATATGATTTAGCTCGTATACTGGGGAGCAGCAAAGTTTTCGAGCAGCGATGTGCTTGATGGTATGGCAGCCTCCTTCCTTCCCCCATCCCTCCAACATCAGAGGAGGTAACCTTTCCACACTCAATACCGCTGCTGTGGCTGCATAAGTAAGCATCTGTCCCCCTGTCTTGGCCAGCAAATTCGATTGTTTTCCCCCCTCCCCTTAGCTGATCATCTGCAGATTAGACTGAATGAGGGAGAAACAGCTCTATGCTTCCCTCACAAATTCAAAATTAATTTAGGAAACAACTAATCACCCTCTCCAATATTTACACAGTGATGACAGAGATACTGGACAGCCCACATTTTAGGTAAAAAGCATGCTATTTATGTACCATTCCATAGTGTTTAAAGCAGTTTATAAGTTAATAAGCCGGCTACACAGTGTACTCATTTTACTCATTTTCCAGAAGAGTGGAAGGCTGAGTGAACCTTGAACTGGCTAGTTGGGATTGAACCCTGGGTTGTGAGCACAGTTTTAGCCACAGTAAAGCAGCTTCCATGGGGTCATGAAGAGTTGGACACCACTTAACGACTAAATAACAACAATAGCAGCTTAATCACTGCACCATGAGGTTCTTGTACTTCCTGCACTATAGTCTCTTTCCCAGTCCTCTAAGATCTCTGGGAGCTGAACCCTAGCTTCTTGCCAATATAGGAGGACCCCTTTTCCACGCTGATTTGCTTATCCAAAATCTGAAAACACTGAAAACACTCCCTTACTTCTCCTCTTGAGAGTTCGCACATTTGTAGGATCTTTGCAGAATTTCAAAAAGATCACCATATATTGACATATGATGAAAAATATGGAATTGTTTTATTGCATTTTGGGAAAATGACTAAGCAGAAGAAGAAAGGCTGAGTCATTCTGGCTGGCATTTAGCCAGAACGAGGTGACGTGTCTGCGCATGTGCAGTGCTCCATCTGCGGAATCAGCAGTGCATCATATTCAGGTATATAGAAAGGATGCTAGGAATGCTTAGGGTTGTTGGGTTATTCATGGAGAAGCAGCTTGTCACTTGGTCGATCAGCAGCTTGGATTTTGGACTGGGCTGGGCTGTGATTATCTGGACTGCCGATTCTGAAGAGGTGATTGTATGTATATATTTTTGCAAATACAGCTCTGATGGTGAAGGGAATTCACTCTGAGTCCTGTATTTTCATTTTCTCTTTTCAGGGCTCTATGTTTGGAGTTCCTATACCTAAACAAACACTATAAACAGCTCCGCACCACTCTGTTAGGAAGCTATTCTGTCACAGTGATAAAGAAGATTACTCACGATATGAAAAAAGCTACTGAGAAATTTCAAAGTGTTATCAACAGCTTCAGCCAGTTTCTGGAAGCTTTCGTCTTCAAGAGAAAAACGGTGTCCAAAGGTCAGGGCGCATATGATGTTCGAGACAGAATTGACGATGGGCAAGAAAGGATCAAAGGGCTGACCTGCAGACAAATTTATGTTGGCATTAATTCAGTTCCTCCTGTTTTTATTGTGGGATTTTCTACTTATTTCACTGTATAAAATCTAATTCAAAAATATAACTGTCTGTAACAGAGTGCACACAAATACTTCTACTCTACTCTCTAATCAGTGGTGTAGTGATACATGTTGAAGCCTAATCAGGACATTCTCTGTAACCATCACTTACCTGTATGGAGAGTCTAAAAATGCAGGCAGATTGATTGATCCTATTAAACAAGCGAAGGGGGGTGTCTTTTGGAGGGTTAAGAACTTTTTGCTGCCATTCAAGACAAAACCACATTCGAAAACTTTCCATCATAAGAGTGACCTCTTGCAACAATATACCATATTTTTCGTGTATAAGACACCCCCATGTATAAGACACTGACCACTTTTATAACCCAAAATTAAGAAATCTAAGTGGGGTTAAGCACAATATATTATTCCTCAAAAAAATCTATTTCTCTCCCAGATCCTGGGACCATCGCTGCTAAGGGAGAACAGGAGAGCATGAGAGTAAAGGTGACTGTTGTCACTACAGAAAACTCCTGCCTTTTGGCCCTGTGAGCACTCTCTGCACCACACTGCTGCTGCTATCACCTACCCTTTGCACGTGCAAAAGTCTCCGCCAGCTGCTGGGCTTCCTCTTCTATCTGATGCTCCATGCCTTTCTTCCCCAGTCCCATCTTCCGCAGAGTAACCAAAGCGAAACGTCTCTGCTCCTTCCAGATGTGGCCGTTGGAACCGACGATACCTTTGACCGTCAAAAATCAATAAGAAATGTTACAGAATTCCCCTTCAACCCTCTTGGAGAGAAAGGCAGAGTATAAGTCATGTAAATAAAGAAATCTTATTAAAATGATAAGGTTGCCAGCCTTGAAGATGCCACAGCCGTAGAACTGAAGAATGGCCCATTATGAAATGTGTTCTTAATGGAGGATTCATTTCTGCCTTGTTCAAGAGCATGAAGTCACAGAGACCACCACAGCTTGATGCAGAATCCGCCTGAAGGACGCATTTTGTCCATTGTCATAAAGCTACGCACATGCACGCCTGGTGCTTCCTTCTGCCTCATCCATGAGCTTTCCACACAGACTCCTCAAACTAGGAAGATCTTGGTCAATCTAAGTTGATGCCATCTTTGTTGTCTCTTGATCTTCAGTAATGTGGGTGTCTCTTGATCTTCAGTAACTGCGGGTGGGGGTAATCTTGGTGCCTCACAAGATGGCTGGTAAGTCAAGTTTGATGGCTATTATCAGAATTCACTTACTAATATTATCTTGGGTTGACTGAAACTTCCATAGAGATTTCTTTTGTCTTCCCCTGATCCTCCCCTCCCTCTTTCTCTTTGGGATGAACCAAATGTGAACTTACAACTTACCCTTTTCTTTTCCTATAACTTTAAGGAAAGGAGTCGATGGTCGCTCAGAAAATTCTTCCGAATGGTCCACCAGTCCTTCTTTCACAGCTTGGAAGCCCGAGAGCACTACGACAGGCATATGTCCCAGCCACAGAGTGTAAATATTTCCATATTGTTTTGCCAACTGCATTTAGATCAATGTAGAAGAAATAAAAATTATAACCAAGCAAAATAGATCATTTTAGATTCACACATGGCTGTCAGCCATCTTTTGTTTCCCGTATCTGAGACTTCCAGGAATCTGCTCCTTCACCCCCACAGACCTCCAAGTTTTCTGCCAAGATCTCCCTTCATTCCCCTGGAACAGGCCTTTCTTCCATTTTTCCTCCTATTTGCCTCACCCTTGACCAGGAACACAGCAGTTCAGCCCTTTGTGGTAAAAAGCAGGCAAGCCAGGAACTTGCCAAAGTCTTCTTCACAACCGCCCACCCATCCGTGTATTCTAATGTGGCCTTCCGGGACCACTGAACTATGGTTTAGATATCTGGCTATGAAGCCTGAGGTCGAGGGTCCTGTTCCCCACTGTGCTGCCTTGACAAAGGCTGAATTCGATGATCCCTCAGGTCCCTTCCAACTCCGTAGTTCTAAGATTCTTTTTATTATTATACAGTAGAGATGCTGTGCTAGGAGGCCTCTTTGTCACCCCACAGGAGAAGGCAAGGGCATGGCGTGGCAACGTTATGGCTCTCTCATATTATTGTTGCTGGAGGTGGAGACAGAAGGCTTACATGATCTTTCCCCATCATCGCCACCACCACCACAACAGCCTGATAGATCGACTGGCTGGCTCACCTTGTGAGCTCAGGATGAGCGATTCTGGATCTGGGGCCAGATAAAGTAGGTTCACCATCTCCAGAAAATAGCTCACATTGGACTGTGTCACAACCTGTCCAAAATGTGAATTTTGTGCCCATTTGATTGGCCCCTTTGGCTCACAAGGGAAGTGATGGAGGGGTAGACCAAACAATATGAAAAGGACCACATAGTTGTACTGTAGCATATCTGGTATGTATTGATGGTGGGAACCCATTGTGAGTGTTCTGTGCCATCAAGTTGGAACCAATTTATAGTGACCCTAACAGAGCTTTCAAGGTAGGTGAGATATTTAAGGTGTGGTTTTTAGCAGTTCCACTCCCGCAGTGAGTTTCTATGGCTGAGCAGGGATTCAACCTCTGTTCTCCAGAGTCCTAGCCCATCATTCTATCTACTATATTATACGGGGAGATCCAAGAACCTATTTATCACAGTCTTGAAACATCAACGTGCTCAAAGACAGAATGAAAGGAAGGAAGATGATGGTGAAAGATGACACCTTGAACCCATTTGTGGGAGTGCCCTCCCCAAGGTTGCTAAGCCACATTGTTGTTGTAGTGATGGCATACCGTCCTAGCAAGATGCGGCTGCTTCTGAGAGGCGTGGCTACCCATTCTTCCTCTTTCTCATAGTGATAGAGAGCTAACTTCAAAGCCTTTATTTGGGCCAATCCTAAATTGGCATTATGTAACCATTGTCCTATCTGTATACTGTCAACTATCTGTGACCTTGTAAGTTTAATAAAAGAGAGTCCTCCTGGGGGCGTGGTATACAAGTCGCCCATCCGGAGCACTGCCGGCAGACATCCTTGTGTGTGTGGCTAACTTCTTTAGCTCCTCTCTCTAAGACTATCTGCTATCCTAATTACTTGTGATCACATAAACTATCAACCTTCTCATTTCGTGACCCTACACCCATTAATCACAGTCATGAAACATCAACATGTCTTGAAAGAGTGGGAGACAGGATCCAAAGACAGAATGAAAAGAAGGATGATGATGATGAAAGATGATGCCTTGAAGGGTTAGTAGGTTATCAGTCAGAAGGAACTGCTGAAATCTGAGCAACCCTGGATGAAGGGTCCAATGGGTGACGAAGTGCCTGGGGGCCGTACTGCAGTGGATGTAGGAAAATGGGCTGAGGCTGAACCCGGACAAGATGGAATTTCTGAGGGTGGGCGCCCTTGGGGTTGGTGGCCTGGGTGGCTCTTTCACATTTGGGGGGGTGACCCTGGCTGCTACGAATGGGGTTCACAGCCTGGGGTTACACCTCGACCCGACGCTCACCATGCAAACCCGTGGCGTCGGTAGTTCGCACCGCCTTTTTCCACCTTTGGCGGATTGCCCGACTGTGACCCTGCCTTGACATGGGGGCGCTCACTACCTTGGTACATGCGCTCGTAATCTCAAGATTAGACCACTGTAACACACTCTGTGTGGGGCTACCTTTGAGGCTGATGCGGAAACTTCAGGTGGTGCAGAATGCAGCGGCCAGACTCCTTACTGGAGTGAGAAAACACCAACATATTTCTCCTGTTCTGGCCAAACTGCACTGGCTGCCCATCCATTTCTGCATTGACTTCAAAGTTCTAATGCTTACCTATAAGGCCCTAAACGGTTTAGGACCGCGATACTTGGCGGAACGCCTGCTCCCACCAAGATCTAATTGGATCACCCGCGGGAGCCAGGAGGTCAGGCTGAGGAGCCTGACGCCGAGGGAGGCCCAGAGGAAAAAGACATGAAGCCGGGCCTTCTCGGCGGTGGCTCCTCGCCTTTGGAACAACCTCCCTCCGGAGATTCGCAAGGCCCCTACACTGGGTACTTTCAAATGCCAGCTGAAAACATGGACGTACACCCAGGCCTTCCCTCCTGTCAACTTCTGACTTCTTTTGCTTTGCTATTTATTATTTATTATATTCCTGCACTATTTGTTACTGTTGTATGCCAATGTTTTATGTTTTTTTAATTCTTTGTGATATGTTGTAAGCCGCCCAGAGTGGTAGAATATACCAGATGGGCGGGATATAAATCGAACAAACAAACAAACAAACAAACAAGCAAACAAACAAACAAATAAATAAAATAAAGAACAATGCTTTCATTCAAGAACTAGGACCTGGAATTGTAGAAAATTGCTAACTCCCAATGGCCATTCTGCTGTAATAGTCCCAGTCTTCGGCACCCAGTCTAATGTGTTGCCCATCTTGACACCAGAAATTCCTTCCTGGACAATCAACTAAGTCAATAATCTTTTTTTTTTTTTTTTGGCTTCTTGAAAGAGAGTGGCAGAATGTTACTGGGCATAGCTATGCCAGGCGAAAGAGGCCATCCTGGCCTTGAATTCCCAGTCCACTAGAGGGAGGGTAGTTTTGCCACATGGGAAGCTTCAGCTCAGAAGACATGTATGAACTCCTTCTTTTCTTGAGGATCTCCTTGAAGAAACTGGCCACTCTTTAGCACAAGAAAAACTAACAACATTAAATACACATTTCAAACCCGGAGGCTTAACAACACAGTGGAATAAAACTTGTGCCTCATAAAATTCAGCCCATGATCCTCATGGTCAATTAGAGCAGGCCTTGTTGATGAGAACTTCTCTGAGCTTCTCTTGATACATAGGTCTCATGCGTTAACTTCTGGAGAAGTTAAATATAGAACCAGGTTCCTTGGCAAGCTCTCGTCCCTCTACTTGCAACATCAGCAAGGGCTTGTCTTACGGGAATGTTTAATATTTGATTTTTTTAAATCCAGCTCATCATCTTCCTTCTAGCCTTATCTTCAATTAATTCTTAGAGATAATAGACTTCCTCTCCTCCCTCCCACACTCAGAAGCTTTTAAACGCTTAACTGCAGGATGGAGGCATTTTGAGAATGGTCACATTGCAAGAGGGAAAAGATGATGCTCCTTACCCGGATATCATCCATCTGATAGTGTGTTGAGATATTCAAATATCTCTAATTGTGTAATGAAAGCACTGGGTTTGTGGCGGGCATATCTGCTGATAAGTGTATGGTTGAGTGAATGGTGTCTAGGCAATACCAATGGGGGACACATCCTAGCATTGAATGTACCAAACTCGGGGTAGATTGACCCCCATGGCTGGTACACTTGCCTGGTACCCATTTGGCCATGGGAGGAAGCAGGCTATTTCCATTGGTGAAGCACAGGTAAATACAGTACAGCGGAGGAAAGAGGTCTGGGTAGACAGAATCATCAATGAGGTTTCAGGTTTGAATGATAATGGTTGCAAAGACAATAACCTACTGCTTGTCCTATTGTAATCAAGAACCCTGACTTCCAAAGAAAATCAGTAGGACGTGACTCAGAATTGGTTTGCATAGGGATGCATTGGTAATTATATCTGCTCCCTGCTTAAAATCTAGGTCCCCTTAAGTATAGGCAAGTTGGAAAAAGCAAGCTTGCAAAATAGCTTAATATTTATTAATACCCATCTTCAGCAACTCGATTCGAAGAGTGTTGAGATAAAGGACTGTGACAGTTGAAACAAAATGCCTGGATTGTTTAAGGAGTCAAAGCAGACTGGGGAAGATTTGATTGATTGATTGATTGATTGATTGATTGATTGATTGATTGATTGATTGATTGATTGATTTGATTTGATTTGATTTGATTTGATTTGATTTGATTTCTATCCCGCCCATCTAGACCAAAGGTCTACTCTTTGTAGGTACAGAAGTAGGATCAAGAAATCAGATGAAACATTCTACATAAATATTCAAAGGGAGGTGTAAACATTTCAGGAAAAGCCTAACACAATATATCTTAATTCCCAGTGGTGGAAAGTTAAAAACAAGAACCCTGAAGGAGGGACATAGCCAACAGGCAATCTGACTGAATCTGGCCATGTACATTTTCACACTTTTGCAACCTTTTTAAAACACACCCAGAGGCAGTTTGATGTGAGACTCTAGAGCAGGTTAGAAGGCCTTGTTTCCTTCAAATCATAAAAGCAAAACATCACAGCAGCGGAACCCTGGCTTTCTAGGAAGGCACCCAACATTTTTGGTGGTTAGAGGCAACGTTGCTTAAAGATTGAGCCATCATGAATTGCTGCCTGCTAATTTTCTCGGTGGTGTTCACTTCAGAACTGTACTACCACATTGTAAGAGGTAAGCCTCAGTCATTTTGTGCCATCTATAAATTCATAAATATTCCCTGCTCTCTCACATCCAAGTAAAAAGTAAAAATGTCGAAGAGCACTGGGCCCGGGATGGAGCCTTGTGATATCCCACTTATTACCTTCTGCCAGCTTGAGAAGGAGCCAGTGGTGTAGGATTCTGTAACCAACGGTGTATCCACCTGATCGTTGTTTCCCCCAGCCCACGCCTAGCGAGTTAGCTCACAACAATATACTGCAAAAATTTATATTTTAAATATCGCAGAAAAACCCTCCATGATTTTTGCAACTTTTATGTAACAATGGGTTACTTTAACTGTTTTGAGTTTCACATGTTGTTGTTTAGTTGTTAAGTCGGGTCCGACTCTTTGTGACCCCATGGACCAGAGCACGCCAGGCCCTCCTGTCTTCCACTGAGTTTCACACATTCTCTTATTTTTATTGAGTGAAATGTCCCAAAGAGAATGGTTTCTGTCAGCATTGCCATCCCTGAACCTGCCCCCCCCATAGTTCCCCCCAAACACCCCATATCAACTTCTGCTCTGGAGGGCTGGGCAGACGGGAGATAAATGGAGAGCAGAGAAGGGAATAAGGTAGGTTGTATGCATGGAAATTTGCTCAAGTGACATGGCATGATTGACATGGTATTTTTATACCATTTTTTTACCATCCAATTTGTAGAAGAAAATGGCTCACAATTCTCTTTACTCGTTCTGTCAATTGAAGGAGTTAACAGTTAATAATTGAGAAAAAAATACCTGTATCAGAGTATCTGTATGAAGGCTTGGCCCGATCCGCCACAGACTCCCAATGATAGGAAGAGCCAGAGGACCAGGGGGGTAGTGTCTGCGCATCCATTGTTGTTTCAGGAAGAGGAAAATAAGAAGAACCACCGAGAGAACTATTAAAAATGCCCATGTCTTCATCTTTCTTTTCTCCTTTGATTCTTTCTAATAGGAGGTAGGATGGAAAAGCCAGCCTGAATCTTCTTTCTCCACTAGCTTGATACATCTCCTGCTTTACTCCCCCAATCAACATACTTATATGCGTCAGAGTTATTAAAAATACACACACTTATTAAATACAAATAGGCAACAACCATGGATATAAACATGCAACAGCTATGTCCGGTGAGATCTTGCCCTTTGGGCATCTGTTATAGGACACTGTCTTAAGCAATATGCTTAATTGTTATGGTGTGTTGCTCAGGTCTTCTCCATACAGAGCATTTACTGTATACTTCTCCCCTTTGTGCTTTCCTGATGTTGCCTGATGACAAATCAGCATGTAATATGTTGGTGTTTTCATTCATTGCTACCTTTTAAAGAAACCAATTCTTCTCTCTTGAAAAAAGATCAGCATCTCTTTCAAAATCTTTCCGTAACATTGAAGAAATCTTTTAGAAATGAATTTCTGGTGGGGGGGGTTGTTTATCATTACTTCTCTCCTGCTCATTTCTTTTGATTCGTGTCTGATTTTGGAGAGGGTTTGCTTCCCTCTTTCTGCTTGGCTTCTGCTGCTGTCTGATCTGTTTTCACTCTTCAGTTATTCCTGCCTGTTTATATGCTAGAGGGATCCTTCCTTTGCCTGCTGCTGTCTCCAGAAGAGGTGAGAAAATGTTTAGAAAGGGGGAAAGGGATTGGAAGGAAGAGCCATAGAAAAAGAAAACAGGGGAGAGAAAAAAGAAGAAAGGATGAGAGGAGCAAGAACGAATGAAAGAACAGAGGAGGACACGCCACAATAAGGTGGCCAGCCAAAGCTAAGAGACTTTGCGAGAGGCAACAAATGCACTAAGTAAAAAGGACAGTAGCAAGTGGGCAGAATCAAAAAGAGAATTAAAAAAGGAATTGCAAAAAAAAAAACAAAAAAACTCAACTTCTGAGTATTCCCTACCCAGAAAACCCTGAAAAGAGTCACAGTTAGACTTGATACGACAACCCCTATGTTGGAACAGAGACAGTTTTGGTTGTCTGGAAAACTTTGTTCTTAGGAAGTATCTTGTTCTTAGGAAATTTTGTTCTTTTGAAATTTTGTTCCATGAAGTACATGGAAAATTAAGTTCTTAGGAAGAAGAGTAATTTGTCTAATCACAACTATAATTATTGCTCCAATGTAGGGTGGGCCTTTTTTCCTCTGAAAAAGGAGATGATTATCCGCCTGACCTTAGAAATGATTGATGAGGATCTATATTGTCATATTGGTGTGACACTTGTTTTGTCCTACTCTCTAAATATCCTTGCGAAACCACTGAGGCAGAGAGTTGGGATCCCGGACATGCTCCATTTTTCCTCCTCGTCTGAGGTCATGATGGATTGCCACGTGGCTGGAGGCAGCCACGAAATGGATGAATAAACTTGTACTGAAGGGAGGCCCGGAAGGAAAAGACAAGAAATCGGGCCTTCTCGGCGGTGGCTCCTCGCCTCTGGAATAATCTACCCCCTGGTATTCGCGCGGCTCCCTCGCTGGGTATTTTTAAGAATCAACTAAAAACATGGATGTTTCGGAAGGCCTTCCCCCCAACCAATTCCTGATTTCCCCTTCCTTTCCTCTCCCCTATTGTCTATTGCACTTTGTTGTAAGTTCTCCGTTATGTAAAAATCGGTTTTATATATATTGTGTATTTTTGTTGTAAGCCCCCTAGAGTGGTCTCAACCGACTAGATAGGTGGGATATTAATTAATTAATTAATTAATTAATTAATTAATTAATTAATTAATTAATTAATTAAATTTTGAACAGGTGTTGATTCTATAGGTGGCTGTGTTCTTGGCTCTTTGAGCTTGAAGGACAATCTATTCTCCATGGGATAGAACGACCGCTAAAAGAACAGTTGCATAGACTGGAAGGAAGTTCTGTTTGATTCAGCTTTGCCACAGGAGTTCCCGCCGACTCAGGGACCCTCGGGACATGTACTGTATGTTCATTTTGTGTGATGCACCAGAAAGGGTAAGTCTGAGACAATAAGACTTTGGCCATAGTCACTTCTTATCTGATTATCTCTTTCATAGATTGATGTGAGCTTTACATGGGGTTCAAAATGATTCAGAAATTAGAAACGACCTAAGATTCACCAAGGCATACATTTTATGGCAATAATTTGATATTTAATTATTGTTTCAACTTCTGGTTTAAAGGATCGGCGTATGAGATCACAGCAAAGCAAGCAGATTTTTCCTATGGGTTAAGGTCTCTGGCTGCAACGAGCACTTATGAATGTGGGCATGAACACCTCAATATATAACCACATTCGTGGGCTGAAATAGGGTTGCCCCATTTTTCTGTGTGTGTCTGCTTTCTCCTCTTGGTCAGAACTACATGCCTGACAAGCCAATGCGACTGTCCCCATGCTGACGGTTTGCTGATATTGGTCGGAGCAGATGGCCAAGGATGTGATACAGCTTGTGTTTGGTAACATCCTCATTATTTATTTTATTTTTATTTTAATTATTATTAGATTTTTAATCCCGCCCTTCTAGACAGGATTCTACTCAGGACGTAATATTGTGCAAAATATATATAGATAATATGTTGTGCACAAAACGTATTTAAAAACAACAATTAAAATCTGCAATAATAATATAATCAAGACGGGAAAATAAACAACAAAAAACCAAGAAAAGTAAAAATCAAGTATTGGCAGGAGGGAAGGCTTGCCTAAAGACCCAAGTTTTTAATTGGCTCTTGAAAACACCCAGCGAGGGTGCCAGCCAGATCTCTGGTGGAAGTCTGTTCCAAAGTCAAGGGGCCACTGCCTAGAAGGCCTGGTTTCTTGTTCTTTCTTTCCGGGCCTCTCTCGGCGTCAGGCCCCTCAGCCGTCCTTCCTGGCTAGAGCAAGTGATTCGGGTAGATCTAGGTGGGAGGAGGCGTTCCGCCAAGTATCAAGGTCCTAAACCATTTAGGGCTTTGTATGTCATTATTAACACTTTGAAGTCAATGCGGAAACGAATGGGCAGCCAATGCAAAGCAGTCAGAGTGGGAGAGATATGCTGGAATGTTTCTCGTTCTACTAAGTAATTTGGCTGCCGCATTCTGCACCATTTGAAGCTTCCTCATCAATCTCAAAGGTAGCACCACGTAGAGTTTATTACAGTGGTGGAGAGGGGGGATTTGCTGGCTGGGTAACAGTCTATCCGCCATATTCTCTTACCCAGACTTTGTGCTCTGGAAAGGACACTCCAGCTTCGCATACAGCATTGAAATAACACCGGAAATAGCAGTTACCAGTTATACATCTTTGCTCGATTGGCGTAGAGCATGACACCAGGGGCTACTTCTGATGATAGGAGAGGCCATTGCACCTCACTAGGTAGCTACCGCCCGCCTTAAGGTGCACAGCCCCCAGCCAGTAAGGTGCTACCTCACCACGGTCTGTTAACCTCATGGGGTGTGTGGGGTTTAGGGTGAAAGATGACAAGCAGATTGATAAACCTGCACCATGCAACAATCGTAAGAAAACTTCTGCCCTAAAGTTGGACACCTTGAATGTTCGGATAATGGCCCCTGGCTTTTCTGACGAACTGCAGAAAATAGATGACTATGCAAAACCACTGTTATCGACATGGAACAAAAAGGGGCTCATGAAAGTGTCACGTCTCTGTCATGTCCCCTCCTTTGTGTATTATTTCAGTTTATTCTTTGTCTGTCAAATCACCTCAGAAATTTTTCATTTCATACTGTCAGAAGGGCTGTTAGCAGCCTGTCAGAATTTCCAGAGGAAGGAGAGCAAGAATGTCTTTGTAAAAGTTGGGCTATAAGAATTTAGCCCTTATAGAGGTGGTAGACCAGTTTCACTTGTCCATAAATCTAGCAAGCACATATACTTGATTTACAGTCTATGTTTTAGGTTAAGCAATTTGATTCCTGGCACAGGGCGATGGCTTTTCCTTAGAATGGCTGTCCTGACTCAATAACAACATTTAAAGAAGATTCATTACCCTAATCACAACTATAATTATTGCTTCAGATGAAAAAAAGGTCAGCCTTTTTTCATCTGAAAGGCACATCATTATTTATGTCCATATTTATTATCTACCTGACCTTGAAAATACATGAAGATCTAATTTGCCATATTTTTAATACATATTTTGTCATGTTCTTTAAATACCCTTGTGAAGCCACTGGGAGAGAATGTCAGGGTGCCAGAGGAGACGTGTTGTCAGTACATTGATGACACAGAGCTATATTTTTCTTCATCACCTGATGTGATGATGGATTAGCAACAATCAAATAGCAACAGCGGCTGGAGGCAACAATAGCTTGGATGAAGATGAATAAACTTGGAATGAATTTTGAATAAATGGACACCCTTCTTGCGGTTGGCTAACGTAATATGTCTCAGTTTTCTCTCCTCCTGATCACAATAATCACCCAGTCTCCTGAAAAGGACAAAAAGCTAATCCCACAAGTATAAATATTCAACTATCCAACAAACTGCACCAGAGCATAGACAGAGTTCTGACTACTGTCCTCTGAAGATGCTGGCCACAGAGATTGGCGAAACGTTAGGAAGAACAACCTTCAGAACACGGCCAAAGAGCCCGAAAAACCTACAACAACCAACCTTCTAAATTCCGATACATTCTCATCTGCCCATCACATATGTAGATAATTACCTACATCTCGATCACATCTTCAACATAAATTCAGAAACTTGCTATCTAAGCGATTCAGTTTTACTGGTGTTAATTACAATTTCTCAACTAATTTATGAAAAAATTCTTTTATTTTTACTGAGAGACATTTTAACATTTAATATTTTTCCACACGGAGATACATTTTAATAGCCTTTTATTTCAAATTTTTTCCACACTGAGATACATTTTAATATTCTTTTATCCCAAATATTTTTTTCACACTTTAGTATTTATTTCCCTTTCCAAATCCATTTCCCCACAATGCTCTAAAAGTGTCATATCGGTTCTCCATCTCTGTTAGCATGATATACTTGGTGTCCCTTTTCCTGTTTTTGTGTGACTGGGAAATATTTTCTGACCGTAGATTTCTTGGACTTCCCAGCAGGGAACAAGGTTTGATTTTTAAGATAACATTGGATGACCTAGAAACCATGAATCAACACAACTGGGGAGATTGGAAATGGATGAACTGGATTTGCAACATCTAATCGATTGGTGTGTTTCTGCACTTAGTTCGGAGGAATATGTTGGTCTGAGGAAACGGATACAGGAAAGATTTAAGCAGGGAAATCAGAGATAGAATTGTATTCTTGACACTGTGTTTTGAAGGGTATCTACAGATACGTAGCAGGCTGGAAGAAGGTTTGAGTACATTGAAGAAGGTCTGTGTATGTTGAATAAAGGTTTGAGGAGGTTGTAATATGTGAATAGTGAAAGACTGGTCTAACATGAGGCTTCTCATGT
This sequence comes from Pogona vitticeps, assembly GCF_051106095.1. Classification (NCBI taxonomy): domain Eukaryota; kingdom Metazoa; phylum Chordata; class Lepidosauria; order Squamata; family Agamidae; genus Pogona; species Pogona vitticeps. Next base: position 6,722,901 of record NC_135785.1, read on the forward strand.
TGAGGGAGAGGGAGAAAATGTTTTAGTTCAAAGGAGGGCAACAAGGATGACTGGGGACTAGAAACCAAGCCCTAGGAGGAAAGAACCAGGCATGTTCAGCCTTGAGGGGGGGAAATGATGGCACTTTTCAAATACTTGAAAGGCAGTCAGACAGAGGCAGGGCAGGATCGGTTCTCGATCATCCCAGAGTTCAGGACACGTCATAATGGGCTCAATCTACAGGAAGTCAGATTCTAGGCTGAATATCAGGAAAAACGTCTTAGCTGTTAGAGCAGTACGACAGTGGAACCAGTGACCACAGGAGGTGGTGAGTGCTCCAGTTCTGGAGGCATTCAAGAGAAAATTGGACAGCCTTCTGTCAGATCTGTTTTGATTTGAATTTCTGCATTGAGCAGGGGGTTGGACTTGATGGCCATATAGGCACCTCTATTTTAATTATTCTATGATTCTATGCGTTATTTAGGCGTCTACTCAATGACACCCATTTAAAATTATATTTCAATCAGAGAAGTTCTAATTACTTTTTTTTTTGTAGGCATCCTTCAATCTCGAGAGACTATGGTATCGTGCTCTGTATGGAGGTCTTGGAACAGTGTCTTGTGTGGCTGAGAAGGCCAATTCGAGAGTGAAAATCCCTTCCACACTGGAGACAAATCCAATCTGTCCCCTGTCCAGCTCCCTGGTTTTGCTTGTTTCAGGACTGCCTCTTTGCCTCGGTCTGCTTTACAAGTGTCTCTTCAAATTGGGAGAGGCCATGATGCAACGCCTGCCTCCAGGCTGAATGCTCAGACGTCAAGGTTTCCCATCTGTTGAGGTCCATTCCTAAGGCCTTCAGATCCCGCTTGCAGATGTCCTTGTAACGCAGCTGTGGTCTCCCTCGGGGGCGGCTTCCCTGCACTAATTCTCCATACAGGAGATCTTTTGGAATCTAACTGTCAGCCATTCTCACGACATGCCCAAGCCAACGTAGACGTTGCAGTTTCAATATTGTATACAGGCTGAAAATTCCAGCTCGTTCTAGGACTACTCTATTACTTTATTGTAGTTACTGTTAACTGTAACTATATTTTGATACTTGCTTAGATTTGTTTTTACTCTATCTGCTTATTTGCTCTATGCCAGGCAACTGTGGCAACCTTAATTAAGTACTGAGAGCTTCCCCGGCTGCCGGTTTGTTCCCAGGGCCAAATCGAAGTCCCTGTTATTAGCTCTAAAGCCCTATATGGTTTGGGTCTGGGCTATTTGAAGGATCATATCACCCCATAGGAGCCTTTTCGGGTTTTAAAACCTTCTGGGGAGGTTCTTCTCTCAGTTCCACCACCTTCACCGGCTCGTTGGGTGGAGACACAAGACAGATCTTTGGTCTGTTCTCACCCTCCCAACGCTCCGTTGGAGCGGATGTCCCCTGGTTCTGGTATTGCGTGAGAGGGGAAAGAACATAGCAGTTATACATGCATTTCATAGGACTGCACAAACAGAAGAATTCATGGTTGAATATTAGCTTAAACGAACAGTTAGTGGGGGGGGGGATACAGTAACAAAGAAGGCACTTTGACTACTTTTGACTTTTTAGAAGGAATTATTGCGTGGAACAGCACAGATTTTATAAGGAAAGGGGGGTGTTGACAACCCTGGAACAGGGTCTTGGTTGAGCTCTTTCACTCCTTCCGGCAGCTGGAAACAGAAAGTCCTCAGCAGGCTGGTCAAGAAGATGAAGACCTCAATTCTCGCCAGCTGTTCCCCCGGACACACCCGAGCCCCTGCGGAAGAGAGAAAGGAAGAGAGAGTGAATGGGCGGCAGGCTGTTTTCTAGGGCTTGTAACCCAGTCAGTAAGTAAGGAGCCTTGTGGTGCAGTGGTTAAACTCCAGTATTGCAACCAAAACTGTCCTCAGAGACCCAGGGTTCAATCCCAGGTAGCCAGCTCAAGCTTTTCATCCTTCTGAAGTTGGTAAATTGAGTACCCAGCTTGCTGAGGGTGGAGGGCAATGTGTAGCCTGCATCATCAACTTGTAAACCAACCCAAGAGTGCTTTAAGGGCGGTGTATAAGCAGCACACTTTTTTTAAAAAGGAGTTAACCGAAGAGAGTGAGATTGGTTGGTCCCTTTAAAAGTATGGGTTTTTCGCATAGGATGCCAGTGGTCATGCTGATTGTATGTTATTTCATAGGAGCTCAAACTGATGGAAATAGGTGGGGTTGGGAAGCAACAGGGGCTGCTTTCCATTCCCATTTCCCCTGACTGAGGGTGTGACCACATTGGTAAAAAAATGTGACTAACGCTCGAGGATTGGAATCGGCTGATTCACATTCCCCCCCCCCCAATGACCCCATGTCATAAAATCTGGATCAGCCTGGAGTTTTATCCTTTCATTCCATAGTTTTCGCCTCCATCACTCAAGAGGCAAAAACTGCATTTGCAGTGTTTCAGATGGTCTGATCCCTTGTCCTGATGCAGGAATTGATCCCTCATTCTCCACTGCTCCCCATCCTGGCAAGGATGCTATTTATTCTTTGGTTTTTAAAGTTTTTTTTAATTGCTTGGTGCCAGCATTGTTGCACTAGTACACCTAAACAGGAGGAAAAAAGGACAAGAAAAGGAAACGACAGGAGAAAATCATCACTCTTCTCATGTCTACAGTTTATTAGTCGCTCTTCTGTAGCTGTGCTAACAAGCCAATTTCCTCCTTTCTGTATGTGTCCAGTTTATTTGAACAGACCCGGGAACACCCAATCTCCCCAGTGTAGCTTCACAGCAAGTGAATTCACATTTCTCTCGTTGTGTAGTCGCACTGAGTAAAACCCAAATCAAGGTCCTTGAAGTAGTAGTAGAAGAAAAGAAACAGCAAGATAAGAGGAGAACCTAGAGATACCAATTGTTTCTGGACTAACACCCTGGTTACACTGGACTAAATAAATAGTTGCAGTTTGTTTATTTTTAATCCTCAGATGTGCCATAGTTTGAATGTACTAAGTACTCGCCTTGCGGCCTTCTGTTGTGAGTGAAAACAGCACACATTCAAGCCTTACTGCAGAACAAGGAAGTTCAAATTTCTCATCAGACCCAGTTAGCTGGGATCAGTGCTTGTCTACTGAAGCCCTCCATTTAGACTGTTTCATAGAATCGTTGTAGGGTTGGAAGGGATCTTGAAGATCTTCTAGTCCAACCCCCTGCCCCAGGCAGGAGACCTCCTCCCATCCCGGACCTCAACCCATTCTGGACCGATGGCTGTCCCATCTTTTCTTGAAAACCTCCCGCGATGGGGCGCCCCATTATGTCAGACTTAGCTGTATTGTTTTAGGCATGCCTGGATGGAAGTCAGATAGCATGTACTACAAATGATAAGAGTTTAGAAACATTAATTCATGGACTACGACTCCCAGAAGCTACTGACAGCATGCTGGCTGGGTAAATTATGGGAGTCGTAGTCAAATGGCAAGCCCTTCAAACAATAGGGGCTCCAGTGTAGATCCTAACCTGCAAACAATCCACAGATTATACTTGTACATTGCAAGCTAGTTAAGGGTGCGATGGCCTTTTGGACAGCTTGTTGAAAGATCCAGGGCAATCTATTTCCTGCTGATCTACAACATACAGAGAAATGACCTCGAGCCAAAACCACACCGAAGCCAAACCTTTTGGTTCACTTTTGGGGACCAGGTTGGAGAGAATGTCATTTAAGGGAGGTTGGTCCCACCAAAACCATCCTTTTCAGTGCGACCAAATGCATGGCATTTTCCAGCCATCTGTTCCCACCCTCAGACTTCATTTCGTTACCTGCACCAAAAGCCAGATATTCATCTCTGGCCACAAAATTTCCATCCTCGTCCAAAAAATGATTTGGGTTGAATTCTTCTGGCGTCTCCCATTGTTCAGGATCAAGAAGAACAGAGCGCAGGTTTGCCATAATCAGGGTCCCCTGCAAAAAAAAAAGAGGGGAAAAAAGAATCTTCTCTTTTAAAATGCCCTCAGTTTGAAGGGTTGTCCAGTTTGAGTCTCCTTTAAAGATGAAGGTTCATCCAGTGGAGACCAGGGACCCTGATGTCTCCCATCCACCATTGGTACCTAGACAGAAGACTTAGCAGCTGCAATGTAGGTCATTTGGTATCTGTTCCAGGTGAAATATATTATCCTTTTTTTTTAAAGATTACATTTTCCCCCTGCATTTTGCATCACTCTACATACATCAGCATGTTACATTTTCTGCAAATGTGTTCCTTTGTTTTTTGCTTGCAATAACACTCTTTCCGATAGATACTTTCCCCCTACTGGTCACAGTTTAATCCTTTGAATCCCATTTCCCTTTCAAAGACATTTCTGTGTATGCCATAACACATACAAAGGCTTCTCCCATCCCACTCCCACACCTCTAGAAGTTGAAATACCTGTAATTGTCTCATTTCGTGAAACAAGCTGTCTCTGTTTGATGAGACTATTCAGTGTTTTCTTCCCCCAAGACACAAACAACCCATTCAGTGCTTGCATTTTAATAATGCACAGATTGTGTTGTAGACTGATTGGAAAGAAGGAAAGGGAAAGCAAGCAAGCTTGTTGTTCCATGTCAGAGATTTTTTTTTTAAAAAAATTACCTCTTTAATACCCAAAGACAAGAAAAGTCCAAATTCACATCACTGTGCTCCCCTTTAAGACAAATGTCTTAAAGGAAGAACAGCTGCCCCACCTCATTTCTCAATTCCTTACCTCAGACTGCATCTGAGAGGAAATTCATTCATTCATTCATTCATTCATTCATTCATTCATTCATTCATTCATTCATTCAGTCAATCAATCAATCAATCAATCAATCAATCAATCAATCAATCAATTCTTATTCCACCCATCCAGCAAATTGCTACTTTGGGTCTTGTATACAAGATCAGAAATCATAAGGACGTATTCTGAAATACAAAAGTAAAAAAAATAGCAAAAAAACTGTTAGATGCTCTTCTCCCCCCGAACCCCCCTCCAAAATATCACCCTTCTTCCTCCTCCACATATTCAGTCAACTGAGGAGAACTGCCCCAAAGGCTTTCTTTAAAAGCCCCCTTTAAAAGTTATTTTTTAAAAGCACGGGAGGGTGGGCGCCTGGCATAATTCCTGTGGCAGTAAATTCCACAAGGGAGGTGCCACAGCAACGAAGGCCCAGTTCCTGGTTGTTGTTTCCTGGGTCGCTCAAGATGTTGAGATTTGTAGGCACACAGTTGGTGAGGACCTGTTCAGATGGGCAGCTGAACTTGGCAGAAGACGTTCAGACAAGTCATGTGGTCCCAAACTATTTGGGGCATTGTATATTGGAACCATTTGACCCAACTCCGGGAGGCAGTGGAAGACAGGAGGGCCTAGTGTGCTCTGGTCCATGGGGTCATGAAGAGTCGGACACGACTTAACGACTGAACAACAAAACAATATTAGAACCAAAACCTGGCATTGAAGCAGATGGGTAACCAATGCAAGCTAGCCAGGATTGGGGTGATGTGATCATATATCCTTATCCCAGCAATCAATCCTGCTGCCGCATGTTGCACCTCTTGAAATTTCCCGGTAAGCCTCAAGGGAAGAAGCCCCATGTAGAGCGTATTCCAGTAATCCGTTTTCTAGACTACTGTCATGATTTTACGACCCGCCATGGAGAACCAAATTTTGTTAATAGGCATCCATCTTAAAATAGGTGTGCAGCCACAGAGTCAACACACGAAGCTGATGCAATCCATGAAATGAGTCTTGGACATGAGGAAATATCTGGGAGAAGGCATCAGGTGATGTGCCCAGTGATGGGTTGTTCAAACTATATAAGTGCTACACACTATGGTGCTGTGTGGAGCATTGTGTTGGAGAGTTGCTGCATGAAGTGCTGTCCATTCATTTATTGAGTCTGTTGACTGATGTCCATAGTTCCATTGGACATCGTCTGCAAATACACTGCCGGTGAAGGAACCTACCCTCTTTGTGAGTCTCTTTGCTGTCAACCCAGAAGACTGACTTGTTTCTGAACCATCTCCCACACCTCAAATCTTGACAACTACCACCGCATGGACCAATCTTGTTAGGGACCTAATGTCCAGATAGGGGTGCAGCTGGGCGATAAACCGCAGTCGGAAAAATGCAACCCGGGTCAGAAAGATGGCCGCTTTTGCCTGCAAGCCATTGTTCATGACTTTAAAGAAGGAGGAGGGAAGCAAAAGAGCCACTTAATATTACCTACACAAAAATCATCTTAAAAGGAAAAGAGTGGAGGAATTTAGCCACAAGTGGCAGGCAGCTCAACAAAATTTAAATTTTTTTCCAGGGCTCATTTTTAAAATACTGTAACCAGAATACTTGAAAGGTGGTGGAATAAGGGTGAATAGTTCTTTCCTGGCTCTCGTCCATTCTTCCTCTAATAAATGTTGTTGTTGTTTAGTCCGACTCTTCATGGACCAGAGCACGCCAGGCCCTCCTGTCTTCCACGGCCTCCCAGAGTTGGATCAAATTCATGTTGGTCGCTTTGATGACCCTGTCCAACCATCTCGTCCAACCATGTCATCCAACCATCTCATCCAGCCACCTCTAATAAATATGTGATCTTTATAGATGTACCTTAAGTATCTTTCCAGTTTGTTTCTTTTGAACCCATAAAACAATTCCCTTCATGTTTTGTATTCCTGTTTGTATTTCTTTGTACTGACACCTCTCCGAATACCGTCTTATGAGCCTCATTGCTTCTGGGATTCAGGGAGAGCAGCGCTAATTCTATTCCATACCTTGGGAATGAGGAAACCACGCATGTTCACATCCTGCGCACATTGTCTCGGGACCCCAAGAATTAAGACATATTTGACCCTTTGCATCTCATGAATCACCGCGTTTGTGTAAGGGAGTCTCTTTAAATCTCGATAGGAGATTAACTGAGAAGAACCCAAAACATCTTCCAACTCCTTGTGGACTTTATCTGAGCAAAATGATAGAAAGGGATGAAAGGTATATTTTAAATCTTACACATATAAAGTAATGCATACATTACTTTCATGAAAGTAAGCAACGATTACTTACAATGAGTAAACCATGATGGGTTGTTTCTACTACGAGAAATTGTTCTGTTACTGAATCCTGAATGATTGTCAGTTTATTATGTTTCTATCTCCTTTTCAGCGGAGAAACGCAGGTCAGTTTCATGGTTTTATGGGAATAGTAACGTGCTTTTCCGCATTCTAAGTGCTACAACATTGGTCCGTCAGAACCATTCAATGTTGGTGGGGTTGGGGAGGTGTGGTAGTAGTGGGGGCAGCGGAGGGTCCTGGTTGTTAGCCCCAAATCCCAGGGGGGCAGGGGCAGAACAAGTGTTTTGGGATTTGGACTAAGCCTTAGGACCTGGTCCCGAAGACTTGCACTTGGGATTTGCCAGTATCCCTGTGGTTCATTTCATAATACAGTGGTGCCTCGCTTAACGAGCGCCTCGTATAGCGACAAATCCGCATAGCGATCCCTTTTTCGGGATTGCTAATGCAGAGGCATAGCGTCAGCCCCAATGGGCAAAACTCGCATAGCGGAGATCAGTGTTTCGCTTACCGATCTTTGCTTTGCGACACCGCGGATCAGCTGTTCAGCGGTTCCAAAATGGCCGCCGGAAACCCAAATTGGCCACGCGCAGCGTTTTTGCGCCCTCCCCTCGCTTACCGAGGGTGCGAAAATGGCTGCCGGACCCTGGAAACATCGCTGAACTGTGAGTTTTGTGCCCATTTGGAACGCATTAAACGATGTTTAATGCGTTCCAATGGGCTTCCCCGTTCCGTACAGCGATGTTTTCACATAGCGAAGGTTAATCCGGAATGGATTAACCTCGCTATGCGAGGCACCACTGTATAAAATCAAATACATAGCAGCTGTATAGAGTGCTAGGAGAGGTGTGCATGGAACTTTGTACATAGATTTGTGTGTGCTTCTAATTCATGCACTTTGTGCACAATTTTTGCTGCATCAGGAATAATTTCCAATTAATTTTTCTACCGCGTTATTTAATGCTATTTACTAGAGAAGAGGGATTCATGCACACATGCCTCCCTAATATATGCCTTTATTGGTACACTGTTTGATTGGAGAATTCCGCTGCAAAAATCAGAGCAGGGCCCATTCAAAAACATTTTCTGTTTAGGTATTCATTTTTTTTTTTAAAGCAAAATTAGGGAAGTTGACATGAAAATGAGAACCAATTGAATTTCAGTCCTGTTCTCAGTTCTTCGTGTTCCTCTTCTACTTGCACAAATGTAAATTGGTGGTACTGTCTTCTCATTTTAACAGATAATAGAGCCCTTTCCAGCTGATTGGCTAGCTCAGTGATCTGGTCATCTGGATGTGGAGCCAGAGGTTTGGAGTTCGATTCCCCGCTGTGGATCCCAGGAGAAAAGGCAGCCTGTGTAGCCTTGGACAAGTTGCACAGTCCCAAGGCATCCCCAGTGGAAGGGAATAGGTAAAACTACTTCTGAGTCCTCTACCAGGGGTCCCCAACTCCCGTTCCATGGGCTGTGGAGATGGATCGCTGCCCCCCTGTCTGCATGCACGGTGGGCATGTTGCAGGGGCGTGTTGCACTCATGGGGGGGGGTCACGCTCACGCGTGAGGGCTTGTTGCACTTGCATGGGGAGGTGTCACCCCACCCCCCACGCATGGAGCTGGCCCTTGAACAGGTCCGCTGTCCCAAAAAGGTTGAGGACCGCTGCTCTATACCAGGGGTCCTCAACCCCCAGTCCATGGGCCATGGAGACAGATCTCCCTGCTGTGAGCATGACATGCCCCCCCCCGCGAGCGCTACACTTCCTCCATGCATGGAGCCTACCTCCCCAGCCGGTCCACGATTCCAAAAAGGTTGCGGAACGCTGCTTTATATACCTAGCAAATGCTGAAAAGGGTCATCAGAATCAATGTAGGCCACAGCCACGCTGTAGGAATGTACCCCATTTTCCTTGCTTCTTATGCTGTCTCTGTTGTGCGTTTTGGTCACAAGACGTATATCCCTTGACAATGGTTCAAACCTTCTTCCACCATTCTGCCTTTTTAGGCATGAAATAGATGTGGTCCATTTATCTACACTCTGTAGTGAGGCATATAGTCCATCTCTTATTTTGGTTCATTTTGCCCCTCATTCCTTTTTTTTAAAATGGTGGGTGCCTCGGTGTGCCCTCCATAAGAGAATGTTATGTGGCCAGGATATGATTAGACTAGAAGGTGGATGTGATTATTTTTTTCCTTTTCACTTTAGCATACCATTTAATAGTTGTGAAATCCTTTTTTGAAACAATTACGGTCCACACAATAGGGATCAAGAATAGTAACCATCTGGTTGCCCTTCTATATTTCTTTCTCACTCACCTTGGATTTCTGGGTGACTTGTCAGGAGGAGAAGTGCCCATCTCAGAGAAACAGCAGTCGTTTCTGATCCAGCGATAAAGAAGTCATGGATACATTGAGCCAGGTTTTCTTCGTTAAAGGCAGAGTCAGGATCATCCTTGCTCTGGTGTGGACCACGGACAAGAGAAACCAATGTAAATGAGAAATTACAAGCTGCCACTCAAGCTTTCCTTTCCCTTTGTTTTCCTTTGGTTGATTTTTTTTTGCCCCTCATTGCTTTAAAAAAATTGGTAGATACATCGTGATGTACAGTGGTGCCCTGCATGACAATGACCCTGCAGAACGACGAAATCGCATGACGATGTTTCCTATGGGGGATTTTCGCTTGACGTTGATTAGGTCCTTGCTTTGCAAACCATTTGTTCGCAAAACAATGATTTTTCCGGATCCGCAAAATGGCTGCCCTGTGTTTTCCGGACCCATATTTCACAGGGCAGCCATTTTAACAGTTGAAAATGGCTTCCCTTATGGGCAATCTTCGCTGGACAACGAGGTAATTTCCCCATTGGAATGCATTAAATGGGTTTCAATGCATTCCAGTGGGGAATTGTTTTTCGCATGACGACGATTTCGCTTAATAGCGATTTTCCTGGAACGGATTATCATCGTCATGCGGGGCACCACTGTAGCTGTTAAACTGCAGTGCTGCAGTCAAGTGTCTACTCAGAACCTGAGTTTGATTCCAACGGGTTGAGGTAGCCAGCTCAAGGTTGATTCAGCTCTCCCATTGTTCTGAGGTCAGTCAAATGAGTATCCTGCTTACTGGGAGAGCGGGGGCATGGCAAACTGTTGTTTGCATATTTATGTCCCAAACTGCCAAAAGAGCACTAGCCCTATGGGGCAATATATAAGTTTAAATAACAAGCAAACAGATGCAGATGGGGATGCATTGATTTTCATTGTTTCAGAGCCGTATCTTGCCCAATGAGAGTAGTCAGTGAGATGGAATGAAACATTTTACATCCAAAGCCAACACTTTGCCTCTGAGTTATGTCCCTTCCCATCTTCCTTTTTTCACACATCATCCTTTATTTTGATATCACAGCTAAGTGCCTTAGATCATGGGACACAGATCCACATTCCTAGGCAGGCAGAAACTTAAATGAATGATCTGAGGCCAGGGACGTGATGGTGCTGCAGGTTAAACCACAGAAGCCTCTGTGCTGCAAGGTCAGAAGACCAGCAGTCGTAAGATTGAATCCACGCGACGGAGGGAGCTCCTGTCACTTGTCCCAGCTCCTGCCAACCTGGCAGTTTGAAAGCATGTAAAAATGCAAGTAGATAAATGGGTACCACCTTGGTGGGAATGTCGCGGCGTTCCGTGTCTAGTTGCGCTGGCCACGTGACCACGGAAACTGTATATGGACAAACGCTGGCTCTACGGCTTGGAGACAGGGATGAGCACCGCGCCCTAGAGTCAGACATGACTGGACTCAATGTCAAGGGGAACCTTTACCTTTACTCTTAGACAGATCCCTATCTCAGGATTGCTCTGTGGGTATCATGAGGGAAACCACATGCCGTGGCAGAAGCAAATGTTCAGTTAGCAGGTTCCCCAGCACCTGAATTTAATAGGGTTGAAACTGGGGAGAAGGATTAAGTGTAGATATGATGGGAGACTATGACGATTCCCATCTGGCTGGTGGTATCCCAGCAGGTTTTGCTCTTCATTCACCACACAGAATACAACAATTCCTTGGAAAACAGTTTTCAGACACGATCTCCATCATGTACCTACTTTTTCCATCTCAAGGAGATAGAAGTCAATGAAATCCTGGGGGTCGTGCAGGGACTGTTGCTCCTTATGCTTCTCGATTTCCTTCCTTGCAAAGGAAAGTGTTACCTTCATATCGGATAAGGCCTTCTGATGAGGTCCTGGGAGATGTTTCATGAGCCATGGGAACATTTCATACAGCTGCAGGGAAAGCAAAAAAACAGTCACTGCCCCTGAGAGATATTTGGGGGAAAACAGGGTGTGGGTCAACTCATTTGGATGAGCACTTGAGTGTCTGTCTCTGCGTTGTTTTCCAGGTTTAACAGATTGATGTAATTGTCACAGGAGCATTAAGCCAAATTCAGTAGTTGCTTCCCAGCTCACTGCCTGGATAGCTCAGTGAGTTGGATACGTGCCTGTGAAGCCAAAGGTCAGGATTTGATTTCACTCTGTGTCTCACGATGACCCAGAGATACACAGGCTGGAAGTAAGGGCAGCCTATGTACCCTTGGGCACACCACACAATCCCAGACCACACCCAGAAGACAAGAATGGCTACGTCTTAGACCTAGAACACTCTGGAAAGGTTCACTATAAGTCAGAATTTACTTGATGGCATATAATAATAATTACTATTATCATTCATACGAATAAATCATCCCAAAGTCATCATAACATTCCAACAGTTGTTAAGAAAAACTGTAAACATGTACAATATGTGAAAAAGGAAGCACACCCTTTTTGAATTGTACGGTTTTAGGTGTCAGGGCATAACAAAAATAATCTGGTCCTTAGCAGGTCTGAAAATTAAGTAAGTACAACCTCAAATGAACAACAACATGTGACATATCAGACAGTGTCATGATTCATTTTACAAAAAATAAAGCCAAAATTGAGTTTTTCACACAGGGCTTCTCTAGTTTAGCTTTATTTTTGTAAAATAAATCATGACACGGTGTAATACCGTGTTTCCCCAAAAATAAGACAGGGACTTATATTAATTTTTGCTCCAAAAAACGAATTAAGGCTTATTTTCAGGGTTTTTTTTTCATGTGCAGCCATCTACATTTGCTCAAATATGGTCATGTCATCTACTTCTGGCTGATGCACAAAGGTGGAGGGCGGGGTTTCACTGAACTGGGGCTTATTTTTGGGGTTGAGCATCCCAAAAAAATCATACTAGGGCATATTTTCAGGTTAGGTCTTATTTTTGGGAAAACAGGATATGTCCTGTGTTGTTCAGGTTAGGTCTTATTTTGGGTATGTCCTGTGTTGTTATTCATCTGAAGTTGTATTTACATAATTTTCAGACCTGCTAAGGACCAGAGGGTTTTGATTATGCCCTGATACGTAAAACCATGGAATTCAAGGTGGATGTACTTTCTTTTCCACATGACCGAGTGCTCCTGAAAGGTGTATCTTCTTGACACCCTTTTTAGTGTCATTCCTAGAGGAAAGATGGCTTCTGAATTTAGCTTGCACTCAAATTGTTTGCAGCTTACTCTTTTTGTGGGTTTTGGAGAAAGGTAAAGACCATTGGAAAACCTATTTCTGAATCTGACTTAATACTTTGGCCATCTCGTGAGAAGAGAAGACTCCCTGGAAAAGACCCTGATGTTGGGAAAGTGTGAAGGCAGGAGGAAGAGAAGGGGACGACAGAGGACGAGATGGATGGACAGTGTTATCTCCGGGAGGCAGTGGAAGACAGGAGGGCCTGGCAGGCTCCGGTCCATGGGGTCACCAAGAGTCAGACACAACTTAACGACTAAAAAACAACAAAACAACAAAAACTATATTATATAGATAATAGCATTATTACGACAGCAACAACGTCTACAGGTCTTTTTAGTAGTTCTCTCTGGAAGTATCAAAGTGGAAACTGTGCACATAAACCCATTTAAATGTTGACGTAAGGGTAGAAATGTATGCTTAGCTGCCTTACAGGATACAAAAAGTTACAAAAAGTGGTTTAGGCCTCTGGCTGCAGAGCCAGAAGTTGGGAGTTCAATTCCCCTCGGTGCTTCCTTAACAGAGGGGCTGGACTCGATGGGTTCCTTTCAGCTCTGCAATTCCAAGATCATGATTAAAATGAGAACAGAAAGTTACAATGCAGAGCAATGTGTTAATATGTCCACTAAATGGCACTCTGCTAACATAGTAAAACACCGGATCGCTAGAACACTAGATCACCATAACAGAGTTCTATCACATTGTTTTCCTCTGCCATTCCTGGGGATTTCTCCATGAACATTCCATAGCAGTATTTGCTTGTCAGCTCAGCAAAGTCCTAGCTGAGTAGATAATTGCAGAAGCAGCTTGATCTCACTGCATTTTGCTTGACTGGCAGGCATATATGAAGGGGAAAAATCAAAGCTAAAACTTTTAATTGCTTCTCTCTGATTCTGCAGGGAAAGCAAAAGCCACTCAGATTTTCTTAGAAAATTGAAGTAAGCATTTTAGTAGGTTAGGAGACCACCCTATCGGCAGACTCTGCCCAGGGGTAAGAATTTATAAGAATATTGAAACTGTGCATGATCTGATTGTGTAACTACCGTATTTATATTTTAGACACCAAGATACTAAAATCAACATGATTTAAGTGAGAAGGGTTTTTTAAAATCTTGGTTTCATTTGCTGATACTCAGTTAAGTGCTTAATGCTTCATTTTGAAACTCCTTATTACGTTTTCATACTTACATGTTTAAAAATACTGTACTCAAAAGACAGAAACCCTATCATATACATGTCTACTCGCAGATGTTTGTTTAATAAAGGAAGAGAAAAACAAGGATTCTTCTGGACAGTCAATTTATCTACTCGCAAGCAGCAAGAAATTTAAGGGATATTTAGAAGAAGTAAATTTTGCAAGATGCAGAACATTGATCTGGCTCGTTCTGAAAGAAAGCCTAACAAGGAAAATGTCAGTGATTAGTGGTGATAAACACAAGCTTCTGGTTTTTCCTAGATATCTATAAACATCTATAGAGCTCTTTGGATAAATGTTTAAGCATCAGACCTTCTGACTTGACAGAAGCACAAGTGCTAATGGACCTACTAAGTGCAGAATACTGTAGATGTGTTGTTATTGTTGTTACATGTTGTCAAGTCATTACTGATTTATTACAACCCTATTAATTTTGACATCAACAGTCCTTTTAAGGTCTTGCACACTCAAAACTGTGGTTTCCTTTAAGGAGTCAATCTACAGTATTTCTTATTTAGCCTTCCACTTTACTTGGTGTCTTCAACTTTTCCCAGCAGGAATGTCTTTTCCAAAGAATCTTGTCTTTTCGTGATGTGCCCAGAATACTTTGAGCAGAGGGGAGATATACGAAATAAATCTGTCTATTTCACATTACTCCCTACCAGAATAGATCCTTATGCTTCAGGCTACCCACTGGTTCAAGACATGTTAGTTTACAAACTAGATGAATTTCTCCCTCACCCCTCCTCTTGAGAGCTAGCACATTTCTGGAGTCCCTGCGGAATTACAAACACAGCGTCTTAGGAAGTCTTTCTATCACAGTAGCAAAGAAGGAGATTACTCACAATATGAAAAAAGGTACCTGCAGATTTTAAGCTGCTGTCAACAGCTTCAACCAGTTTCTGAAAGTTTTTGTCTTCAAGAGCAAACCGGTGTCCAAAGGTCAGGGCGCATATGATGTTTGAGACACAATTGACAATGGGCAATGAGGGGTCACCTGGCTGCCCTGCAAATAAAGTTATATTGGCACTAATTCAATCTCTACTGTCCATATTGTGGGATTTCCTATTTATTTTTGTGTTTACAATCTAGGAACAAAAAATGACTTCTGTCACAGAGGGTACACAGATATTTCTTTAGACTGGAAGCTTCACCGTTCTTTAATCAGTGTTGTAGGGATAAACTTTGAAGCGTAGACTCTAATGTATTCATGAAAGCTTTCACGGCTGGGATCTAATGGTTGTTGACGGTTTTTTGGGCTCTTTGGCCGTGTTCTGAAGGTTGTTCTTCCAGAGCACAGAGTGCTGTCCTCTGAAGATGCCGGCCACAGAGACTGGCGAAACGTTAGGAAGAACAACCTTCAGAACACGGCCAAAGAGCCCGAAAAACCCACAACAACCAGTAGACCCTAATCATGACCAGAGATGGGCATGGTCTTCAGATGTAGTGGTTTGTTCTTCACATGCACAGGTATTCCAAGGGCACCTGAGCTTCCCTGTCCTGGCTCCTCCTCCTGAGTTGGGTGCCTACCATAGGAGGTGAGGGAAGAAAGTCCACAGAACACCTGTCTGTCCAAAGACCAAACTATTATGAACCATCTCTAATCATGACATTCTCTGTAACCATCACTTCTCCATAACAAGAGTCCAAAAACCCAGGCAGGTGGGTTGGTCCTGATCAACAAGCGAAGAGCAGGTCTTTTGTAAGCTTAGGAAATCTTTGCTGCCATTTAAGAAACAAAGCAAAACAAATGTCAAAAAGCAAAGTGTCCTCCTTATATACCACCCTATTGGGCTTAAAGGACTCACTGGGCAGTTTACAGTTGAATTTTCCATGCTACTCATCACCTCACCCCCATGAGCTAGGCAAAGGTAAAGGTAAAGGTTCCCCTTGACAATTTTTGTCCAGTCGTGTTCGACTCTAGGGAGCGGTGCTCATCCCCATTTCCAAGCCATAGAGCCAGCGTTTTGTCCGAAGACAATCTTCCGTGGTCACATGGCCAGTGCGACTTAGACACAGAACGCTGTTACCTTCCCACTGAGGTGGTACCTATTTATCTACTCGCATTTTTGCATGCTTTCGAACCGCTAAGTTGGCAGGAGCTGGGACAAGCGACGGGAGCTCACTCCGTCGCATGGATTCGATCTTACAACTGCTTGGTCTTCTGACCCTGCAGCAGAGGCTTCTGCAGTTTAGCCCACAGCGCCACCACGTCCCATGAGCTAGAAACTCAATTTACTGACCTCAGAAAGAGGTCCACCTCGAGCCAGCGACCTGAGCATGTCAGGATCGAACTCAAATCATGAGCAGAGTCTTGACTGCAGCGCTGCAGTTGAACTGCTGTGCCATGGGGCCACTGGAAAATACAATACCTTTGACCACCATGACCAAACCACAATCAGATAATTTGGATGACAAGAGGGACTTCTCACAACCCTATAGTATTCCTGGAAAATCTATTTCTCTCTCAGGTTGCTGCAAAGTTCAGGGGGTAACGGGGAAGCCCAAAGGTGGGGGAGGAATGCTGTTGTAGTTTCTGCTACTCAGAAAAACCCTGGGTTTCATCCTTGTGAGCTCTGCTCCCTCCACACTGCTGCTGCTCCTATCACCTACCCTTTGCACGTGCGAAAGTCTCCGCCAGCTGCTGGGCTTCCTCTTCTATCTGGCGCTCCACACCTTTCTTGCCCAGTCCCAGCTTCCGCAAGGTCACCAAACCGAACCGTCTCTGCTGCTTCCAGGTGTGGCCGTTGGAAAAAATAATACCTGTGACCACCAAGAATCAAGAAGAAATGATTACTCGCAGAGTAATTCCCCTTGGTGGGGAGAAAGGCAGAACACACATGATAAACTGAAATAAATAAATTACAACAATATAGAATTCATATTAAAAATCGTAAGTTTTTCCAGACTAGAAAAGGTCGCCTGACATATTCAGGATTGATTCATACAATTCTCCACCAATTAGGAAATACGGATTATTCATTCTTTATTCATCTTAGAAGTGCAGAGCTGGAAGGGGCCCTATAGATCATCCAGTCCAGCCCCTTTAAAGGAGGCAACGTGGGGAATCGAACTCCCAAAGACCTAAACCACTAAACTATCCAGCAGTTCCTCATCTCTGTGTTAATGCTAGACATGGATGCAGTGATCCCAGAATTTCATGTAATGGACGTTTGTGGGCGGTTCTTCAGGTTATGATCGCTGTGGAGAAAGCTTGTTTAATTTTACGCGGCCAGTTACACCGCCAGATACCACAGCAAACACTCCCATGTGAACATGCCCATATTTTAAAACACCAGTGAATATCTATGTCAGAAATGACTGTGTCTACTTCTGTGAACCATTCCAGATCAGGAGGTCTGGCTCATAAGTTGTTTTTGAGATGGTTCCGACCAGCAGGCACAAAAGACAGGACAGGAGCTGGGCCGAAAAAAATATACTTATCGCACTAAACTGATGCCATCTTTGTTGTTTCCTGATCTTCAGTAATGTCAGGCAGTGTCGGGTGGGGAGTAATGTTAGGTAAAGGTAAATTTATTTATTTATTTATTTATTTATTTATTTATTTATTTATTTATTTATTTATTTATTTATTTATTTATTTATTGGACTTATATACCGCCCCATAGCGCTACAAGCACTCTCCGGGCGGTTTACAATTTTAATTATACAGGCTACACATTGCCCCCCCAGCAAGCTGGGTACTCATTTTACCGACCTCGGAAGGATGGAGGGCTGAGTCAACCTTGAGCCGGCTACCTGGGATTTGAACCCCAGGTCGTGAGCACAGTTTTAGCTGCAGTACAGCGTTTTAACCACTGCGCCACGAGGCATTTAGTCCGGTCGTGTCCGACTCTAGGGCGCAGTGCTCATCCCTGTTTCCAAGCCATAGAGCCAGCGTTTTTTTTGTCCAAAGACAATCTTCCGTGGTCACATGGCCAGTGCGACTTAGACACGGAACACTGTTACCTTCCCACCGAGGTGGTCCCTATTTATCTACTTGCATTTGCATGCTTTCGAACCGCTAGGTTGGCGGGAGCTGGGACAAGCGATGGGAGCTCCCTCCGTCACGTGGATTCGATCTTATGATCTGCTGGTCTTCTGACCTTGCAGCACAGAGGCTTCTGAGGTTTAACCCAGAGTGCCACCATGACCTGGGATAATCTTGATGCCTCATAAATTGACTGGTAAGTCAAGTACAATGGCTGTTATCAGAATTCACTCACTAATATTATCTTGGGTGGACTGAAACTTCCATAGAGATGTCTTTTGTCTACCCCTGGTCCTCCCCTCCACGTTTCTCTTTGGGATGAACCAAATACAAATGCTTATTCCTGACAACTTACCCTTTTGTTTTCCTACAGCTTCAAGAAAAGGAGTCAGTGGTCGCTCAGAAAATTCTTCCGAATGGTCCATCAGTCCTTCTTTCACAGCTTGGAAGCCTGAGAGCACTACGATAGGCATATGTCCCATCCATAGAGTATAAATATTCCCATATTGTTTTGCCAACTGCCATTTGGATGAAAGTATAATAAAAAACCCAAAATGTTAATTTATAATCAAACAAAACAGATATTTCAGGTTAATATTCTTGAGAGAGTGTGAAATTTTGGCTAGAAAACATCTAAGTAGGCTGTGGAAAAAGGTTTAAGGACTTGCAGAGCAGAACAAGCTTAAAGTCTCCCCTCGTTAGACCACTCCTTGTTGTCTTGTAATCCTCAATGGGCACTTACTGTCTCTATAACTCATTCAGAGACGCAAGTAAGAGAAAGAATAAAAAGTTCCATTTACTTCCAGTTCTGAGTAGATCAAAACATATTGTAGAAAAATTGTGACTGGTCACATGAACAGAGCTTAATTAATTAACTAGCTTCATACTGACTACATAGCAAACTCTGATGACTACATGGCTGGCTACATACTGACTAAATGACCACTGTCTACCAACAGAAAAAGAACAGGAAAAGAACTCTCCAGTAAAGAGGGATGGCTCTCTTCAAAATCTGAAGCAGAGAAGGGAACAATTGGCCGCCGCTGGACCGATTTGCATTCACCCCAGTTAGAAAGGTCCCTTCCAGCCAAAACATCATTAAAGCAGCAAGCGAATTCCAACAAATACATGGATGTCTTGCCTTGTTGCTTTGCCAATTAAAGTAGATCAGCGTAGGAAAAAAACGTTACTATTGAATGCAACAGAATATTCCAGGTGAATCCACAGACGTGAGTCTTCTTCAGTTACTCGTCTCTGTGACCTTTGTTAAATCTTTGAGCTCTCTTTCTCTCTTCCAGATTTTGCTTCCCTCCACCTTCCACCGTTTTCTGCCAAGATCTTCCCTTTGTTCTCCTGGAACAGGATCCCTTTTGTTGGAATGAATGTCTTTCTCAGTGTATTTCGTTTCCTTCCTCCTGCTTGTCTCACCTTGCCGGGAACACACCAGTCCAACCCGTTGTAGTAAAACGTAGGCAAGCCAGTAACTGCCAAAGCTTTCTTCACAACCACCAGCTGTTAGTGAATTCTAAGTGGTCTTCCAGGACCATTGGACCACGGAGAGGCCTCTTGGCCACCACTGCAGCACCTGTGGTGCAGTGGGTTAAACTGCTGGGATTTTTTTTTTTTTTGATTTATTGGAGGGCAATGAGCAGATTAAACTACAGTCTCCCTTAGTAGGTCACCTTGGGAGGAAAGCGATGACAAACCTAGACAGCATCTTAAAAAGCAGAGACATCACCTTGCCGACAAAGGTCCGCATGGTCAAAGCTATGGCTTTTCCAGTAGTGATGTATGGAAGTGAGAGCTGGACCATAAAGAAGGCTGACCGTCGAAGAATTGATGCCTTTGAATTGTGGTGCTGGAGGAGACTCTTGAGAGTCCCCTGGACTGCAAAGAGAACAAACCTATCCGTTCTGAAGGAAATCAACCCTGAGTGCTCACTGGAAGGACAGATCCTGAAGCTGAGGCTCCAGTACTTTGGCCATCTCATGAGAAGACTCCCTGGAAAAGACCCTGATGTTAGGAAAGTGTGAAGGCAAGAGGAGAAGGGGACAACAGAGGACGAGATGGTTGGACAGTGTCATCGAAGCGACCAACATGACTTTGACCCAACTCTGGGAGGCAGTGGACGACAGGAGGGCCTGGAGTGCCCTGGTCCATGGTGTCACGAAGAGTCGGACACGACACCTCAATTAAACAACAACAACAAAAGTAGATCACCTCTTATTGGTTCACTTACCTCAACTGGCACTTATTTGTTTCAAAACATTTGTTCAGAGACTCTCGTAAATTAGGAAGAATGAAATATTTCCATTTACTTAGATTCCTTCAAATATAAAAGCAAACGTTTCGTGGAAAGGTTAACTTGTTGCATGATTGAGTTGAACTGCTCAATTAGCTTCCTGCTTAACTAACTGACTGGTTACTTGCTGACTTAACGTTTCAGTCTACTTGCTCACTGAGGAATCCATGACACAGACTCTAACTGATATACTTTAATTGAATCACGTCCTGACTGTAACTGTTAAAAGAAGCTGGAAAAAGAACTCTGAGACACAGAGGCAAACAATTGGCTGCTATTGACTTGACAGCAACCCCAACCCAGAAACGTCCTTCCCATCCAAAATCTGTTAAAGGCATCATATGGGGTTGCAGTTTAACCAACAGAAACTGCAGTACTGCACTGAAGCCTCTGCTCACAATCTGAGTTGAGTCCTGAGAGATTCAGGTAGTCGGCTCAAGGTTGACTCAGCCTTCCATCCTTCCAAGGTTGGTAAAATGAGTACCCAGCTTGCTGGGGAGGCACCCCCCCCACACACAGAAAGTATTGCTTGCATACCATATTTTTCCGTGTATAAGACTATACTTTCGTCTAAAATCTTTAGACTAAAAATGGAGGGTCGTCTTATACACGGAAGTAAGCTGAGGAGAGGACAAAAACAAGTGGAGGGGAAAGCAGGGACCGAAGGAATCCTGCAGTGCTTCGATCCCTTTCCCCCTACGCTTGTTAAGCCCCACTTAGATTTCTTAATTTTGGATTAGAAAAGTGGGGGTGTCTTATACATGAGGGCATCTTATACACAGAAAAATATGGTAATTGTGTTGTAAACTGCTCAGATAATACTCTAAACACTATGGGTGGTATCTAAGTTGAAACAACGACGACAACAACTGTACAGGAAAAGGCAGGGTTATGGAATGACGTTATGGTTCTACCACATGACTGGCATTGGGGTGGGGACAGAAGGCTTATATGACCTTCTTCACCACAACACCATCCTGCGTACTCATTGATCAGCCTACCAGCCCACCTTGTAGATCAAAGAGAAGTGATTCAAGTTCTGGGGCCAGATAGAGCTGGGTCACCATCTCCTGTATGTCATGTGTCAAATTGTTTTTATCATTTTTATCTTTTCGTTGAAATCAAATTGTTGTAAGCCCCCCAGAGACCTTTGGGTAGTGTGGGTGGCATATAATTAAATCTCAGCGTGTCTGGAAAGGGTGAGAGGTATGACTCACAGAAAGGCATAAAATGACAACAAGGATGACAGTAATGAAACACAATGCTTTGAAGGGTTGTTAGGTTAGCGATGTGAAGGAAACTTGGTTGGTTGAAGGGAACTTGCTTGAATCTCTGTGAAAGGCATTTCCCGGGGTGGTGACCTCCAGTGGTTCTCAAACTGGGGTCCCCAGGTATTTTTGGACTGCAACTCCCAGAAGCCTTCACTACTTGCTGTGCTGGCCATGCTTTCTGGGAGTTGCAGTCCAAGAATATCTGGGGACCCAAGTTTAAGGACCACTTGCAATCTGTTCGACAGTTTGACATAGAACTGCCTTCTGGAATGTTTCAAAAAGGTTGCAACACACCTTTTAGCCGGGGTGAAGAACACACACAGCCAGATTCAGTCAGCCTTGGCTGTTGGGCCTCCTTGGAGGTGCCCTATTTGACTTCATCCTTGGGAATTCAGATGTATTTTATCGTGCCTTTTTCTCAAATGTTTACACCTCTTTTTAAATATTTCTGTGAAACACTTCACCTGGTTTCCCCATTCTGTACCTTCCCCAATGCCTTTTGTACTATCAACTCTTTAAAGAATCCAGGTAGTTTGCTTTATTACTATCTTTGCTATCAATACACTTTGTATCCTCAAGATCGGTATTCATAAATACAGGCTAGTTTAAGGGCTTGTTTTTTTCCCCATCATCCCTATAATTAAGGGGCCCTAGGTTTTGAGAAGCTAGCAAATATAATAATCAATGTAATCCTATGCAAATCAACCCAGAGGCATGCTCCACTGATTTTCCTCCTCACTCAAGGCACTTGATTACAACATACCAGCCCGTAGAGTTTTATCTTTGTTACTGCTACCATTCAAACGTGACACTTCCTTTATGATCCTCACTTCTCCAGATCTCTTTCCTCCACTGTATTTGTCTGTGCTTCCACAATGGAAATAGCCTCTTTGCTCCCATGACTGATTTTGTCCCAAGATTGTGTAAAGGTAAAGGTTCCCCTGGACAATTAAGTCCAGTTGTGTCCGACTCTAGGGGCCGGTGCTCATATCCCCATTTGTAAGCTGAAGAGCCGGCATTTGTTCATAGACCCTTTCCACGGTCATGTAGTCAGCATAACTTGACACAGAATGTCACAACTCCCCCCCCCCGAGGGGGTACCTATTCATCTACAGTGGTGCCTCTCTTGACAACATTAATTTGTTCCAGCGAAATCGCTGTAGAGTGAAAATGTCATCGAACGAAATTAAAAAAACCCATTGAAACGCATTGAAAACCATTTATTGCGTTCCAATGGGCTGAATACCTGCTTGTCCGGCAAAGATCCTCCATAGGGGTGACCTGTAGTGTGAAAAATTAGTCCTAAAAACAGCAGGGGACCATTTTCTTCAGCCAGTGGCCATTTTGAAACCCGACAATCAGCTGTTTGCTGATCGTCGTAAAGCAAAAATTGGTTCCTGAAGCAGGGAACCGATCATCGCACAGCGAAAAACCCCATTTAAGCCATATTTTTGCGATCGCAAAAGCGATCACAAAAACATCAATGTTAAGTGGATTCATTGTTAAACGGGTAATTGTCCAGCAGGTAACTGTAACTGTACTTGCATTGGCATGCTTTCAAACTACTAGGTTGGCAGGAGCTGGGGCGGACAACGGGAGATCATCCGTTGCGTGGATTTGAACTACTAACCTTCCAATCGACAAGTCCAGTGGTTTAACCACTGAGTTTGCAACATTTACTTGTAGGATGTGTTGCCAAGACCCCATTCACTCAACCCCTGCATGGAGATCTGAACACTCATCGGCAAATTGGCCCACCCCAACACCCATGCTTTGGTACATATTTGGAGAGATCTAAACGTCTCACCACACTATCAAAGGGATGATTTCCAAGAAAGGAGAATTATTTTTTCCCCTCTTGTAATGTGACCATTCTCAAAATGCCTCCATCCTGCAATTAGGCTTCTGCATGTGGGAGAGAGGAGAGGCGCTCTCTTATCTCCAATAATTAATAAAAAGATAAAGCTAGGAGGAAGATGAAACATTGTGAAACTTTCTGAACTCCTGCTTGAGTTGGAAACAGAGGGACGAGAGCTTGCCAAGGGACCTGTTCTGTGTATAATTTCTCCCGAAGCAACGCACGAGACCTATATGTCAAGAGTAGCTCAGAGAATTTCTCATCAAAAAGCCTTGTTCTAATTGACCATAAGGATCATGTAATGAACTTATCTGATTTACTTATTTATTTAAAATATTTTTACCCCATTTTTCTCCTTAAGAAGGACCTAAGGCAGCTTACATCATTAAAAGACAATATGTGAAAGCGAAAGACAGTAAGTATACAAATATTAAAAGGAATCAGACAGTAAACTAGAAATGGTAAACAAAATCAGCACCAAAAAAACAGATTCGAAGCCACGAGGCAGAGCACTCCATTTAAAAAAACCTCTCAGATAACAAATCACTCAGGGAAAGTCTGCCTGAAGAGAAAGGTCTTTCCCTGCTTGCAGAAGGATGGCAAAGATGAGTCTCCAGTGGGAGGGAGTTCCAGAGTCTGCGAGCAGCCACAGAGAAGGCCCTCTCCTGTGTCTGCACTAAAAGGCTGGGACTCGGGGGTTTGAGCCTTGGGCTCCACCTCCCAGGTTCTCCCCACCATTGCCAAAGCACAAATTTTGGGGTCCAGAGCCTCAGTGTCCTCTCCCCATGCCTCCCCTTCCTCCCCAGTCTCCACCACTCCCTCTGTTTCCCTGAAAGAACCCCCCCCCCCCGAAAGCCCTCTGGGTTGTCTTCTTTTACCCCAGCCTCCCCTTCTCCCTCTCCTCCTCACTGGATGTCCTCATCCTCCAGCTTGGTCAAAGGCATCTGTCAGCCCTCTCGCTTGCCTATTAGAGGCATGGGAAAATAGCCCCCCCCCCCACAACAAAACATTGCAAAAAAATCTTTTTAAAAAAAAAACTGTAAAATTATCTGTGATTTTTGCCCATTTTAAGTCACAACAGATAGGCTTTTAAAAGCTATTGCTGAACAAAGAACTTTAACTCTCATATGTTTCACATACACTCTCATTTTTGTGAAGTGAAATATCCCAAGGAGAACGGTTTCTGCCAGCAGAAATGGAAGGGAACCATTTCCTTAACCCATTCCCCATAGTCTGTGGCCCTGTCTCAACTTCTACTCTGGAGGGCTGGGCAGACTAGGAGCTGAATGAGGAGGGAGAAATGCCAGTTGCAAATGCAGTTTGCTCAAGGGACATGACGTTCCCCCTCTTCGTTGTACTTTTCTTGCTCAGGTATACCATTTGATCATTAAAGAAAGAAATTCGTAAAAGAAACAATGCTACAGTACCGATAATACCGATCTTATTGCCACTAACCCTTTCTCATGTCAAATTTCTGCCAGAACATTTTTCACTCACCATTTTTCGTACGCAGTCCCCATACAATGAAAAGGTTTCACAATTCTCTTTACTCATTCTCTCTGTCGAACGAGTTAATGATTAATAGCTGAGAAAGAAATACCTGTATCAGAGTATCGGCATAAAATCTTGTCCCGATCCGCCACATGCTTCCAATGACAGGAAGAGCCAGAGGTCCGGGGGGGTAGTGTCTGCGCGTCCATTGTTGTTTCAGGAAGAGGATAAGAAGGAGAACCACCAAGAGAGCCATCAGAAATGCCCATGTGCTCATCTTTCTTTTCTCCTGTGGGTCTTTCTACTAGGAAGCAGGACAGAAAAGGCAGCCTGAATCTTCCTTCTCCAGTAGCTTGATATATCTCCTGCTTTTCCCCCAACCAATATATTTTTTGCGTATCACAGTTATTAAAAACAAGTACTTATTAAAAGCTAATACGCAACAACCATGGATATATGAACATGCAAGAGCTATGTCTCATTAGATCTTGCCCTTTGGGCATCTGTCATAGGAACACACTGTCTTAAGCAACATGCTTAATTGTTATGTTTGTCACACAGGGTTTTTTATCCCGCACCCCTTTGTGCTTTTTGATATTGCCTCATGACAAATTGGCATTTAGTATATTGATATTTTCCCTAGAAAAGACCCTGTTGTTGGGAAAGTGTGAAGGCAAGAGGAGAAGGGGACGACAGAGGACGAGATGGTTGGACAGGGTCATCGAAGCGACCAGCATGAATCTGACCCAACTCCGGGAGGCAGTGGAGGACAGGAGGGCCTGGCGTGCTCTGGTCCATGAGATCACGAAGAGTCAGACACGACTTAATTACTAAACAACAATATTGGTATTTTCATCCAATGCTACCTTGTAAAGAACCCACTTCTCTCTTGAAGAAACCAGCATCTCTTTCGAAATCGTTCCACAGTGTTAGAGCAGTACAACAATGGAATGAACTCCCTCAGGAGGTGGCGAGCGCTCCAGTGCTGGAGGCATTCAAGAGGAAATTAAACAAATATATGTCAGATATACTTTGATTTGGATTCCTACTCTGAGGAGGGGACGAGACTCAATGGCTAACAGCAACAACAACGTGCTGTCAAATCAATTCTGACTTTGTGGCAAACTTTTTCTGGGTTTTCCAGGCCAAGAATACTCAGAAGTGGTTTACCATTCCCTTCTTAGGTGGATGTCCTGCAGGTTGACCAAGGCTACACAGGTGAACTCTTTTCTGAGGAGGCACAGTGGAGAATCGAACTCCCAACCTTAGGCCCCACAGTCAGATACCTAAACTGAGCTGTCCAGACAGCTTTATAACAGCTTTATAGGCCCCTTCCAACTCCATTGTTCTATGGTTTGGCTGTTGCCATTCCACTTGGGACATGTCCCTTAGAGCAGTGGTCCTCAACCTTGGGCCTTCAGATGTTCTTGGACTTCAACTCCCAGAAATCCTGGCCAGAAGAGGTGGTGGTATTGGCTTCTGGGAGTTGTAGTCCAAGAACATCTGGAGGCCCAAGGTTGGGGACCACTGCCTTAGAGAGTGTTACCCTCCAGAGGCTGCTGACTCTGGAAATTTTGTCTGAAGCCCTCAGGGCTTTTCCACATGACCACAGCCTACATTAAGGTCTACGGTGTTAACGATGGAATTGGTTGTAATTAATTCTGGCCTAGCAGAGGCAGCTCCTCCAACTTGTCCTGTGGTGATAGATATTTATCACTTTGTATGTACTTTTCATTCAGGTTGATTTCCCGTTATTGATTAACTTCTAAGAAGGGGTGCTGTATAACCAAGGGTTGGTACTGTGCTTTTTTAAAAAATGTGCTTTAAATTGCTTTTTAACTAGAATTTTTATACACAATAATGTGCTTTAATATGGTTTGCCATTCCAGCTGTTTTGACCATTTTGTCTGTCACCGCTTTTGTCTGCAACTCTTTAAAACAATGCCCATTTTCTGCCCCGTTGTGAGCAGGATCACACTCAAATTAAAGGACAGAAAAGGAAAAGAAGAAAATCGTTTAAAGCATTAGTTTTTTTTTTGCTTCTGCTGTCGTTCTTAGGTTGGTAATAGGTAGCAGCAAAATACTGTGACAAACATAACATCTGTATGTGAACTATGATCTGGCACTCACTATACAGAAGTTATTATATGATGTGGCTCTAATAATGAATCAACATGAAACTTACCATTGTTGAAGCAACTTCTGATGAACCGCCAGACCTCATGTATAAGAATCAGAATCCTTCTCTTTATATTTTGCCTCGATAAAGTCACAGCGATCTTTGGGTTGGAAATCTCATCCTCGTCGCTCCCTTGTCATGGAAAGAAAATGTGCTCATGAAGGTTGGATTAGAAGACTTTAGCTTTTACAGGGGAGGTAGACCAGTTCAACTTGTCCAGCCATGAAGTCTCATAAATCAAGCAGACATGTTTACTTTATTATGTTCGGTTCACATTTTAGGACAAGCCTTTAGAATACCTGGCACAGGGAAATGCCTTTCCAATAATAGTTATAGCATTCATCAAGTTCTTTTGAAGAAGAAGAATTAGTCTAATTACAACTGTAATGATTGCTTCACCTAGGGTGACCTTTTAAAAAAATGTACAGTGGTGCCCTGCATAGCGATGATAATCCGTACCGGAAAAATCATCGCTATACAGATTCGTCGCTATGCAAAACAAAGAAGCCCATAGGAATGCATAAAAACCCGTTTAATGCATTCCTATGGGCAAAAATCTCACCGTTCTGCGAAAATCCTCCATACGGCCGCCATTTTCGCTGCCCGGTAAGCGAGGAATGGGTGCGAAAACACAGCGGACGGCCATTTTTTTACCTGGTGGCTATTTTGGAACCGCCGATCAGCTGTTCTAAAAACATCGCTATGCGGAAATCGGTAAGCGAAACAGCTTACCAATCATCGGAAAGCGATGTTTTACCATTAAAAACATTGCAATGCGATCGCTTTTGCGATCGCAAAAAAATCATCGCTATGCGGATTCTTCACTAAATGAGGCGCTTGTTAAGCGAGGCATCACTGTATTTGAAAAATGGCATCATTATTTATGTCCATTATCCACCTTTATTTATTTATTTATTTATTTATTTATTTATTTATTTATTTATTTATTTATTTATTTATTTATTTATTTATTTATTTATTTATTTATTTATTTATCCCGCCTTTCTCCTTAGAAAGGATCCAGACCAGCTTACATCATTAAGATACAATATTTAAAGCTAAAAAGAATAAGTGTACAGATACAACTCTGAGAAATGGTAAACAAAAGCAATACTAAAAATAAATCCAAAGCTCTCTAAGGCATAACAAAACACATTTAAAGCAGTAACATCAAAGTGCTAGGTATTTAGAGATTCTGATTATCCCAAAATACAGGCCCGTCTACTCAAGAGCCCGATTTAACTGTCTCCAATCCACAATTTTAGATGGCCGATATTCTGGCACACCTTAAGAAAAAAATTGTGTCCTTGTAAGGATAAAGAAATCGAAACTTTGAAGCACGTCCTTTTTGAGTGTCATTTTTACAGAAATGAGCATATCAGAATCCTCAAGCCCATAATGAATGTCTTCCCAGGTAGGACTCTGATTTGGCATACAAAATATTTATTAAGAGACACAAACAAGACAACCATCGAATCAGTGGCCAAATTCCTTCTCTCTGCCCAAAGAATCCGAAAGACAATCTTCACCTCTACCTAACCCTGTCATAAAAAACAATGTATGGGTCATCTATTTTATTAGTTTATACTGCTTTAGCTATTTTGAAATGTTTTAATTGCTTCCATGTATTTTAAATATTACATGTATGTATCCTATTGGTTGAGAGACCGCAAATAAAGATTGATTGATTGATAGATAATTCAGCTCGGATGTAACTAAGGCATGTGTCACTGTGGCCAGCTCAGTTTTAACTGCGCAAGGGCACTCCTGGCCACAGCTAAAATCTGGACAGCCAGTCTCGGAGACGAATCCAGGAGCACCGCCAAGCTGCAAACCTGTGTTTCCAGAGGAAGTGTCACCCCATCCAGCACCGGCTGCAACCCTATGCCTTGATCTGCCTTTGCACTTCTGTCTTGATTAAGGTTCAGTTTATTCACCCTCATCCAGTCCATCCCTGATACCAGACCGTGATTTGGAAACAGCCTCTTCAGCTTAAGCAAGGCCTGCCAAGACTTTGGACTAACCATCAGCCTGAAGAAAAAACAAGTCATGGGCCAGGGCGTGGACTCACCTCCCTCTATTAACATCTCCACGCAAGGATTGGAAGTTGTTCATGACTTTGTGTATCTTGGCTGAACGATCTCTGACACTCTGTCCCTAGATGTTGAGCTGGATAAACGCATCGGGAAACCAGCTACCATGGTCTCTAGACTCACAAAGAGAGTATGGCTCAATAAGAAGCTGACGGCATAGATCAAGATCCAGGTCTATAGAGCCTGTGTCCTGAGAACACTCCTGCACTGCAGTGAGTCCTGGACCCTTTGTGCACGGCAGGAGAGGAAGCTTAACATGTTCCATACGCGTTGCCTCCGACACATTTTTTGTATCACCTGACAGGACAAAGTTCCAAATAGAGTAGTTCTAGAACGAGCTGGAATTTTCAGCATGTACACATTACTGAAACAGTGATGTCTATGTTGGCTCAGGCATGTTGTGAGAATGGCTGATGGTCGGATTCCAAAAGATCTCCTGTATGGAAAATTAGTGCAGAGAAATTTCCCCAGAGGGAGACCACAGCTGTGATACAAGGAAATCTGCAAGCGGGAGCTGAAGGACTTAGGAATGGATCTCAGCTTAAGATAGTGAGGAGAGATATTTGTGACACCAAACCCCCAAACTCTGGACAACCTCTCCCAGTGGTTTCATGTTGATGTTCGGTAACATAGGGGACAAAAAAGAACCTTGAGGGACCCCCACAGGCCAGTGGCCAGGGTGTCAAACAGGCGTCCCCTAAGCACTGCCTTCTGAGTTCTCTGTTCCGGGAAGGACTGTTGCCACCAGAAAAACAATCCCTCCAAATGCCATCCCAGAGAAAAGTTTTGGAAATTGGAACATAGCTTTCCAGTCTGCATTTGGCAGAGCGGGCATGGCCACATTAGTTGACCTAAGAACTTAAAGAGTGTGCATGTTTCCTCATTCTCCATGTTATATCTATTCCCACCTTTGCTTCAGTATTTCATTATGTCCAAAACATGCTTTCAAACTAATGTAGCGCAGAGGGATTAGAGCCATGTCCAAACTGTCCTGTCTTCTCCCAGTAACCATAAAACAGATCATGTGCTCATCTTCTGGGATCTTCTAGCACTGGGTGAGGGACGTATCTGTTGGAATTTGTGTGTGGTATCTGTAGAGTAAGGGACATGGTGTCCCTGCGGGTTAAACCGCAGAAGCCTCTGTGTTGCAAGATCGAAAGATCTTGCAACACATAAGATTGAATCCACGTGACGGAGGAAGCTCCCATCACTTGTCCCAGCTCCTAGCAGTTTGGAAGTATGTAAAAATGCGAGTAGATAATTAGGTAGCACCACAGTGGGAAGGTAATGGTGTTCTGTGTCTAGTCGCGCTGGCCACGTGACATGGAAACTGTCCTCGGTCAAAACACTGGCTCTACGGCTTGGAAACGGGGATGAGCACCGCACCCTAGAGTCAGACAGGACTGGACTAAATGTCAAGGGGAACCTTTACCTTTTACCTTTATCTGCATAGTATGTGTGTAGTATGTATTGTGTAGTATGTGTATAGTATGTGTTCTATGTTGGCTCAGGCATGTCATGAGAATGGCTGATGGTCGGATTCCAAAAGATCTCCTGTGTGGAGAATGAGTGCAGGGAAATCGCCCCAGAGGGAGACCACAGCTGCAATACAAGGATATCTGCAAGCGGGATCTGAAGGCCTCAGGAATGGACCTCAACAGATGGGAAATCTTCACATCTGAGCGTTCAGCCTGGAGGCAGGCGGTGCAGCATGGCCTCTCCCAATTTGAAGAAACCCTTGTCCAGCGCGCCAAGGCAAAGAGGCAGTCACAAAACCAGCAAAATCAGGGAGCTGGACAGGGGACAGATTGTATTTGTCTTCATTGTGGAAGGCATGGTCATATCAAATTGGCCTTCTCAGCCACACGAGATGCTGTTCCGAGACCTCTGTTCAGGTCACATTACCATAGTCTTTTGAGATTGAAGGATGCCTACACAATGTGTTAACTTAAACTTCCATTTTAAAAAGCCAGGACATTCAATTCTTCTAAATCCTCCGGTTTACGAATGTGGGTCGTTGTGTTTCTGTACCCGTGATTCAAAATACCAGGGGATGGACTGATCTTGCTGCACAATATCATGCCCGTATTGCCAGCACGAAAAAGGATGCCAAGCTTTACATAGCAAAGGGCAGCCTGAGATGGTTTAGGGAGAAGAAAAAACTGGGACATGGAAGTCTGTCAGTTTATTTTTTAACTATTAACTGCTTCAAAGGGGATTAGATGTATTTATGGAGGACTATGATATCACTGGGAAAAGGTGAGGGCAAGAGGAGAAGGGGACGAAAGAGGACGAGATGGTCGGACAGTGTCACTGAAGTGACCAACATGACTTTGACCCAACTCTGGGAGGCCGTGGAAGACAGGAGGGCCTGGCATGCTCTGGTCCATGGGGTCACGAAGAGTCGGACTTAACGAGTAAACAACAAAAACATGACATCACTGGCAACTTATTTGAAGGCCTGTATATCACATCCAGTATTAATACACCTCTGTAAGTGAATTACTGTGGAACAAGAACCTGAAGGAGGTGAGACAGGGAACTTTGGGCGCCATCTCTTGGGCACCTGCTGGAGAAGGTGAGGCTGGGAACAGCCGAACATCTATTTGTCCAAAGAATGAACTGGGACGAACTGACGAACCAGGAGTTTGTGCCCATCTCTCTAACATGTGTCACTTAATGAGGTCTTTGTGCTTCTTGTTACTTGAATCTCACCCTTAATTCAAAATGAAAAACTAATCAGAAGTAATACGGGATGAGATACAAATGCCTATAGCTCTCCCCTAATATTCATGTTCACACATTCACAAGTATGTTCTGCCTTCCCCCTTTGCATCAAGTTACAAGTATTGGTGACAATGAGTTCATACAGTTTCTGGTGGACCCTAAATTCTGCCTCTGGTTGATTCTTGGTTCTGCCTTAGCACCTACTGTGTTTTACTAGTTTGTGATGAATTGCCACGAGGAACAGCACAAAGCTCATAAGAATGGGGATATGTGGTCAGTCCAACTCTAGCTTTTTGGTGATGTTTTGTCACTTCTCCTGGCAGCTGGAAACGGAAAGCCCGTAGCAGAGTGGTGAAGAAGGCAAAAAATTCAGCTCTTGCCAACTGCTCTTCCAAACTCACAGAGTCACCTGTGGAAGAGAAAAAGGGAAGGCAGGAAAATGAGACATTGTTATGCAGTGGGTTCCTCAGAGCATTCATTCAGATCATCAACCAGGTTCGAGTTAAGCACAGAATTCGAGACGGTAGCTATCCAAGAAAGCTGACCAAATATTCTTTTGTTCTTTGAAACAATTGCCCTACATGAATCTCATTCAACCCATCCAGAAAAACATGGCAATAAATCACAACCTTCTACTTACCCGCTCCAAACAAAAGAAATTCTTTTCTAGCTACAAATTTAGCATCCGTGTCCAAAAAATGATTTGGGTTGAATTCTTCTGGTGTCTTCCATTGCTTTGGATCAAGAAGAATGGAATTCAGGTTTGGATTAATAAAAGTACCCTGGAAGGAAGAAACAGATGATTCAAGATGCATTTGGATCAGCATAGTTTGGCTTTATTCTTCACCGTCTCAATATTAAGATTTGTCTGTTTCTAGGCTTCATCTACCTGGAATGCTCAGACTCTCTTTCTTTCATCAGCGTTGCAGCTCTGATTTGATGAAAACCAAACAGATTTGGTTGCATTAATTTTTAAAGGAAAACTATATACAGTTAAATTGCATGCTGTTTGCTTCAGATGACCCTTCTCTACATATGAAGGGCAACGAAACAGGCAAGGCTAAGATCCTCGCTCTCCTCAAAAGTTCAGGATAAATTTATCCAAATTTAACTCGTTAAGGCATATTTTTGTTTCAAATCCTCATTTCTGAATGTGACTGCTGATGCAAAAAGGGGAGAAAATTCTGTGTAAATGTATTTTAATAAGTAATTGTTGGATAGTAGAAAGATATTCAGGGGCAATTTATTAGAGACTGAAGTGCTTCTTGGGTCCCGATGATCAACTAGTCACCAGATGTTACACCACACATATGTTCAGAGATGATGTACACTATTTCCTAGATGGGAACTCCCTTTATGATCCTGCCCAGGGTCTCTCAGTCCCACCACCTTCACAATTGCATCTGATGGGGAACATGGGAGAGGGCCTTCTCTGTGGCTGCTCCCAGACTCTGGAACTCCCTCCCAATGGAGCCCAGGCTGGCCCCATCTTGGATATGTCCTTCCACAAGCAGGCAAAGACCTTTCTCTTCAGGTAGGTTTTTTCTTAATAACCTGCTGTTTTTTTTTCTCAGAATAGAGCCATTATATGTCTGTTATTTTAAATATGTTTTGGTAGTAATTTACTGTTTTTAGATCTTAATACTGTTTATTTTTTAATACTTAAGCCACCTTGAGTTCTTTTTCGGAGAAAGATGGGACGTCCATCCATCCATCCATTCATCCATCCAGCCATCCATCCATCCATCCAGACAGACAGACAGACAGACAGACAGACAGACAGACAGACAGACAGACAGACAGACAGACAGACAGACAGACATCGACTAACCCATCCATCCATCCATCCATCCATCCATCCATCCATCCATCCATCCATCCATCCATCCATCCATCCATCCATCCATCCATCCATCCATCAGTAGATTTCACTTGCCCATCAGCTTCATCACACAAAGAAGGTGAGTAGTGGCAGAACCTTCTCAGTTGTGTCTTCAAGAAGTCTCTACTCAAGGTTCTAAGGTGACCTGAGAATCAGCCGTGGCCACCACACACCATCTGACATGAATGACTGTTTGTGAGTGGGTAAATCCATCTGTGCTAGAACCTGGAGAAGTGCTTCCTGAAAATGCTGGCTCATTTCCAGAGTGAAAGAGACTTGCTAAAAGAGGGTTTTTGCATAGGGAAGGACCTCACAAACTTTACTAGAGAGCCATTAATCCATGGTAACTGTTGGGAATATACCTTGGGAATGAGAAAACCAAGGATATTCACATCTCTTGCCCATTGTCGGACGATCCTGAATAGGAAGGCGTATTTGACACGTAGGATCTCATGGATGACGGCGCTTGTGTAAGGCAATTTGTGCCAGTCTTGGTGGGAGAAGGCCTGAGATGGACCAAAAACATCTTCCATCTCCTTGTAGACTTTATCTGAAGAAAATAGTGAAAGGGGAAACTGCCAATCCCTTTATTCTGAACAATCAAATCATCTCAAGCAACAACGGACAGAAAGGTATTCCATCGCTAATGAGTTCAAACTTTTCTGTTAACAGGTATTAACTTGCAGAAACCTTTCTGTTTACTTCATCTAAAGCACTGGTTCTTAACCTTGGGTTACTCAGGAGTTTTGGACTGCAACTCCCAGAAGCCTTCACCACCAGCTGTCCTGACTGGGGTTTCTGGGAGTTGCAGTTCAAAAGCATTCGAGTAACAAAGGTTAAGAACCACTGATCTAAAGTATACTTAATTGGACTATAATAGTAATAAGAATCATCTTCCCTCACATCAATTCTATATGGGAACTTTTTTTCAGGGTGTGCAAGAAAGTTCGGTCTAGAGTCTGATGTAGAGCAGTATGGTGGTGGAGTCTGAGAGAGACATCTGAGAGAGA